>NC_081575.1:51852310-51899696 GCF_022355385.1 Mustela nigripes | reverse complement strand
AGAAGAATAAATGAAACAAGATGGGATTGGGAGGGAGACAAACCATAAGTGACTCTTAATCTCACAAAACAAACTGAGGGTTGCTGGGGGGAGGGGTTTTGGGAGAAGGGTGTGGGATTATGGACATTGGGGAGGGTATGTGCTTGGGTGAGTGCTGTGAAGTGTGTAAACCTGGTGATTCACAGACCTGTACCCCTGGGGATAAAAATATACGTTTATAAAAAATAAAAAATTAATTAAAAAAATATTGTGATCCTTTCTATAAAGTGTTCATGAAACATCAGCATATTCAGCTTATACAGAAATTATCCCCTACAAACAAGGAGTTTCTATTTTGTAAGAATTAGATTGTATTTCAGAGTGCAATAAAATCTGGTGTAAGAACAAACAAATAAAAAAAAATAGACAGACAACTCGAGGGGAGGAGTTAAAATGGCAGAATTGTAGGAAGACCCTGGGCTTGCCTCATCCCTTGAACACAGAAGAAAACAATCTGCAAGATAGGAGAGATCATGGTAGATGTGAGGTTCAGAAACATGAATTGGGAGCACCTGGGTGTCTCAGTCAGTTGAACGTCTGCCTTCAGCTCAGACCATGATCCCATGGTCCTGGGAACAAGTCCAGCATCAAGTTCCTTGCTCAGAGGGGAGCCTGCTTATCCCCCTGCCTGCTGCTCCCCCTTCTCTTTCTCTCTCTCTCTCTGACAAATAAATAAAATCTAAAGAAAGAAAGAAAGAAATGTGAATTGCAAGAGACAAAAGCTATGGTGTCACAGAGGGGTAGAAATGCTCTTGGTGGAATGAAGTCAGGGATAGAGGGAGAGGGTAGGAAAGAGAGCAACACCTAGGGTTCACCCAAGGCCCAATGCAATGGAGATCCCCTGGGTCGCATGGGGGAAAAAAAAAAAAAGCTCCCCTTCCTGGAGTGCATTTTGAAGTGGGTATTTTCCCTCTCCAAGGACAAAGAATGCATCGGACATTATTGAGTGACCATTTAACAGCAGGGAACAGATGCACATGCAGAGGACTGATAACCTGGTAGCAGCCTTTTGCTGTTTCAACATAGACTACAGGCACTCATGCAAACATGCAACTGCTTTTCTGGGGCAGAAAGGGGAAAGGCACAGGAATGTGAGGCTCTCCTCCAGGGGAAGGGAGTGGATCCACACAGTGACAGATACTTTAACATGTATTGTTTTTAATCCCAACCAACAGCCAGAGATAAAATACAAGAGAACTGTGGCATGGTGTGTGCCAATGACTAGCTAACCACAGACAGACTGAAGGCAGGGATATGACAAAAGCCTTGGATGCAGAAGAGCATATTGGTCACTTTTCTGTGAGGACCTCCTGAACAGCAGAGGCCATGAGTTCCCCTCCGGAGGGACAAGAGTGTGGAATGACACCATCTTTCATCACCCCAACCCCACCCGACCTCCACCCGCAAGCATGGTTGGACTTCAGAGACAAACATAGTGCCTCCAGTGGAGGCTGGAGTCCCTTACACCAAACCCCCCACACACACCCAGAAAAGATGTTTTTATTAGGGTGGGTCTGATTGTGAGACAGCACAGCAGGCTATCCCCTCAGAAGACCACATAAAGGCCCTCCACGTGCATCAAGGATACTGATCAAAGAGTGCTCCAAAGGGAGCACCTGGGTGGCTCAGTGGATTAAGGCCTCTGCCTTCAGCTTGGGTCATGATCTCGGGGTCTTGGGATCGAGCCCCACATCAGGCTCTCTGCTCAGCAGGGAACCTGCTTCCTCCTCTCTCTCTGCCTGCCTCTCTGCCTACTTGTCATCTCTGTCTGTTAAATAAATAAATAAAATCTTAAAAAAAAAAAAAAAAGAGTGCTCCAAAGTATCGCCTTTAGTTCTGTGGGAAATAGGACCAGGGTTTCGTTTTGTTTTGTTTTTCTCTATCAGTTTTTTTCTTTTATTTTAATTTTTCTTTTTTGTTTGTTTGTTATATTCTCTTTTTCTTTCTTCTTTGATATCAGGCTTACAGGGCTTTTGTTTTTGTTTTTTTTTACTTTTTTGTGCATTTGTTAACTTTTTTGTTTCCTTTTCTCATTTGTAAAATCAGTCTTTAAGTTTTTTCTTTTCTCTTCCTTTTCTCTTTCATTTTCCTTAGAATCAGTCTTATACATTTTTGTTTGTCTGTTTGTTTGCTTTCTTGTTCCTTTTCCTTTTCTCTTTCCTTGGATAAGGAATTTTTTTTTTTTAATCAGGCTTAACAAATGAAAGCAAACCTAGATAAAGGTCTTAATACTCCCAATTGCAAGCAAGGAGGAGCTCTACAGAAGACTGACCTGGAAGGAAGAGCAGCCAAAATAAAACACAGTGAATACAACATTTTTCAATATAGTATTACTATTAGGAGCGGGAAACCTAACAAGTTTCTTAATATGCAAAAGACAGAAACCTAGACATAATGACAAAACAGAGGAATTCTCTCCAAAAGAAACATAAAAAAGAATTCACAACCAGGGATTTGCTCAAATAGATATAAACAAAGTATTTTAACAAAATTTTAAAAGACAGTCCTGGGGCACATGTGTGGCTCAGTTAGGTTTCCAGCTCTTGGTTTCCTCTTAGGTAATAATCTCAGAGTTTTGAGAATGAACCCAACATCGAGATTCACACACAGCGTGGAGTTTGCTTGAGATTCTCTCTTGCTCTCTCTTTGCCCCTCCCACTCATTCTCTCTCTCTTTCTCTCTCTCTCTCAAATAAATAAATAAAACTTTAAATGAAAAAAATGAACAACTGTCATAAGAGTATTAGCTGAGTGAGTGAAATAAGTCAAGCAGAGAGAGTCAATTATCATACAGTTTCACTTATTTTTGGAGCATAACAAAAAGCATGGAGAACAAGGGGAGATGAAGAGGAGAAGGGAGTTGAGGGAAATTGGAAGGAGAGGTGAACCATGAGAGACTATGGACTCTGAAAAACAATCTGAGGGTTTTGAAGGGGTCGGGGGTGGGAGGTTGGGGGAACCAGGTGGTGGGTATTGGAGAGGGCACGGATTGCATGGAGCACTGGGTGTGGTACAAAAACAATGAATGCTGTTACGCTGAAAAAAAGTAAAAAATTTAAAAAAAAAAGAATATTAGCTGGGGTTAAAAGAAGCATAAAGGACAACAGAAAAACCCTGGTTACAGAGATAAACGATCTATAACTAGTCAGGTTGGAAAAAAATACTATAACTAAGGGGTAGACAAGATGGTGGGGAAGTAGGAGGAGGCGCCCTTTCAACCTGTACCCTAAAGTGAGCTGATTACCTTCTAAAGAACTCCGATCACCCACGAAATCAGCCTAAGATCAGAATTATACACTTCTGGATCTCTACTGGAGCAGAAGACGCCAGCGGGCAAGTAAAGCAGAGTGGGAAAGTCGAACTGATATCAGAAGATAAACAAAAGGGGGAGGGAGCCACCAGAGGCGACCCGTTGGAAAGTAATATCCCAATATGAGAGTGCCCTGTGCCTGGGGACCAGCATTAACTTGGGAGTCTGGTAGAAAGCACTCAAAGAGAGCAAAGGATCATCGGGGGGAAATTATGGGAATTGGGGTGTTAGGGTCGGGGCTTAAGTCCCCAGACCCAGGACAGCCACCCCTGGCGCAGAGCCAGAGAGAGTGTGGCAGAGAAAACAGGTCTTGGTCCCTGAACCACCAGCGTGCCTGAGAGTTCATGGCGCCTGGCTCTGATGAGAGGTGGGAGCCTCACCAGCCAACAGAAGCACAGCCTTTTTGCAGTCCCCACGCAAGTGCCCTGCCATGCCATCACAGTCCGAGTCCTGCCCCGTGCCCTCCTCTGAGAGAGGTGCACAAAAACTCCAGCCGGGTGCTCTTGGAACAGAAAGACAAAACATTCCCAGCCCGGGCCAGCGGGAAAATCTCAGTGTGCGATCACTGCTTGGAACTTCTCTGGAAGTCTGGAGCTGGCCATACAGCCACCGCTGCTATGGATTTGGGTACAAACAAAAAATCCTGAGTCCCCAGGGACCGTGACTGGGAAACTGCTCTGCCAGCGGCCAAAGGGGGATTTATTTGGGCTCTGCAACCAGACTGAGGCTTCTCTCTGAGAGGGAGGTCAGGGTGCAGTTTGCTTTCCTCTAAACCTACAAAAACCATCAAAAGTGCTCAAGGCGAGAGAGAAAAACAAAAGTGAAAAAATATAAAAACCTCCAGAGAACAAAAGCCTGAAAAAACCAGTTTCCTCAGAGCCCACCCCCTTGAGGGAGGTGGGAGGACTTAACTGAGAGAGCATCATTGACTGAAAACCCATGTGGCAGGCCTCTTCCCCAGAAAACCAACCAGGAAAGGAAAAAAGAAAAGAAAAAAGATGACAAGAGAACAACCACCACTACTTCATAGGACAATTTTTATTATTAATTCGATCCCACTATTCTGGCTCATTTTTTTTATATAGTTAATTTTTTAATATTATAGAGATAGTTTTTTAACCTATTTACCGTCACAGTGAGATGTCCAGTACATCAAATTCCATAATAACCTTCTAACCTGAACTTTTTGATATATACACCTGTGTTTTCCTTTTGCATTTCTATTTTTTAAATTTCTTTCTTTTTATATTTTAGTTTAGTTTAGTCTAGTTTATTCATTTTTTAATTGTTATTTTCTAATATTCATATAGAATTAAACTTCAAGGTAATGCCCTTTCCCCAATCAATGCCACCCCCATAGGAAAACAAATTCTTAACCCCCCCCCTTATCTTAGGAAAGTTGAGTCCTTTAACAAAGATATCAAGATACATCCAGGAAGAATCAAAACAACCTTCCTCACCCACACTGAGAATTTACAAACACTCTCCCAACTTTTTCTTCCACCAGCATTTCTGTGTTTTTGTGTTTGTCCTGATAGTATATAAATATTAAAATTGATATACTTATTTAAGAATATATATGTATGCATATATATATATGCATATATATGCAAATATATATATTATATTTTTTCTTTTGTTATATACGTTTATCAGTCTTTTTGTATGTCTGTGTCTGTTTGTATACTTCCTAAATCTTACCTTGGGGCCAATTTGGGCTGAACCTTCCCTTTTATCTCACCTTTCTTTCCTGTCTCTCTCCCTCTCTCTTTTTTTCTTTTCCTTTTCTTTTTCCTCTCATTTGGGTGGGGAACCCTGATTGCTCAGAAGCATTCCAGTGTGCACCTTGACTGCACCAAAGTCGATACACACAGCTACACCCTTTCAGCCATCTCTCACCAAAATGACTAGGAGAAATGCTCAACAGAAGAAAAATACAGAGGATGGACCTTCTGCAACAGAGCTAATGGCTATCAACATAGACAATATGTCGGAAAGAGAATTCAGGCTAACAATTATCCAAGCAATAGCTAGGTTGGAGAAAGCCATTGGTGACCAAACAGAATTGTTTAGGGCCGAACTGAAAACGACCAGAAATCATGTTTTCAATATTAGGGAAGAGTTGAAAGCTACCAGGGATGAGCTTCACAATGCTCTCAATGACATCCAATGTAATCTAAATTCTCTCAACGCTAGAGTAACTGAGACAGAAGATAGAATTAATGATCTGGAGGACAAACAGACAGGGAGAAAGGATCAGGAGGAAGCCTGGAAAGAACATCTTAGAAGCCATGAAAACAGAATCAGGAAAATTAATGATACCATGAAACGTTCCAACGTCAGAATTATTGGAATCCCTGAAGGGGTGGAGAAAGAAAGAAGTCTAGAAGATATAGTGGAACAAGTTCTTCATGAAAATTTTCCAAATCTAGTGAATGGAACCAGCGTCCATGTCCTAGAGACCGAAAGGTTTCCCCCCAAGATTACAGATTCTCAAAAGTCCTTGAGACACCTAATAGTAAGAATGAAGAATTATAATTGTAGACAGAACCTCTTGAAAGCAGCTAGGACAAAGAAGATCATTACATACAGAGGAAAGCCCATCAGAATAACATCAGACCTGTCCACAGAGACATGGCAAGCCAGACAGGGCTGGCAAGATATATTCAGGGCACTGAATGAGAAGAACATGCAGCCAAGAATACTTTATCCAGCAAGAATGACATTCAAAATGGATGGAGAGATAAAGAGTTTCCAGGAACAGCAAGGTTTAAAAAACTATGCAACCAGCAAGCTGATACTGCAGGAAATATTAAGGTGGGCTTCTTTAAAGGAGGAAAAGGCCCAAGAATAGCATTGAACAGAAATATAGAGACAATCTACAGAAAGAAAGACTTCAAAGGTAACACGATGTGAGTAAAAACATATCTATTAATAATCACACTCAATGTGAATGGCCTAAATGCACCCATAAAACGGCACAGGGTTGCAGACTGGATAAAACGACAGGACCCATCCATATGTTGTCTACAAGAGACCCATTTTGAACCTAAAGATACACCCAGACTGAAAGTGAAGGGATGGAGAAACATCTTTCATGCCAATGGGCCTCAAAAGAAGGCTAGGGTAGCAATTCTTCTATCAGAAAAATTAGATTTTAAACTAAAGACTGTAGTCAGAGACACAGAATGACACTACATCATTCTTAAAGGGACTATCCACCAAGATGATCTAACAATTGTAAATATCTATGCCCCCAATAGGGGAACAGCCAATTACATAAGAAAACTGTTAATCAAGATAAAGAGTCTTATTGATATGAATACACTAATCGTTGGTGATCTTAACATGCCTCTCTCAGAAATAGACAGATCATCTAAGTAGAAAATCAATGAAGAAACAAGAGCATTGAATGATACATTGGACCAGATGGACCTCATAGATATATACAGAACATTCCATCCTAAAACAACAGAGTACTCATTCTTCTCAAGTGCACATGCAAAGTTCTCAAGAATAGACCACACACTGGGTCACAAATCAGGACTCAACTGATACCAAAAGACTGTGATTATTCCCTGCATATTCTCAGGTCACAATGCTTTGAAACTGGAGCTCAATCACAAGGAAAAGTTTGGAAGGAACTCAAACACCTGGAAGCTAAAGACCACCTTGCTTAAGAATGCTTGGATCAACCAGGAGATCAAAGGAGAACTGAAACAATTCATGGAAACCAATGACAATGGAGACACTTTGATCCAAAACCTATGGGATACAGCGAAGGCGGTCCTAAGGGGGAAATGCATAGCCATCCAAGCCTCCCTCAAAAAAATTGAAAAATTCAGAACATGGAAGCTGTCTCTACACCTTAAAGAACTGGAGAATCAACAACAAATCACACCAACTCCACACATAAGAAGGGAAATCATCAAGATTAGAGCTGAGATGAATGAGGTAGAAACCAGAGATACAGAAGAATGTATCAATAAAACTAGAAGCTGGTTTTTTGAAAGAATCAATAAGATCAATAAAGCATTGGCCACACTAATCCAAAAGAAAAGAGAGAAAGATCAAATACATAAAATTATGAATGAAAAGGAAGAGATCACAACGAACACCAAGGAAGTAGATACAATCAGATGTTATTATCAACAGTTATATGCCAATAAACTTAACAACCTATATGAAATGGATGCATTCCTGGAAAAATATAAACTCCCAAAATTGAATCAGGAAGAAATTGACAATCTGAATAGACCAATATCTAGTAACGAGATTGAAGAGGTGATCAAAAACCTCCCAAAAAACAAGATCCCAGGACCTGATGGATTCCCTGGGGAATTCTACCAAGCTTTCAAAGAAGAAATAGCACCTATTCTCCTGAAGCGGTTTCAAAAAATTGAAGCAGAAGGAAAACTTCCACACTCTTTCTATGAAGCCAGCATTACCCTGATCCCCAAACCAGGCAAAGACCTACCAAATAGGAGAATTTCAGACCAATATCACTGATGAATATGGATGCTAAGATTCTCAACAAGATCCTAGCAAACAGCCCGTTAAAAGGATTATCCACCATGACCAGGTGGGATTCATCCCTGTGCTACAAGGATGGTTCAACATTTGCAAATCAGTCAATGTGATAGAACAAATTAATATGAGAAGAGAGAAGAATCACATGGTCATCTCAATCGATGCAGAAAAAGCATTTGACAAAATCCCCGCATCCGTTCCTGATTAAAAGGCTTCAAAGTATAGGGAGAGAGGGAACATTCCTGAACTTCATCAAATCTATCTATGAAAGACCCACAGCAAATATCATCCTCAATGGAAAAAAGCTTCTGTCCTTCTCATTGAGATCAGAAACACGACAAGGATGCCCTTTCACCACTCTTGTTCAACATAGTATTAGAAGTCCTAGCAACAGCAATCAGACAACAAAGAGAAAGAAAAGTTATCCAAATTGGTAATGAAGAAGTCAAACTCTCTCTCTTCACAGATGACATGATTCTTTATATGGAAAACCCAAAAGACTCCACCCCCAAACTAGTAGAACTCATACAACAATTCAGCAATGTGGCAGGATACAAAGTCAATGTACAGAAATCAGTGGCTTTCTTATACACTAATAATGAAAATACAGAAAGGGAAATTAGAGAATCAATTCCATTTACTATAGCACCAAGAACCATAAGATACCTGGGAATAAACCTAAACAAAGAGGTAAAGGATCTGTACTCGAGGAACTACCGAACACTCATGAAAGAAATTGAAGAAGACACAAAAATATGGAAGACCATTCCATGCTCTTGGATTGGAAGAATAAACATTGTTAAAATGTCTATAGTGCCTAGAGCAATCTATACTTTTAATGCTATTCCCATCAAAATTCCACCGGTATTCTTCAAAGAGCTAGAGCAAATAATCCTAAAATATGTATGGAATCAGAAGAGACCCCGAATCACTAAGGAAATGTTGAAAAACAAAAATAAAATGGGGGATTCACGTTACCTGATTTCAAGATTTATTACAAAGCTGTGATCACCAAGACAGCATAGTACTGGCATAAAAACAGACACATAGGCCAGTGGAACAGAGTAGAGATCCCAGATATGGACCCTCAACTCATGGTCAAATAATCTTCGACAAAACAAGAAAAAATATACAGTGGAAAAAAGACAGTCTCTTCAATAAATGGTGCTGGGTAAACTGGGCAGCTATATGTAGAAAAATGAAACTCGACCATTCTCTTACACCGTACACAAAGATAAACTCGAAATGGATAAAAGACCTCAATGTGAGACAGGAATCCTTCAGAATCCTAGAGGAGAACATAGGCAGTAATCTCTTTGATATCAGCTACAGCAACTGCTTTCAAAATATGTCTCCAAAGGCCAAGGAAACAAAAGTGAAGATGAACTTTTGGGACTTCATCAAAATCAAAAGCTTCTGCACAGCCAAGGAAACAGTCAAGAAAACAAAGAGGCAACCACGGAATGGGAGAAGATATTTGCAAATGACAAAAGGTTGATATCCAGGATCTATAATGAACCCCTCAAACTCAACACACACAAAACAGACAATCATATCAAAATATGGGCAGAAGATATGGACAGACACTTCTCCAATGAAGACATACAAATGGCTATCAGACACATGAAAAAATGTTCATCATCACTAGCCATCAGGGAGATTCAAATTAAAACCACATTGAGATATCACCTTACACCAGTTAGAATGGCCAAAATTAGCAAGACAGGAAACAACATGTGTTGGAGAGGATGTGGAGATAGGGGAACCCTCTTACACTATTGGTGGGGATGCAAGTTGGTGCAGCCTCTTTGGAGAACAGTGTGGAGATTCCTCAAGAAATTAAAAATAGAACTTCCCTATGACCCTGCCATTGCACTCCTGGGTATTTACCCCAACAATACAGAGGTAGTGAAAAGAAGGGCCATCTGTACCCCAAAGTTTATAGCAGCAATGGCCATGGTCGCCAAACTGTGGAAAGAACCAAGATGCCCTTCAACGGATGAATGGATAAGGAAGATGTGGTCCCTATACACTGTGGAGTATTATGCCTCCATCAGAAAGGACGAATACCCAACTTTTGTAACAACATGGAGGGGACTGGAAGAGATTATGCTGAGTGAAATAAGTCAAGCAGAGAGAGTCAATTATCATATGGTTTCACTTATTTGTGGCGTGTCGGGGACTGCCTCCGACCGGGAAAGTCCCCGCCATTACAAGAAGGTGCTTGGCTCACTGCTAGCAAAATACGCTGCAAGTATACAATAAACTTTCTGGTGAAGCCCGCCTAAAGGAGGACATAGTTATTGGCTGTATCAAATTTAATTACCATAGTAACAGGACTCTCATTGGCTCTCCCCATTGCTTGACCCCTTATTGGTCACCCTGCTGTATATAAGCTAAGGAAGTTGATTAAATAAACAGAAATGAAGCATTAACACCATACCAGGCTCATTGTCGTCCTTGAGGGCCGAGGGCGACAAATGGTGCCAAAACCCGGGAAATGTTAAAAAAAAAATAGAAAAACCTTGCAAGGGAGAAGTCCGCAGGTAAGCAGGGAAGGGACCACGATCAAAGTGGTGGGAATCTTCTACAAGACCGCAATAAGAAGCGGGGCGGCCTTAGAACCGGGATTTAACAAGTCCGCAATAAGAAGCAGGGCGGCCTCAGAGCCGGGATTATGCAGCAAGTATACACGGAACAGCCATTAGGTTGGGATTCTAATTATGGGATCTGGACTGTCAAAGTCGAGGTTAGAGGGTTCCCTAAAGGACCTTCTAAAGGCCAATGGCACGCCATTAAAAACGAAAACTGCTAGGACATTCTTGAATACAGTTGAGACAGTGGCGCCTTGGTTTCTGGACGAGGGCTTGCTAAATATCCCCCAATGGGACCAGTTAGGTGAGGATTTTAAGAAGAGGGATAAAAATAAACCACTGCCACCGGGAACTTTAGTTATATGGACTCTAGTCAGAGGGTGCCTGGGAGGATATAAGCCGAAATGTGATTCAGTTATTCAGGAGGGCGCTGAGGCACTCGAGGAAGTGAAAGAAGAACGCTCATCTCTTGCTTCGGAAAGGAGTAGTTCTAGCGAAGGGGAAGAAGAAATGTCGGGGGAGGAGCTAGAGTGGAAGTTCAAATTAAAACCAGACCCTCCCTGTTCAGCAGTGACCCCTAGTGCTCCGCCTCCTTACAATCCCCTGGCTGGGGAGATAACATGTAAATGTCATCCCTCTGCTAATGAGGATTGGAAGACCACATGGAGGGGAGCCAATAGCAGCTCGATTTTCCCAGTTCTAGAGGACCAAAATCATCAACGGTATCACCAGCCCTTGGAATTTAAATTAGTTAAACAATTAAAGGAAGCGGTCATGCAGTATGGCCCTCAGGCAGCATTTACTATTTCTCTAGTGGAGTCCATAGCAGGCATGAATTTAATCCCTGAAGACTGGGGGAATTTAGCAAGGGCAGCCCTCTCTGGAGGGCAATATTTGGTCTGGAAGACAGCATGGCAAGAGCATTCCCAGGATGTTGCATGGTGTAATGCCGTGGCAGGCAATCTACAATGGAATCTGGATATGCTTATGGGCATGGGGCCATACACTGGTAAACATGACCAACTGCAATACAACCCTGCCGTATACATGCAGATTGCGGCTGCCACTACCAAAGCATGGAAAACTCTCCAGGGCAGTGGGGACTTGCAGGGTCAACTACCTAAGGTGATACAAGGACCAAATGAAGCATATGCTGATTTTGTTGCAAGATTGATGCAAACAGCTGGGAGAGTATTTGGGGATGTTGACACAGCCATGCCTCTAATTAAACAACTGGCCTATGAGCAAGCCAATAAATGGTGTAAAGAGGCCCTTAGGCCATGGAAGGCTAAAGATTTAAGCACATACATTAAGGTATGCAGGGATATTAATGACAGTGTTATTCAAGGACAAGTACTTGCTTCAGCCATTACTCAAGGCCTTCAGGGCATTCAGCTATCCCAACGTAAGGGCGCTAAAGGAAATTCTGGGGAATGCTACAAATGTGGAGCTCAGGGGCACTTTAAGCGAGAATGTCCTGACAGCAAGGGTCCCCCAACAGTAAAGCAACCTGGCATATGTCCTAGGTGTGGCAAGGGTACACACTGGGCAAATGAATGTCGCTCTGTAAAAGATATTCAAGGTAATCCACTACCCCCAAGGAATTCAAAAAACGGGAAATGGGGCCCATCACCCCAGGGCCCTCAAATGTATGGGGTGCTTCAACAGGTAGCCCGCACGCATTACCCGCCGACGAGCCAAGGCGGGCTACAAAAGGAAACGCCGGATTGGACATCCGTGCCACCACCAGACTTGTACTAACCCCCAAGATGGGAACCCAGGTGGTGGAATCGGATTTTAAGGGCCCACTGCCTGTGAACACTGTAGGCCTATTATTAGGGCGTAGCTCCACAGCCCTTGCTGGATTAATAGTACACCCCGGAGTAACTGATGCTGATTATACAGGAATAGTCAAAATATTAGTGTCTTCCCCTCGTGGCATTACAGTTATCAGTCCAGGTGATAAAATAGCACAAATTATAGTGTTACCAAGTTGTCATAAACTATTCCCCAACACAGAAAAATCCCGTGGACTAAGGGGTTTTGGCTCCACTGGCCTGCCCCTCGCATGTCTAACAGTTGGAATGGAGGACAGACCTCTTTATTCTCTGTGGATCAGAAATAAAAAATTTATGGGCCTTCTGGATACCAGGGCTGATCGTAGTATCATTAATGAAGTTGATTGGCCAAAAGCTTGGCCCCTACAAAGGGCTGATCAAACCCTTAGAGGCCTAGGGGTTGCCCAAAGTCCTATGTGTAGTGCTGCTACATTACCATGGAAGGATGATGAAAGTCATAGCGGCCTGGTTCAGCCATATGTACTTAAGATCCCTATATCTCTCTGGGGAAGAGACATTCTTACTCAAATGGACCTAAAATTGACTACTGAAGCCTTTTACACTGAGAAAGCTCGAAACCTCATGACTAAAGCTGGATATTCAGGTGTTGGAGGATTAGGGAGGAAAAATCAGGGTATTACAAATTCAGTACCCCTAAGTAATTATACCTCTGGGATTGGTGGACTGGGGTTGGGTTTTTCATAGGGGCCACTGAGCCTTTGAAAATTCAATGACACACTGACAAGCCTGTGTGGGTTTCTCAGTGGCCCCTGCCGAAAGAAAAATATGAAGCAGCCCACACATGGGTGTATGCACAACTTGTTGCAGGACATATAAAGCCTTCCACTTCACCATGGAATACTCCTATCTTTGTCATTAAGAAAACATCAGGTAAATGGCGGTTATTGCATGATTTGAGAGCAATCAATGCCCAAATGGTTATCATGGGACCAGTCCAATTAGGGTTACCCTTGGTATCTGCCCTCCCCTCGAGTTGGCCTTCAATTGTTGTAGATATCAAATATTGCTTTTTTTCTATACCATTACACTCCAGTGATACCCCCCGATTTGCATTTACCATACCCACTATTAATCATTCTGTTCCTGATCAGCGATTTGAATGGACAGTTCTTCCTCAGGGTATGGCTAACAGCCCCACGATGTGTCAACTTTATGTTGATCAGGCCTTGCAAAAGGCCAAGGAGCTCTATCCTTCTGTTTTGGTATACCACTATATGGATGATGTACTACTTTGCCATAAACAGGAAGAACAGCTTGAAAAGGCCCTTGTTTTCCTTTTCGAATGTTTCAAACAGTTTGACTTGAATATAGCCCCAGACAAAATCCAAAAAACATCTATCAAGGACTATCTGGGCACTAGATTTGATGATACTAAAGTTAAACCTTTAAAGGTAACCTACAAACAGATAAATTAAAAACATTAAATGATTTTCAAAAACTCCTGGGAGATATTAACTGGATCCGGCCATACCTAAAACTCACTAATCAGGAACTACAGCCCCTGTTCAAGACATTGAAAGGAGACTCTGACTTGAACTCCCCCCGTATTTTATCTGAATAAGCTCGAGAAGCTGTTAAATTGATTCAAAATAGACTTGAGACTGCCCAAGTTGATAGAATTAATTACTCTGAAACCCTATATTATTGTGTTCTTGCAGTAGAGCACACGCTCACTGCTGTTTTTTGGCAGTAAGGTCCCATCTCCTGGGTCAATTTAGCTTACTCTCCAGGAAAAGTTCTTCCATGGTATCCCAATGCCATAGCTAAAATCATATTGAAAGGACTAAAACTTAGCATCGCTGCATTTGGCAAACAACCTGATGTCATCCTAACTCCCTATACACAAGAGCAGTTAACTTGCTTAACAGCATGTGAGGATCATTGGGCCATCACTATGACTATCTCAACTGCAAAATTTGACAATCATTATCCAGCAAACCCATGGCTGCAATTTAGTCTTACTCACCCATTAATTTATCCAAGGGTTACACGTCAATCACCTTTGGATAATGCAAAACTCGTTTTTACTGATGGTTCTAAAAATGGGGTGGGCACTGTGGTTACCCAAGATAACACTTGGACCTTTTTATTTCAAAGCTCCTCCCCTCAAATTACAGAGCTATTTGCAGTCATTAAAGCCTTTCAATTGTTTCATGATACACCTTTTAACTTGTTATCAGAGAGCAAATATGTTCTCCAAGCTGTCTCCATCCTGGAAAACGTAGGCCACATCAGCACCAAATCCACCATTACAGAAACTTTAAAGAATCTCCAACACATTATATGGGACAGAAAGGTACCCTTTTACATAGGGCATATCAGGGCACATACAGCTCTCCCCGGCCCCTTGACGGAAGGCAATCGCACTGCAGACATGTTAACCAAAGAGCAATTTATCTTCACTTTAATGGAAAATATTCAACAAGCAAAACAATTTCACAAGCTATTTCATGTTAATGCTCTTACTCTCAGACTTAAATTCAACATAACTAAAGCCCAAGCCAGGGACATTGTAGTCTCTTGCAAAAACTGTGTTACCCTCTTGCCATCCCCCTCCTTAGGAGTTAACCCACGAGGCCTGTTACCCAACCATATATGGCAAATGGATGTTACTTACATCCCTGAATTTGGTAAACTAAAATATGTGCATGTTTCCGTGGACACATGTTCTGGTGTCATATTCGCCTCTATCCATGCTGGGGAAAAATCCAAAGATGTTGTTATTTCCCACTGCCTTCAAGCCTTCGCCGCTTGGGGTAAACCTCAACAAATAAAAACAGACAATGGACCTGCATACACCTCACAAGTATTTCACGGTTTCCTTACTCAACTAAACATTACCCTAAATCATGGTATTCCCTACAATCCTCAAGGACAGGCCATCGTGGAACGTGCCCACTTAACCATCAAACAAACTCTTTTAAAACAAAAAGGGGGAATAGGGGACACGTTCCGGTCCCCTAAAGACAAACTAAATACAATTTTATTTATTTTAAATTTTTTGATGCTCAATAAAAACGGTCAAGCAGCAGCTGAAAGACATTCAGCCCGTATGGATTCTTCCCCCAAGCCCTTAGTTCTTTGGAAGGATATCCTTACAGGACAATGGAAAGGCCCGGATCCTGTATTAATCTGGAGCAGAGGCTCCGTTTGTGTTTTCCCACAGGACAAAGAAGTGCTGATTTGGATTCCAGAGAGATTGGTCTGGAAGGCCCCTGAGAATGAGGATGAGGACAGAGGAAGCCGTGATCCTCCTACTGTCGTGGGGGACTCTGATATTCCTAATTCCCCCGATGGCGACACGTGAATTATGGGCTATTTTGAAGGCTTGGCCCTATCCTTTACCTTTAACTAATTCTTCCTTTATCTTCCCCCCATTCTTCACTAGCTGATATACTGAGTGTTGGTTCTATTGTTCCTTTTTCTGCGCTTTGTGTTACCCCTGTAAAATTCTCTCAATTTAATAAGGCCAGCAATTCCTCCCAACAGTTTTCTCTTAGTATTTGCAGGGTGCTTGGTCTGACGATATTCAAAATTTCACACGAATCCTTCTGGCTGAGATAACTCGACTAAATAGTACGCGTCTGCAACCAGCTTCCCTTCCAGAGCTATTTCCAACATTCAGCAATATGTTCCAGTTCACCAAACAATGGGCTGTTACAATTGGTCATCTTGTCCTCCTCCTTATTGGCATTCTGCTTCTATTCAGAAACGTTCACCAATGGAGAACACAGCAGCGAGAGCAGAGCCGAGCTATAGCACAAGCCCCTATGTCAACAGAGGCTGGGACATCTCCCCAGATATGGTTAAGCATGCTAGATCGGTAGTCAAAGACAGGTAAGATCAGTAGAGAAACATACCAAACTAAGACAGGACAGAGATCATCGATATCTTGTGTCTGATGACAGGTAAGGATGTTTTCTGCTACTGACGACCTAAGACAGGCACGATCTCTGCCATAAAACAAAAAAGGGGGAGATGTCGGGGACTGCCTCTGGCCGGTAAAGTCCCCGCCATTACAAGAAGGTGCTTGGCTCACTGCTAGCAAAATATGCAGCAAGTATACAATGAACTTTCTGGTGAAGCCCGCCTAAAGGAGGACATAGTTATTGGCTGTATCAAATTTAATTAGCATAGTAACAGGACTCTTATTGGCTCTCCCCATTGCTTGACCCCTTATTGGTCACCCTGCTGTATATAAGCTAAGGAAGTTGATTAAATAAACAGAAATGAAGCATTAACACCATACCAGGCTCATCGTCGTCCTTGCGGGCCAAATAGCATGGAGAACATGGGGAGTTAGAGAGGAGTAGGGAGTTGGGGGAAATTGGAAAGGGAGGTGAACCCTGAGAGACTATGGACTCTGAAGACTCTGAAAAACAATCTGAGGGTTTTGAAGGGCCGGGTGTGTGGGAGGTTGTGGGTATTATAGAGGGCACGGATTGCATGGACCACTGCATGTCATGCAAAAATAATGAATACTGTTATGCTGAAAATAAAAAATAAATTTTAAAAAATACTATAACTAAGATGCAAAATCAAATATATGTAATCACAATGAGTATGAAAGAAGGGGAGTGAAGAGTTGATACAGAATACAAAATTATGGAAAATAAGGAATCTGAATATAAGATGGAAATAAAACTATTAGATAACAATAAAGCCAAAATCCACCATAAGAGGGGAAACAATGTAGTTTAGAGCAGAAATCAAAATATAAAAATCAAAAGTAACAGTAGGATAATCAATGAAACTAGGAGCTGGTTCTTTGAGAAAATTAACAAAATTGATAACTCCCTAGCCAGAGCTATAGTAAAGACAAGAGTAGGAACACAAATAAAATCTAGAATGAAAGAGGAGAGATCACAACCAACACCACAGAAATACAAACAATTATAAAAGAATATTATGAGCAAATATATGCCAACAAATTGGGCCATCTGGATGAGATGGATAAATTCCTAGAAACATGTTAATGACCAAAACTGAAACAGGAAGAAATAGAAAATGTGAACAGACCCATAATCAGCAAAGAAATTGTATCAGTAATAAAAAAATCTCACAACAAAAAAAAAGGTCCAGGACCAAAGGGATTCACAGGGGATTTCTACCAAAAATTTAAAGAAGATTTAATATCTATTTTTCTGAGGCTGTTTCAAAAAAGTACAAATGGAATGAAAACTTCCAAACTCATTTTACAAGTCCAACATTACCAAAACCAGACAAAGTCATCACTAAAAAGGAGAGTTGCAGACAAATATCCCTGATGAACATAGATGCAAAATTTCTCGACAAGATGCTAATCAAATCCAACAGTATATTTAAGGGATTACTCACCATGATCAAGTGAGATTTATCCCTGGACGTCAGGGGTAGTTCAACATCCACAAAGCAATCAGTAGGATACATCACATTAATAACAGAAAGGATAAGGAGGATATGATCCTCTCAAAAGATGCAGAAAAAGCATTTGATTAAATAAACTTTCTTTCTTGATAAAAACCCTTAAGAAAGTAGGGATAGAAAGAACCTACCTCAAGATCACAGACCCCATATGAAAGACCAGTAGTTAATATCATCCTCAATGGGGAGAAATTAAGAACTTTCGCCTAAGGTCAGGAACACGACAAGGATGTCCAGTCTCACCACTATTATTCAACACAGTACTGTAAGTCCTAGCACCTGCAATCAGACAACAAAAAGGAATAAAATACATCCAAATTGGAAGAAGTCAACTTTTCACTCTTCACAGATGAAATGATATTCTATTTAAAAATCCCAAAAGACCACCAAATCTTTGTTAGAACTGATTCATGAATACAGGAAAGTCTTAGGATATAAAATCAATGTATAGAAATCTGTTGCGTTTCTATACACCAATAATGAAGCAGCAGAAATAGAAATCAAGGACTTGATCCCATTTACAACTTCACCCAAAACTGTAAGATACCTAGGAATAAACCTAACCAAAGAGGTAAAAGATCTGTCTTATGAAAACTATAGAACACTTATGAAAGAAACTAAAGTAGACACAAATAAATGGAAAAAAAAAACCTATGCTCATAGGTTGGAAGAACACATATTGTTAAAGAATTTATTTATTTTTAGAGACAAAAAGAGTGTGCGAGTGGGAGGCAGCTCAGAGGGAGAGGGATAAGAAGACTATGTGCTGAGTTTGAAGCAGGGTTCAATTCCACAACACTGATATCATGACCTGAGCCAAAATTAAGAGTTTAACACTAAACTAACTGAGCCATACAGGCACCCAGGAACAAATATTATAATGTCCATACTACCCAAAGCATTTTACACATTCAATGCAATCCTGATAAAAATAAAAGCCAGTATTTTTCACAGAGCTATAACCAACAATCCTAGAATTAGTATGGAAATGGGAAATAGCCCTAATAGATAAAGCAATATTGAAAAAGAAAATCAAGTCTGGAAGCATCATAGTGCCAGCCTTCAAGCTCTATTACAACGCTATAATCATCAATGCAGTATGGTACTGACATAAAAACAGTCACATGGATGAGTGGAACAGAATAGAGAACCCAAAAATGGACCTACAACTATATGGTCAAATGATCTTTGACAAAGTAGGAAAGAATACCCAGTGAATATTTCTTCAACAAATAGTGATGGGAAAACTGGACAGCAAAATGCAGAAGAGTGACACTAAACCACTTTCTTACACCATACAAAAATATAAATTCAAAATGGATGAAATGACTAAACGTAAGAGAGGACTCCATCAAAATACTAGAGAACACACAGGCAGCAACTTCTTTTACCTTGGCTGCAACAACTTATTACTATACATATCTTCAGAGGCAAGGAAAACAAAGCAAAGAAGAATTATTGCAACATCATCAAGATAAAAAAACTTTGGCACAGCAAAGGAAACAATGAAACTAAAAGAAAACTGATGCAATAAGAGAAGATATTGCAAATGTCTTATCAGATAAAGGCTAGTATCCAGCATCTATAAATAACTCATCAAACTCAAACTCCAAAAAATAAATAATCCAGTTTAAAAATGGGAAGAAGACATGGATAGACATTTCTCCAAAGAAGACATCTAGAAGGCTAACAGACATATGAAAAAATGTTCAACATCAACTCATCATCAGAGAAATACAAATAAAAACCATAAGGAAATTCAAAATCACACCACTCAGAATGGCTAAAATTAAAAACTCAGGGAACAATAGATGTTGGCAAGTATGTGGCAAATGGGGAAGATTCTTGCACTATTGGTGGGAATGCAAAGTGGTGAAACCACTCTGGAAAACAGTATGGAGTTTCCTCAAAAAGTTAAAAATAAAGCTAACCTGCAACCTAGCCATTGCAATACTAGTTATTTACCCAAATAATACAGGTATTCATTAGAAGGGGCACATTTACCCCAGTGGTTATAACAGCACTATCCACAGTAGCCAAATTATGGCAAGAGTTCTGACTGATAAATGGATAAAGAAGTAGTGTGTATGTATGTGTGTGTGTATGTGTGCGTATATACAGTACACAATTGAATATTACTTAGTCATCAAAGAAATGAAACCTTGTCATTTGCAACCTTGTCAATGGAACTAGAGTGTATTATGCTAAGCAAAATAATGCAATCAAAGACAAATGCCATATGATTTTATTCATTACAATTTAAGAAACAAAAAATAAACGTAGGGGAAATGAAAGAGAAATGAAATAACATTAAAACAGAGATTGTGGCAAACCATAAGAGACTCCGTAGTTAAGAGAACAAACTGAGGGTTGCTGGAGGGAAGATGAGTAGGGGTTGGGCTAAATGTGTGATGAGTATTAAAAAGGGTACTTGGGATGAGCACTGAATGGTATATATAAGTGATGAATCATTAAATTCTATTCCTGAAGCCAATACTACATTATATGCTAACTAACTTGAATTTAAATAAACAAAATATGATTTAAAAAACAAAACTAAAAAAACAAAAATAACAAAAAAAATTACTAGATATGCAAAGAATATAGAGTACAGAATGTAAGTATATCACTAAAGAAAACCAACAAACCATGAAAAACAGAACAAGAAGAAATGATTGCAGAAGGCTACAAAAAAAAGAAAAAACCCAGAAAACAAGTAAAAAGATGGAAATAAATATGTATCTATCACTAATTACTTTGAATGTAAAGTCCATAAAAATATACAAGATTGACACTATCTTATAATAAGGAGAACAATTCAACAAGAAGATATAATTATAAATATTTATGTACCCAACATAGGAGCACCCAAATACAGAAATCAATTAATAACAAAGAAACTAATCAATAATAATACAATAATTGTAGGGGACTTTAACACCCCATTTATGTCAAGAAATAATATCCAAAGAGAAAACAAACAAGGAAACATTGGCTTTGAATGGCACACATATTTAGAACAGTCTGACCTACAATAGCACAATACACATTTTTTTCAGATGGATGGGGACAAAACAAGTCTTAGAAATTTCAGAAAGACTGAGGCCATACCAGGCATCTTTTCTGACCACAACAGTATGGAATTAAGAATCAACCACAAGGAAAAAATCTTGAAAGACCACAAATACTTGAAATTTAAGCAACATGCTACTAAACAATGAATGAGTCAACCAAGAAATAAAAGAAGAAATAAAATTTCATAGAAACAAATGAAAAAAAAATACAATAGTCCCAAACCTTTGTGGTGCAGCAAAAGCAATCCTAGGAGGAAAGTTTATAACAATATAGGCTATAGAAGAAGCAAGAACCAAGAAAAATCTCAAATAAACAACCTAACCTTATACCTAAAGGAGCTGGAAGAAGAATGAACAAACAAAACCCAAAAGCAGCAGAAAGAAGAAAATAATAAACATAAGAGCAGAAATAAATGATGTGGAAACTTTAAAAAACAATAAAGTAGGTCAATGAAACCAGCAGCTGGTTCTTTGAAAATACCAACAAAATTGGTAAACCTTTAGCTGAAATCACCAAAGAGAAAGAAAGGATTCAAATAAATAAAATAAAAAGTGAAAGAGGAGAAATAATAACCAACTCCACAGAAATACAAATAATTGTAAGACAATATTATGAAAAACTAATGCAAAATAATTAGACAACATAGAAGAAGTGAATAATTTCCTAGAAACATATAACCTACCAAAACTGAAGCAGAAAGAAATAAAAAATTTGAACAGAACAATTACCAGCAAGGAGATTGAATGGCAATGAAAAAAAATCCCAATAAATAAAAGTCGAGGAACATATGACTTCACAGGCAAATGCTACCAAACATATAAAGAAGAGTAAATACCTATTCCTCTCAAAGGAGCCCAAAAAAATAGAAGAAGGAAGACTTCCAAAGTTGTGTGAGGCCAATGTCACCCTGATACTAATACCAAATAAAGACACCACCAAAAAAGAGAACTACAAGCCAATTCGTCAATAAACATAGATTCAAAAATCCTCAACAAAATACTAGCAAACTGAATCTAACAATACATTAAGAAAATTATTCACCATGATCAATTTGGGTTTATTCCTGGAATGCAAGCATGGTTCAATCTTCATGAATCAACCAACATGTTACTTTACAGCAATAAGAGGAAGGATAAAAACCATATGAGCATTTCAACAGATACAGATAAAGCATTTGACAAGCTACAAAATTCATTCATGTTAAAAACTCTCAAGAAAGTAGGTTTAGAGGGAATATACCTCAACATAATAAAGGTCAGACATGAAGAACCCAAAGTGAACATCATACTCAAATGGGAAAACCTGAGAGTTTCCCTCTAAGGTCATGAACAAGACAAATAAATAGACTCTCACCATTTTGTTTCAACATAGTACTGGAAGTCCTAGCCACCAATCAGACAAGAGGTATAAGAAATGAAAGGCACCCAAATCAGAAGAAGAAGTCAAATTTCACTATTTGCAGATGACATGATACAATGTGTAAAAAACCTAGAAGATTCCACTAAAAAGCAAGTAGAACTGACAAGTGAATTCAGTAAGTTAGCAGGATATAAAATCAATGTGCAGAAATCTGTTGCATATCTATACACTAATAATGAGCCGATCTATAAAGAACTCCTCAAACTCAACACACACAAAAGAGACAATCATATCAAAAAATGGGCAGAAGATATGAGCAGACACTTCTCCAATGAAGACATACAAATGGCTATCAGACACATGAAAAAGTGTTCATCATCACTAGCCATCATGGAGATTCAAATTAAAACCACATTGAGATACCACCTTACACCAGTTATAATGGCCAAAATTAGCAAGTCAGGAAACAAAGTGTGTTGGAGGGGATGTGGAGAAAGGGTAACCCTCTTACACTGTTGGTGGGAATGCAAGTTGGTACAGCCTCTTTGGAGAAGAGTGTGGAGATTCCTCAAGAAATTAAAAATAGAGCTTCCCTATGACCCCATCATTGCACTCCTGGATATTTATCCCAAAGATACAGATGTAGTGAAAAGAAGAGCCATCTGTACCCCAATGTTTATAGCAGCAATGGCCATGGTTGCCAAACTGTGGAAAGAACCAAGATGCCCTTCAATGGACAAATAGATAAGGAAGATGAGGTCCATATACACTATGGAGTATTATGCCTCCATCAGAAAAGATGAATACCCAACGTTCGTAGCAACATGGATGGGACTGGAAGAGATTATGCTGAGTGAAATCAGTCAAGCAGAGAGAGTCAATTATCATATGGTTTCACTTATTTGTGGAGCATAACAAATAGCATGGAAGACAAGGGGAGATGGAGAGGAGAAAGGAGTTGAGGGAAATTGAAAGGGGATGTTAACCATGAGAGACTATGGACTCTGAAAAACAATCTGAGGGTTTTGAAGGGGCAGAGGGTGGGAGGGTGGGAGGGTGGGGGAACCAGGTGGTGGGTATTAGAGAGGGCACGGATTGCATGGAGCACTGGATGTGGTACAAAAACAATGAATACTGTTACGCTGAAAAGAAATTTAAAAATTAAAAAAAAAATAAATATTTTCAGCTAAAAGAAAAGAAAACACTTTTAAAAGATGTGATAATTAAAACAGTATAGTACTGGCACAGAAATAGACACACAAATCAAGTGAAATGAATAAAAAATACAGAAATAAACCCAAAATTACATAGTCAAGTAATCTTTGACAAAGCAGAAAAAAATATCCAATGGAAATAACAGTCTTTTCAACAAATAGTGTTGGGAAAACTGGTCAGCTTCATGCAAAAGAATAAAACTGGACCACACTACTGGGTATTTGCCCAATAAATATGAAAATAGCAACTCAAAAAGATACATGCACCACTATGTATATTGCAGCATTATTTACAGTAGCCAAATTTGAAGCATTCCAAGTGTCCATTGACTGATGAACAAATAAAGAGAGGGTGGTATATATACAGTGGAATATTATTGAGTCATAAAAAATAATGAAATCTTTCCATTTGCTGTGACATAGATGGAGCTAGAGAGTATATTGCTAAGTGAAGTAAGTCAGTCAGAAAAATGATTTCACTCACGTATGTAATTTTAAGAAATAAAACGAATGAGCAAAGGTTTAAAAGAAAAGAGACAAGTCAAGAAACAGACTCTTAACTATAGAGAACAAACTGATGATAACCAGAAGGGAGGTGGGTAGGGGGATTGGTGAAGTAGGTAATGGGGACTAAGAAATGCATTTTTGTGATGAGCACTGGGAGATGTATGTAATTGTTGAATCACCATATTGTAAACCTGAAACTAATGTAACTGTATGTTAACTTTCCTGGAATTAAAATAAAATTTAAGGGCGCCTGGGTGGCTCAGTGGTTAAAGCCTCTGCTTTCAGCTCAGGTCATGATCCCAGGGTCCTGGGATCGAGCCCCACATCGGGCTCTCTGCTCAGCAGGGAGCCTGCTCTTCCCCCTCTCTCTCTTTGCCTGCCTCTCTGCATGCTTGTGATCTCTCTCACTCTGTCAAATAAATAAACAAAATCTTTAAAAAAAAAATAAATAAATAAAATAAAATAAAATAAAATAAAATAAAATTTAAAAAAACTAAGTATGTAGAATGAAATAAGGTAGTAATAAGGTTAAAATATACAACTTAAAATGATCAGAGTAGAAAAAAATTTTAAATAGAAGTCCAGTTTTAATAACAATCAGGGAATTCTCATTATAAAATGAAATTTAATACATTATATACTTATTATATTGGGGATATTTAATAAATTAAGGAAGAATAAACATGAAGTTATGAGTACTCTCATACACTCTACACCACTTGTAAAGTGAAAATTGGTACCTGGTAGGAATGCGAGCTGATACACTTAGATAAACTGTTTGCCATATTCTATTAAAGGCCGACTTATACATACCATTTGGACAAACAATTCTGCATCTGCTATATAGAGAAATTCTTGCACATGGGCCCCAAGAGAAATGTATAAGAACATTCATAACAAGATCATTTGTGATAGCAAAAACTGACAATAAATCAAATGTTTGAAAGCACACTGGATATATTATTTTGGTATATTCACAAAACTGAACACAGCACTAGAAATAAAATAATGAATCTAATAGATAAAATATTAGGTAAAAAAACAAAGTTTATAAAGGATACATGAGGTATTATCTCTTTTTTGAGTTTTTAAATTTATTTTTTATTTTTTTATAAACATATGATGTATTATTAGCCCCAGGGGTACAGGTCTGAGAATTGCCAGGTTTACACACTTCACAGCACTCATTAGATATTATTTCATCATATGTAGGTACAAAAACAGAGAAGGTTAAACTGTGTTGTTTAAGAGTTCATATTAAGCAATAAAATTTTAAATAAATACAAGTCCTACATATACATTATCATGATAGTCATAATATCTAGAAGACAGAGATGAGACTATGATCAGGGATGACTTGCACAGAGGACTATTGGAGGTGCGGGCTTTCTATTTCTTGATCTGAATACTGGTTTCTTATTAATTATTCATTAAACTGGATATACATGCTTTTGTAGTTCTTTGTATTTATATCTTAATAAAAAAATAGTTGAAAAGAAGGAAGTCTTAGAATGAATGAACTAAGCATGCAACTTAAGATTTTAGAACAAGAACATCAGAATAAAATTTAAACATAGAAGGAAGGCAATAAAGCTAAAATCAGTAATTAATGGAATATAAGACATAAAATGGAGATGGTAATGTCAAAATGTGCTTCTTAAAAAAAAATAAGAAGAAGAAAAATTTTGGCAAGATTAATCAAGAAGAAACAGAACAAAGTTGCTATGCTAGGAATGGAAAAGTAGGCATTAATCAGGTATAAAAAATGAAATACATAAAAGAAAAGTACAAACTCTTATGCCAATGAATTTGAAGGGAGGGGAGGGTATGTGCTATGGAGAGTGCTGTAAACTGTGTAAGACTGATGAATCACAGACCTGTACCCCTGAAAAAAATAATACATTATATGTTAATACAAAAATTAAAGAAATTGAATTATAGTTTAAAATATTTAATAAAAGAGAAATCTAGGTCTGGTGACTTTATAAGTGAGTACTACCATACATTAAAGGAACAGACAATTCAAATCCTACATATATGGCTCGATGAATTTTTTAGAAAATGGAAACACTCTCCTATAATTTCATGAGATGGACACCAAAAAGGCCAAGTACTGTATAAAAAAGAAAAATCATAAACTGGTCATGTTCATTAAGTACAAATTGTTCTAAAGATCTAATGCAATTCTGAAGGAGGGCTTAAGATAGCAGAGGGGTAGGGAACTTGAATATGGTCTGGTCCCTGGAATTCAACTGGATGGTTTTCAAATCATTCTGAACACTTAAGAAATCCATCAGAGATCTGAGAAAAGAATTGTTGCAGTTCTACAGATTGAAAAGTGACCACTTTTCATAAGGTATAAGATGCAAATATATGAATCTGGAGCGATATATTGGAAGATAAGCCATGGAGGGGAAGGAGCTCTTAAGCAGGCTACCAGAAAGTAAACAGCAGAGCACAAAATCAGAACTTTCAGAAGTCTGTTACAGTTGGGGTTGTCCCTTACTTAAAGGTGCTCAGGTGGCAAACCAAGGAAGAATGCCAGGAAGGGTATTATGGTCTTAGAATCCCCTGGGTCACAAAAAGAACAGGGATGTCTGAGTGCAGCAAAGTTCCCAAGTCCTGGAACAGGAAGCTAGCTGAATACAGTGAGCCTACGCAATGGCTTTCTGCTCAGCGTTGCACCATTTGACCACCATTCCCTGCTCAGGGTCCAAGCAAAAAGCAGAAGCAAGGCAAGAACCTCTTCCATCCCCTAGGATGTATGACATGAGTCTGCACAGCCAGAGTCATTAATGTTTGGAGACTCAAAACTTGGTCACACATATGAGATAAAAATGCTAGGTCACGGGCTGGGTGAACACAGGGCTAGGACAGAAACCAAGGAGACAAAAGTGTTTGACTGCTTTTCTGTGAGGGCTCACTGATGTTGGAGGACAGGAACATCCAGCTCCTGGGCCAGAGAGCAGGGTGCCAACATTTTCATCTCCACCATCACCACTGGTCCTGAAAGTCTTCAAGAAGCACAATGCCACATAGTGGAATCTGGAGCAGCTTACACTGACCCCAGCCCCCAATAAGGGAGATACAATTCCACCAGGACAAGACCACCTGGGAATCAGAGCATCAGGACCCTCACCTAGAAGACCACCAGGAGCAACAAGCTAACACCACGTTTACTGATCATAGAGAACTGTAAAAGTTCAGCTCTTGGGAAAAAAAGTATATAGCATTTGTATTTTTGTTTGTTTCTAAATTATAATTCTTTAGACTTTCAGTTTTATTTTCTCTCAGCTATTTCCTTATTTTATCAATTCCATTTTAATTCTTTTTTAAATTTTTATATATGTGTATATTTTTTTGTTTCCTTTGACTGTATTTTACTTTATTTTGTATAGACATAAGTTTTTCTTTCTTTCTGATTTTGAGATCTAGTTTCTTTAAACAAACAGACCAAAATACAGCCAGAATCTAGTTTATTGATCTGTTCTGTTTTACTTCTGTTTAACATTTTCCTATTTTGTTTTGTTTCTGTTTTATCCTGGTTTGTTTTGTTTGTAATTTTTCTGTTGTTTCTTTTGTTGTTACAATTTTTTAGTCTTTTCTCACTCTTTCTTCTATTCTTTTCTGGACATATGATAAGACAGAGAAACTCACCCTAAAATAAAGAATAGGAGGGAGTACTCACTACCAGAGATTTAATCAATACATATATGAGTAAGATGCCAGAATTAGAATTCAAAATAATGATTATAAAGATACTAGCTAGGCTCGAAAAAAGCATAAAAGACAATAAAGATAAAATAAAAGAACTAAAATCTAATCAGGCCAAATTTAAAATGCTATTACTGAGACAAAGTAAAAAATAGAGGCTGGACAGGGCACCTGGGTGGCTCAGTTATTAAGTGCCTGCCTTCAGCTCAGGTCACGATCCCAGAGCCCTGCATCAGGCTCTCTGCTTGGCGGGAAGCCTGTGTCTCATTCTCCCACTCCCCCTGCTTGTATTCCCTCTCTTGCTGTCTCTCTCTCTCTCTGTGTTAAATAAACAAATAAAATCGCTTAAAAATTTAGAGGCTGTGGACGCCTGGGTGGCTCAGTGGGTTGGGATCAAGCCCCGCATTGGGCTCTCTGCTCAGTGGAGAGCCTGATTGCCTTCCTCTCTCTCTGCCTGCCTCTCTGCCTAGTTGTGATCTCTGTCCGTCAAATAAATAAATAAAATATTTTTAAAAATTTAGAGGCTGTAACTGTTAGGATAAATGAGGTAGAAGAGGGAGTCCGTGATGTAGAATACAAAATGATGAATAAGAAAGCTGAAAAAAAGGAGAAAAACAACTACTGGATCATGTAGGGAGAATTTGAGAAATCATCGATCCCATAAATTGAAATAATATTCAAACAATAGGGATCCCAGAAGAGGAGGAGAGAGAGAGGAAACACAAAAGATTTACTTGAACAAATTATAGCTGAGAACTTCAATAATCTAGGAAAGGAAATATGCATTCAAGTCCAAGAGGCACAAACAACCCCCTTAGAACCAATAAAATTAGGTCAACACCTTAACATATAATAGTGAAGCTTGCAAATTTCAAAGATAAAGAGCAACTCCTGAAAATAGCTCAGGACAAAAGGTCATTAACCTAAAAGGATAGAAATGTAAGGCTTGTGGCAGACCCATCCACAGAGACCTGGCAGGCCATAAAAGGACTGGCATAATATATTCAGGATGTTAAATGGGGAAAATATGCATCCAAGAATACTTTATCCAGCAAAGCTATCATTCAGAATAGAAGGAAAGATAAAAGAGTTTCCAGGACAAACAAAAACTAAATGAATTCATGGACACTATACCAGCACTGCAAGAAATATTAAAAGGGAGCCATTGAGTAGAAAGATCCCAAAAGTAACAAAGACAAGAAGGGAACAGAGACTATCTAGAGGAATAACGACTTTATGTATAATAAAATGGTTCTAAATTAAAATCTTCCAATAATTATTTTGAATAAAAATGGATTAAATGCTCCAATCAAAAGACACAGTATCAGAAAGGATAAAAAAAAAATAAGACACATTGAAATACTGTCTAAAAGAGACTGATTTTAGACCCAAAGACCTCCAGATAAAAAGTGAGGAGGTGGAGAGCCATTTATCATCCTAATGGACATCAAAAGAAAGCCAGAATGGCAATCTTTTTATCAGAGAAACTAGATTCTAAACCAAAGACTATAAGAAGAGTTGAAGAAGGACACTATATTACAATAAAAGGATCTACCAAATAAGAAAGTCTAACAATTATAAATATTTATGCCCCTAAATTGAGGGCAGCCAAATATAAACCAATTAATAACAAAATAAAAGAAATACCTTGATAATCATACAATAATAGCAAGGGACACTAACATACCACTCACAGCAATGAACAAATCATCTAAGCAGAGAATAAACAAGGAAACAAGGACTTTGAATAACACACTGGGCTAGATAAACTTCACAGATACATCCAGACCATTTTATCCTAAAGCAACAAAATACACATTTTTCTCAAGTGCACATGGAACATTCTACAGATAGATCACCCACTGAGTTACAAATAATGTATCAACTGGTACCAAAAGAATGGGATTATTCCTTGCATATTTTCAGACCACAAGGAATTAAAACTGGAAGTCAATCACAAGAGAAATCTTGAAAGAAACACAAATATATAGAGGTTAAAGAGTATCCTACTAAAGAATGAATGGGTCAAACAGGAAATTAAGGAAAAATTTTTTAAAAAACATAGATACAAATGAAAATGAAAACACAATAATTCAGAACATTTGGCCTGGAACAAAGGTGGTTCTAAGAGGGAAATATATAGCAATACAGGCCTTTCTCAAGAAACAAGAAAGGTCTCAAATAAACCACCTATCCTTACACCTAAAGTAACTGGAAAAAGGACAGCCAACAAAGCATAAATCCAGCAGGAGAAGAGAAATAATAAAGATTAGAACAGAAATCAATGAAATAGAAATCAAAAGACCTGTAGAACAGATCAATGACATGAGGAGATTGTTCTTCAAAAGAATTAATAAGATTGATAAATCCCTAACAAAGCTCATCAAAAAAAAAAGATAAAGGACCCAAATTAGTAAAATATGAATGAAAGAGGATGAATTACAACCAACACTGAAGAAATACAAATAAATATAAAAGAATATCATGAGAAATTATATACCAACAAATTAGGCAATTGGAAAGAATGCATATATTCCTAGAAACATATAAAGGACCAAAACTGAAACAGGAAGAAACAGAAAATTTGAAAGACCCATGACCAGGAAAGAAATTGAAACAGGAATCAAAAATCTTCCAATAAACAAGAGTCCAGGGCCAGGTGGCTTCCCAGCAGAATTCTACCAAACATTTAAAGGAGAATTAATACCTATTCTTCTGAAGCTATTTGAAAAAATAGAAATGGAAGGAAAACTTCCAAACTCATTCTATGATCCTGGCATTACCTTGATCCAAGAACAAGACAAGGAGCCTGCTAAAAAGGAGAATTATAGACAAATATCTCTGATGAACATGGATACAAAAATTCTCACCCAGATACTAGCAAAGATGATTCAACAGTACACTAAAAGGATTATTCACCGTGACCAAGTAGGATTTATTCCTAGTCCAAAAGACTGGTTCAACATCTCCAAATAAATCAATGTGATACACCACATTAATAAAAGAAAGGACAAGGACAAGGATCCTCTGAATAGATGCAGGAAAGCATTTGATGAAATACAACATATTTTCTTGTTAAAACCTCTCCAGCCTGTAGGGTTAAAGGGAACATATCTCATTTTCATAAAAGCCATATATGCAAAACCTACAGTGAATATTACCCTTAGTGGGGAGAAACTAAGAGCTTTTCTCCTAAGATCAGGAACATGACGGGGATGTCCCCTTTCATCACCATTGTTCAACATAGTACTGGAAGTCCTAGCCTCAGCAATCAGACAACTAAAAGAAATAAAAGGCATCCCAATTTGGCAAAGAAGAAAAATTTTCACTCTTCACGGATGACATGATACTCTATGTTGAAAACCAAAAAGATTCCACCCAAAAACAGCTAGAACTTACAAAGGAATTTAGCAAAGTCACAGGATATAAAATCAATACAGAGAAGTCAGTTGCATTTTTTTAAAGATTTTATTTATTTATTTGTCAGAGAGAAGAGAGAGAGAGAGCGCACGCAGACAGAGTGGCAAGAAGAGATAGAGAATCAGGCTCCCTGCTGAGCAAGAAGCCCAATGTGGGACTCGATCCCAGGACGCTGGGATCATGACCTGAGCTGAAGGCAGCTGCTTAACCAACTGAGCCACCCAGGCATCCCGTCAGTTGCATGTCTATACACTAACAATGAGACAGAAGAAAGAGAAATCAAAGAATTGATCCCATTTATAATGGCACCAAAAATCATCAGATACCTAACCAAAGAGGTAAAGGATCTGTACTGCTGAAAGTGATATAACACATAAGAAAGAAATTGAGGAAGACACAAAAAGATGGAAAAACATTGCATGCTCATGGATTGAAAGAAAGTTTATTGTTAAAATGTCTATGCTACTCAAAGCAATCTACATATTTATTGCAATCCCTATCAATATACCATCAACATTTTTCAGACAGCTGAAACAAACAATCCTAAAATTTATATGGAAACCAGAAAAGACCCAAATATTGAAAGGAATATTGGAAACCAAAACCAAAGCTGAAGGTATCACAATTCTGGACTTCAAACTATGTTGCAAAGCTATACTCATCAAGACAGTATGGTACAGGCAGAAGAAGATTCATAGATCAATGAAACAAAATAGAGAACCCAGAAATGGACCCTCAACTCTATGGTCAACAAATCTTTGACAAAGTAGGAAAGACTATCCAATTAAAATAAAGACAGTCTCTTCAACAAGTGGTTTTGGAAAAATGGACAGCCACATGCAGAAGAATAAAACATCAGAGAAAGTCAATTATCATATGGTTTCACTTATTTGTGGAGCATAACAAATAGCATGAAGGACAAGGGGAGATGGAGAGGAGAAGGGAGTTGAGGGAAATTGGAAGGGGAGGTGAACCATGAGAGACTATGGACTCTGGAAAACAATCTGAGGGTTTTGAAGGGGTGGGGGGTGTGAGGTTGGAGGAACCAGATGGTGGGTATTAGAGAGGGCACGGATTGCATGGAGCACTAGGTGTGGTGCAAAAACAATGAATACTGTTACACTGAAAAAAATAAATAAATTTTTAAAAAAGAAGAATAAAACTGGACCATTTTCTTATATCATACACAAAAATAGACTCAAAATGGATGAAAGACCTAAATGTGTGACAGAAATCTATCAGAATTCTAGAGAAGAACAGAGGCAGATACCTCTTTGACCTTGGCCTCAGCAACTTCTTTGTAGACACGTCTTCAAATTAAAGGAAAACAAAATAAAAAATGAACTATTAGGACTTCATTAAGATAAAAAGCTTTTGCACAGCAAAAGAAACAATCAGCAAAACTATAAGACAGCTTACAGCTTAGAGGGTAGGAGATGATATTTGCAAATGTCTTATCAAATAAAAGGCTAGTATCCAAAGTCTGTAAAGAATGTATCAAACTCAAAACCCAAAAAAACAAATAATCCAGTCAACAAATGGGCAGAAGACATGAACAAACATTTCTCCAAAGAAGGCATAGAAATGTCCAATAGACATCTGAAAAAATGCTCAACATCACTCAGCATCAGGGAAATACAAATCAAAACCACAATGATATACCACCTCACAGAGAATGGCTAAAAATTAACAAGTCAGGAATCAACAGATTTGGTGGGGATACAGAGAGGGAGAACCCTCTTATAGTTGGTGGGAATGTAAATTGGTACAGCTGCTCTGAGAAACATTATGGAGGTTCCTCAAAAAGTTAAAAATAGAGCTACTTTATGGCCTAGAAATTACACTACTATGTATTTGTGCAAAGGATACAAACATAGTGATTTGAAGGGGCACATGCATCCCAAAGTTTTTAACACCAATGTTCACAATAACCAAAATATGGGAAAGGCCTAGATAAGTATATTTACACAATGGAATATTACTCAGCTATCAAAGAGAATGAAATCTTGCCATTTGCAATGGTGTGGTTGGAATTAGAGTGTATTAGAATGGCATTAAGAAGGGCACTTGATGGAATGAGCACTGTATGTTATAAGCGATTGATGAATTACTAAACTCTACCCGTAACTAGTAATATACTATATGCCAATTAATGGTTTAAATAAAGATTAAAATAAAAATCTAATGCAATTTCAAACAAAATCCTAACAGGCTAGCATGTGTATGTGTGTGTGTCGATGTGTCACTTGAGAAAACAAAGAATAAAAAATAAAGACACAGTAGTGCAGAAGAAGAAGGAAGGAAGACTTGCCCTATTGATTTTCAACACATATTATGAACATATAATAATGAAGACAATATGATATTGGAGCAATTATAGACATATAGAACAAAAAAAAGAATGAAGAAAGACCACATATATGTGTAAACTTGATTTATAACAGGAAAAAAAGCATTGCATTGTAAAAGAAACAGAAGAGATCATCCATTGAATGGTGAAGGAATAAATGATAATTCATATAGAAAGTAAAAAAGTTGAAGACGATATTTGAAAGATATATAAACAAGAAAGGCTTACTCTCCAAATATATGAAGAACTCCAGTCAATCAGAAAGAAAAGACAGCCATACCAATAGAAAATGCACAAAAGGCATGGATAGGTATTTCACAGCAGGATGAAATACTAGTGTCCTGTGAACATATCCTCAACCTCATTTGTATTCAAGTAAAGTCTTAGGAAAAGCAAACAAGATACCATTACATATCCACCAGATTAGAAGTATTAAAATCAGGCGCACCTGGTTGGCTCAGTCAGTTAAGCATCTGCCATCTGTTCAGGTCATGATGTGGGGGTCCTGAGATTGAACCCTGAGTCCAGCTCCCTGGTCAGCAGGCAGTCTGCTTCTCCCTCTCCCTCTGCCTCTCCCCACTGCTTGTGCTCTCTTACTTACTCCCTCACTCTTTCACTCTCTCAAATAAATAATCTTTTTTTTTGAAGTATTAAAAGCATAGACAACATCAAGTTTTGGAGAAGTTGTAAAGCAACAGGAACTCCCATACACTGTTAATGAAAGTATACATGAATAAAAACCATTTTGGAAAACAGTTTGGCATTGCTTGGTAAATCTGAGCATTTACTACAATTCTTCAATTCTACAACTATACAGCTAGAAGTAAGCAATTATACTCCTAGGTACATATTCTGAAGAAACTCTGAACATGTGGAAAGAAAGAGAGGAAGAAAGAAAGTAAGGAAGGAAAGAAGGAAGGAAGGAAGGAAGGAAGCAAGGAAGGAAGGAAGGAAAGAGAGGAAACTTTGGAATGCCCACTATAGCTCTCTTATGCCAGGCCCTCTAGAAAATGGAACCTGACAGAATTTTTATGTGCTCAGGCTTTATTGGGGGAATTCAATGAAAGGGAAACAGCAGTGAAGAAAAAAAAAATCTAAAATAAGCCATAAAATGTTTTTAAAAGTAAAGTGAGGTAGGAAGGATAGGAAGGCAAATATATTCATGAGTGTGACAAACATAATAAATGATCTCATCTCACACAATCTCTTCAAAGAGGCTATATGAAATGATTTAATCTTAAAACAGTCTTTTTGAGGAGGGAGGAAAAAGAGAACAATTTATCTGCTACTTTCTTTCTCTTTTCCTTCTCATCCTAACCAAAGACTTCTCTGCATGAAACTGGCTTCCCTCACTTCCATGTTGTGTCAACTGATTCTTCCAGGATGGAAGCCAGGGCTCCCATGGTCTAGTCCAGATGGTGCATGACACAATAATCTCTTCTTGCTAGTTAGTGCCATGTATGATTATTAGTCTGTGGCAAAACAGCTCTTGGGATTGATGACAACAGAAATAGTATGAATAGTTATTAAGGAGATATGGATGTGGGAAAGGGTTGGGTGGGAGGGGCTTGCAGATCTATAGAAGGGCACATAAAATGAGGCTGGTACACCATTATATCATAATAGGAAAAAATACTTGAGATAGCCAAATATCTAGCCATACTAGACTAACTAAATTATGGTATAGTCATATAATGAAATAGTATACAGTAGTATAAAGGAATGAACCACAGCTATATATATTAATGTTGATGGATATACAAATTATAACGTTGAGCTAATGAAGCAAATCACAGAAGTGTATGATTCCATTTATACAAGGGAATAGGAAATAGGAAAAAGAACATATTGTTCATGTAGACATACAGAGGTGATAACCAATAACTATAATCAGGAGAATTTGTATTGATCAAGGTAGTGGTTACTTCTTTAAATCTTTTTTTTTCTTAAGATTTTTATTTATTTATTTGACAGAAAAAGATCACAGGTAGGCAAAGATGCAGGCAGAGAGAGAGGAGGAAGCAGGCTCCCTGCTAAACAGAGCACCCGATGCGGGACTTGATCCCAGGACCCTGGGACCACGACCCGAGCCAAAGGCAGAGGCTTAACCCACTGAGCCACCCAGGTGCCCAAGGTAGTGGTTACTTCTAAGAGAGAGATACAATTATGGAAGAGGGCACATTAGGGGCTTCTAAGATTCTGATATAATCTAGGTCTTAAACTGAATTGCAGGTACATGAGTATTGATTTTTCAACTGAATATGAACATTTTATTTCACTCAAAAAATAAATAAATTGGTAGTCTTTAACTGGAAAAATCAAATTTTTATAAATTACTTAGACCTATATCTATAGAATCATTAAACTTCTAAATTGATCATTAAACTCTTAAGTTATATTTTACAGCATTATTCAGAAGAAATTATATGTCAATGTGTATTTTCAAACTGAGCCATTTAACATGAATGTTAAGAATCATTTCCTTCTAATTCATCTCCCTGCCTCCAATTTTTATTCTTCCAGCCCATTATTTCTACCTCTCCCAGATTACTTTCCAAAACAGTTATTTGCTTATGTAATACTTCTTCTTATTAAAGATATTTTTTTTATTTATTTGACAGAGAGAGGTCACAAGTAGGCAGAAAGTCAGGCAGAGAGAGAGAGGAGGAAGCAGGCTCCCTGCCGAGCAGAAAGTCTGATACAGGACTCCATCCCAAGACCCTGAGATCATGACCTTAGCCAAAGGCAGAGGCTTAACACACTGAGCCACCCAGGCATCCTGATTATATAATACTTCTTTTATCAAACTTTCCATGGCTTCTGACTATTATTCTAGAATTTGGGGGTGACCTCATGCAGATCTTGACACAACTGTCCTTTCATAAAGAAAATGATATCATTAATTAGGGTGTAGCCTTCTTTAGTTACAAAGTCAATCTAAAAGTATACCCTGATCACTTTGATTAGGCTGAGAAAAACTAGGGGGAGGATATTGATTAGACCACTGTATTTTCTTAGCATTTTATTTATTTATTTGGAAGAGAACGAGCAAGCACAATCGAGGGGAGGGGAAAAAGAAGAAGCAGACTCCCCACTGAGCAGGGACCCCCAGTGCAGCACTCAATCCTGGGACTCTGGGATCATGACCTGAGCCAAAGGCAGGCATTTAACTGACTGAGCCACCCAAGAGCCCCAGACCACTGTGTTTTCTAAGACTCTTTAGCAACACATGGTATTTGTAGATCAAATCTATAAATAATCCCATCAACATGTGATTTGAATTAGTGTCATATTCAAATGGTAAGTTTTTCTTGATATTTTCCCTAGAATCTCAGGGAACCTTACCATGATCACTTGCTGTGACTACTACCATCCACATGTATTTTCAAAACCTAATTCTCCTAAGAGAATGTTCTAGTTCTGCCATATTCATACCACTGCTCCCTAAGTAAGTCATTCCTACCACTATGACATAGCTCATCTATTTTCTTGATATGGGATACCATCTCAAATCCTTTTTATCTTTCACAAACTTTCTCATATCTTACCTTCTTCTTAGTATCTGTATTTAATGAATGGTTACTATGTGCCAACCACTATACTTGGTGTTTATCATGCATTATCTTATTAAATTCTTACAATAACCCAATGAAGTAAGCACTATTATAATCCCCCTTTTACAAATGATAAAAATGAGGTTTGGGGAGGAGCAAGATGGCAGGACAGTAGGAGACCTAAATTTCACCTGGTTCTAGGAATTCAGCTAGATAGTTATCAAACCATTCTGAACACTGACAAATTCAACAGGAGATCGAAGAAAAGAATGATAGCAATTCTACAAAAAATGAGGTTCAAAGGGGTTATTTAACATTTATATAATCATGGAAATACTAAGTAGCAGAGCCAAGATTAATATGAGATATATTTGACTCCAAAGACCATGCAAAGGCAATTATAATTGGTTCTTTAACAAGGTGGGAATTAGGGTGCTCATCCATCATAAGGTCAAAATCCATAGATAAATTTTGACTCCTTCACATTTAACTACTAATAGCCTATTGTTGACCAGAAGCATTACTGATAACATAGACAGATGATTAACATGTATTTTGTATGTTATCTGTATTATATACTGTATTCTTATAATAAAGTAAGCTAGAGAAGAGAAAATGTTATGAAGAAAATCATAAGAAAGAAAAAAATATTTATACTGCTGTACTGTATTTATCAAAAAATGGTTTAAACCAATGTTATTCAATGGTCAACTGTATAATAATTTTTATTAACAATGAGCCATTCCTGCTTAGGCCTCCTAGAGAATTTAGAGCATTGTTTAAATCATGCTGCCATTATAACATATGTAGTCACATATGATTTAGTAATGTTACACACACTTTTATTTAATTTTAGATCCTGAATAAAATTAAAGTTCCATTAACTCTCTCTATATTTTATATATCACCCCTCTTTTCTCCCATAGAACCTAGTATACACTGCAAATACTCAAAATATACCTTGTCTTAATCATTTTCATTGAAACCCTATATTCTACCTTGTTGATTTCTTCTAACAACCCTTTAAAGTGCTCCCTATTTTTACCATATGTAAAGAATTAATAAATATCAGGAAATTGAAGATTTATGAAAAATAGGTCTTAATTTGAATCATTAGTGATTCAAAATGTGATGCTAAAATTGGGACATCCTTGAATTATATGCACTTATGTATCTATATGAATGTGTACTGGGTCTAAATCTTTATCCAAAGATTCTCTTTAAAGGTTTTTGCCTCTAGCTTTCTATTCCCTGCTCAGTGAAATCTTACCTGCTCTCAGAAGGAAGAAGTCTTACTCTGACCCCAGTGTTACCACATTTTTCCTGTTTTCTGCGCTTATGATTGCTTATGGTGGTCAGGATTAGTGGTGAAAAGAAAAGTTAATAAGAACAAGCAAGCCTGAAGGGGAACAAATTCTCTGGTTAATGTGGTTAATAATAAACTGTCTTTATTCCTTGTTCTCCTTATTCTTTCTTCTTCATGAAGAAGCTTTATTTCCCATTTAGATACTCCTGCCTATACATAGTAACACACATACAATCTATACCCAAAGAAAGTGGAGACTGGATCTCTCTCCTGAATTTCTTTCTACAGAGTGCCAGTATTTCCCAGAAGTTCTCCCTCTCTCAATATTGGATTTTCTTCCATTCCAACTCTGGGTATTTCAGCCTCTTATACAGAGCTGGAATACACTTTTGAAAGAGCTCAATCAAAAGTTCAAGAATAAGCAACTGGGGTGCCTGGGTGTCTCATTGGGTTAAAGCCTCTCCCTTCAGCTCAGGTCATGGTCCCAGAACCCTGGGACTGAGCCCCACATAGGGATCTCTGCTCGGCAGGGAACCTGCTTCCTTTCCTCTCTCTCTCTGCCTGCCTCTCTGCATACTTGTGATCTCTGTCTGTCAAATAAGTAAACACAATCTTAAAAAAAAAAAAAAAAGAATAAGCAACTTAGCTTAAAAGCTGTAGGTTGTGTGGGCTAGTTCTTCACCCTGAATCTCCTACCATGCCTTAGTCTTTCTCAGAATTATTGTCTAGTCTCCTGGCCCTCACAATCTGTTTCAAGGAGTGAAATTATGGCTGAATGAGGCTAGACTTTTAAAAGATTAGTGGTTATTTTCAGTCTACATTGCCAGCTATAGGTTTTCTTTAATGGTAAGATAGTACTAGAAATATGGGAATGCAATAAAGAAGAGTGCTTGCATTTATCCAGTCCATTTAGTGACTGTATTTAAAAGGCTCCTCTTCTCATCCTTGCCTTGCTATGTGGTTCATTAAGTCTTTCTCCAATGTCTCATGTGGCTCTTCATGAGCATGCCATTTTTTTTTTTAAGGTTTAAACTAGTACCTCCATTTTGAAAGCCACAGCTTGTTGTTGCACTGGAGTAACCTCCTCCTTATTCAAGAAGAGGTTCAATTCTTTTAGAAATTTACTACAAGATTGATCTCAACAGCAAGCTCTAACCAGGTTTCTTTAGGCCTTTTTGAAACGTCTTGCTCACTGTCCTGCATCTAAACATGAAATTCAAAGCCTTCTTTCATAAACTTTGAAATTTGTTGTCTTCACAGCCCACCAGTGTTACTTTTGAAATTGTCACTGTCTTCTGGAAGTCTACCAACCTCATCACTTTCATGGGCACAAAGTAATATATTGATATATTCTGATGTTCCTGGTTCATGAAAGACCATAAAATAACCTATCTCTGGCCCATTTGCCTAAACACAACACACTTTTATTCTGCTACTCCAATGCCGTTATGGAATGGGGTAGGAAATGGACTTTTAGATTTTAATGTTCCATGAGCATTACTCAGGAAAGAAGGGGGAAATATGATTATTCTATGTGTATATGAATAATAAAATATTGCTATTGTTCATTTCTAAATTTGATTATAAAAATAAAAAATAAAGTTGATTAGACTACACTATCATTGATAACATAAGCTTTGAACTGTTTTTATCATATCAGTAAAGGCTTAGCTCTAATTGGGCCCCATTTTTTCTCAATTTCTCCTTATAGCCAAAAGTTTGCATACAATCATCTAGGGTTAAGATTAATGTGGAATGTCTTCAAGTAGAGCAATATTCAATTGCCTAGACAGGAATCAAACCAAATACCTAAGCTTTGCTAATAAATGACCACAAAAGAGACACTATATTTATACAGAAATATTATTTATCCACCTGCCTATTTTTAAAAATGAAATATTTAAAGCAGTTTACTGTACATGGCACCTATAAAAAAGGACTGTAAAGTTGAAGAAAGAAGATAATTACATAAGGAAAGCTGCACTAAAACTAATTACCACAATTCATCATTGTACTTTAATGTGATTCCAGATAGTCAAGTCAAAATTGGAGATATGATTAATTATGCAGTGGTTATTGTTTAATTAAAAATACCAATTCATGGGGCTCCTGGGTGGCTCAGTAGGTTAAAGCCTCTGCTTTTGGCTCAGGTTATGATTCCAGGGTCCTGGGATTGAGCTCCGCATCGGACTCTCTGCTCAGCAGGGAGCCTGCTTCCCCCTCTCTGTCTGCCTGCCTCTCTGCCTACCTGTGCCCTCTGTCTGTCAAATAAATAAATAAAATCTTTGAAAAACAATACCAATTCATCTGGATACCTAAAACTAAATGACTGGAGGAAATTTTTTATGAAGTTCTGTGTATAAGAACCATTGAACCTAAGAGTCAGTGTTCTTACAGAATAATTTTCCCACTGGCTGTTTTTAATATATATGCTCAATAACAGCTGGGTATAATATTAAGTTATAATATTGTGAGGGCCTATATTAGTAATGTCCAGGTAAGTGGTAACCTAACTTGATTCAGAGTTTTAAGTTCATGCTAATCAGCCATTTCTCTACATTCTTGTTTTATCTCAAATATCAAAGGCTTCAACCTTATGCTTAAATCACTACACTAATGTGAGAAGTCACTATTAGTGGTTTGTCTCTCTTCCTTTGAACTTACAAAACCTGCACAAATGTTAGCTCATTTTTCTTCACAACACAACCTAGGGACAGGGAGTTAACTTCATGCTTTGTAGTATAAAATAAAATGACTCACCTAAAGTAAAAGGATTGTTACAGACCTAGAAGAATTAGAACACAGGGTTGTCTCACTTTCAACATGATGATCTTTTCATTATATTTCTACATAATTAAAGTGTATAATAGACAAATGTCCACATGACTTGGGAATAAAACATTCCCAAAAAGATTACAGACACAATATATCCACCAAGTATTATATATAAGAATTTTTTTTATTGCTTAGGGTTTAATTCTACTAGACATAATAAGGTGGTTAATTTCCTTAACTTTAAAGCTAAGAAATTATATAATCTTTCAAATGCCAATGTTCAGACTCTACTTATAAACAATGCTGTTAAGAGTTTTTTTTTAAATAAACAAATAACCTGACAGAAAAGCACTCAGGAAAGACAGAAAGAATCCAAGCATCTGGACTTAATACATTTATGGTAACACCCTTGGCTTTTCTCTGTTTTGTGTTATCTATTATTTAAGGAACACATGTGAAAAATATCCACTAAATAAATGAAATTTCATGCCACCCCTTCACAACCAACAAAGATTCATTTTAAGACCAAATGTTTATTCTGTAAACATAAGAAGCAATACAAAAAGAGGAAAACGAACTTTTAGTACATTGGGTATGGGAAGGATGTACACTGTCGTATCATAGCTGAAAAGACTCAAGTCTGAAGATGGATGTGATGCAGGATCATTGAGTGCAATGATCAAGAAAGAATTCTTGAAATATTTGCATTGCAAAGAGGTGTTTTTATTGTAGCACAAGGACAGGACACATAGGGATAAAGAGCTACATTGAGATTGTGATGAGTGATTGATTATATCGGGTTTGCTATCCTATAGAGCTGAAGGTGACCTTAAGCCTTCAGGAAATTGAGTCTATAGGTTCCTGGAGGTCTGCCTATTATTAAGATTGTGCTTTTTGGGGCAGCTGGAACTGAGCCCTGTGTCAGGCTCCCTGTTCAGTGGGGAGTCTGCTTCTCTCTTTGTCCCTCCCCTTGCTTGTGCTCTCTTTCTCTCTCTTTCAAATAAATAAATAAAAATAAAAATAAAAAAGAAGAGTGTGCTTTTTTGCAGTGCCTGGGTGTCTCAGTCAGTTAAGCATCTGCTTTTGGCTCAGGTCTTAATCTCAGAGTCCTGGAATTGAGCTCCACATTTGGCTCCCTGCTCAATGGTGAGTCTGCTTCCTCCCCCTGCTCTTTCACTCTCATTTGCTTATGTGTTCATGCAATCTCTCTCCCTCTCAAATAAATAAATAAAATCATTTTTTAAAAAAGGTTGTGCCTTTCTTGTAAATCATTAGGAGAGTTACAAACTGTAGTGGAGTTTCAAGTCCTGCATGACTGAATTATTTGTCAGTTGACCATTTGTTTCTCCCCTACTTTTGTTCTTAGGCAGTCACTAGTGCCTGAAGAATGTTATACATCACCTACCATAAAAGAGGGGGTGGTTTTCAAGGAGTAAGCTCACATTTTGCCCTCAGTTTGCCTTTTGTCCTCTCATCAGGCGGCTCACATGGTTGCTGCTGCATCTGCCCTTTCTGTCCACTGCCGCTCTCTCAAACAAAGCAACAGTTCCATCCCTCTGTGCCTGCCTAAGGGCTCATCTGCCTTTCCACACTAATGGCATACATTTTTCTAGCTCTTGTAGGTGAGAAAATGTTCATAAAAATGCAGATGGGAAATATTATCTATAAATAACAAACTTTCTTTGCTGTGTCCTGTGATGGCAGCTGAAAGAAAAGGAAGTAGAATTTAAACATGTTGATACCAGGTGCCAGGCAATTGAGAAAACAAGGTATTTTCCCCCAGATTTTCTGGTTTAGTACTCAGAGCAAATCTGAAAAGTGAATGTTATTGTTTCCATTTTGGAGATTAGAAATTTGAGGCTCAGATATGTTAACTAATATCAAACTAGTAAATGCCTCAGTAGAATTTAAATCTATCTGACTCCTTCCATATTTCTTCAGGACACAACAAATCATCATGTCTTCTCAATTCTCTAGGATTAATTCACAGTGAATAGAGGGAATGAATTCATTTAGCGAACCCATATGTCAGTTAAGGTTTGGCTTTCACCTTTCCCTGAACAGAGACGAAGGACAGAAGGAGTGTCAATAGAAGCACTGCCATAATTGGAGTAGATCTTCAAGAGGAAGTGAGTAAAAAAGACAGAAGAAATGATGACTTTCAAGGATGGATTTGGGTTCTTTTTTAAGGGCCTAAATCCTATACAGCTACAGGGGGATTGCTTTAAGGAAAATAATATAAAATTATAAGTACAAAATTAAATGCAAGGTTTTAGAAGAGCCAATGCAATAAAGAGCCCTGTAGCTTAAAGATTCTTTAGCTTCAATGTAAATCTGTCTCAGCTTAAAGTATTTAACAATATAAACTTTGGAGGAAAGAGGATCAAGAAGATGTGAACAGAGGTAAAGAGATATAAGGTTATATGCTTCTGGCATAAAAGAGATAGTTCTGTTTTTAACTTTCCACCTTAGTACAAAAAGAAGAAACACTTAGCAAGAAATTAAATTCTGCCAAGTAAAATTGTCCTTTTTCTTTAAGTCCTGCAAACTATATATGAACAACTTGATATAAACTTCAAAGAAATCACCACTACAGCTCCTGTATAGATAATCTTCATGGTTGTTGCTGTATGGAATGTTCAAAATTCTTAAGACATTTGAACTACAACCCAGGAAAATCTTCAGTGAGAGCAAACACACTGCCACTGTCTGCTCTCACTGTATTTGAAGGTGCTTTGAGCTTAACAGCTAGAAATCTCCACTGGTTAACCTCAGAACTCAAAAACTGATTTAGATAATGGCCTAATCACTAATATCATTTTTTCTTTTGTTTCCATAGAAATGCTCCTTGTTTAACACCTGATTTCTTGAACCATAGGCCTAATTTTGAAAACACATCTGTCTCACCATCCCTGAAATGAATTTAACTAAATTGACCTATTGTCAGGGCTAAGAATAGTTCAATGAAGTGAAATAATTTACCAGCTCAACTTTTAATATGAAGAACTTCCAGGGAAGTTCCAGACAGGGGAACTGTAGGAGCCTAGGGCAGGCTGCCTGAAAATTTGCCACTTTCACATAAAGATTATTTTAAGTTAACAGTAATAAAAACCTAGCAGATGCAGGAAAGATACTTTGCCTCCTCCATAAATGCTTAAATTTACATTGGAAAGAAGAGGCTGCAACAAGAAAAGAAATATTAACAGAGGCCCCTTTTAGCTTAAGAACTCTTTTAAAAATTCCTCTAGAAATTTCCTTTATCTCTAAGCCCCCCAATCATCCTCCAAGCAAATGGCCCACTGACATACATCTGAAAAGTTTCATGACTAAGGTTTTATTAGATGGTAATAAATTACCTTTCCCCAACAACAGCAGCCCCCTCAAGGTCCTGGAAACTGTACTTCCAAAATTCCTTAGAGATTTACACTGTCCCTAACCCCCTCCCAGCTTAAAAGTATATAATGGGTCAATCCCAAGACCACACTGCCGCTCTTTCTGTCCACAGGCCCTGCCCTGTGTTTTAATAAAACCACCTTTTTGCACCAAAGACATCTTAAGAATTCTTTCTTGGCTGTCTGCTTTGAAACTTAACATGTTTACCACATTATTTCACCTTCTTGCTAAGGAGTTTTCTCTCCTTTCTGTCCTCAGGCCCCTACATTTTTTCTTGATTCATATAAGCTTCATGTTGCCTCATTGTCCTTGGAATTTCATGTCTATGAAGATTCCCTATACATACACCTGTTAAAATTTATTTTCTCCTGTTAGAAAAAGGGATGGACAGAAATGGCCAACCTGTCTCTTTTTATTGCTTTCAGTCACTATTCCTCAGTAACAGAGATATCTTCACTTGAGATGACCCTCCAATCAGTGCCCAATATACAAAATGTCTCCAATGTGTTTAAAACATGTTTTTATGTTAAAGTAGGCTTACAGGATCATGGGGGTGGGGTGTGGGCTAGGATTGCCTTTTGCCCTTAATAAAGTGTCAACACCAAGACATTGAGTCCCTAGGGGAATGTCACTTTGTGTGTTTCAAGGACTTTTCAATGGGATGTAGGTGGTAAGGAAATTTAATAATTTTTCTTCTACCTTTGTTTCCCATATCAAAAGGAGATGTTTGGAAAAACAAGATTGCTGTATTATGATGTATGGACATAGAATGTAGTACAAGATGACAAGAGAAGAAATACAATGTGTTTAACAATAAAAAATAGAGAAAAGGGATTAGGTACACTTGGGGGAAGATGAGGTTATTATGTTTATATGCAGCAGTATGAACCATTCAAAGTATTAATCAATCTTTCTACATAAAAGGTTACTATTACAGTAATGGAGTAATTGATCTAAGTCCATCAAATGACTGAAAATACCATCTCTGTTGGTTTTCATACCAGTATTTTGGTCATATAGATAAAGCTTGTATGTGGAGGAAAAGTCAGAGAGACTTTGGGGGGAAATAAAAACAGATATATTTGAGAGTATTATGATATAATAGCGTGTCCGAAGTGTGACTATGGCCTCTTGAGACCAGTTTTTCTACAGACATAACAGAATTGAGATAATCAAATGAGCAGTGTTCTTTAAAGTGGTCACACAGTTAACAATTATGCTGCTATACACTTGTGAAATTACTCAGTAGAATTAGATACAGAATCTGAGATACACTGTTGTGGGTATTCTCACTGATGGCAAATTTTGGTCCTCTGAGGGGAAGATTTGATTTTTTTAATACACCTAAAAGTCATTCAGAGTTAGATCTCATGAACATGGTGAGTGATCAAACTGCTAATAGCATGTGGATCAAAAATGAAATGACTATAAAGTAATGAAACTGATCATTTGATATAGCACAGAATGTAACCTCTAATGAAATTCCAAAGGTGAAAGTTATAGATAACATCACGCTCACCAGGTTCCCATACTATCTGACACTGTCATTTCTAATTCTCCCTTTTAACAATTATCCATCTGAGACTGTTAGTTGTGCTGATGAAAGACAATGATTGGCATGACTTAGCTTATTAAGAACTGCTTGATTCAGACAAAGGGGGAAAAATCCCTTCCGTATTTGCAGAACCCATCCTAACATAACTTCATAAATATGTGGTGCAGATCACAAGATAAAACAAAAGTATCTTCATGAAAACACACCTCAAGACTGAAGAGAGGATAGGGAAAAAGAGAAGAAAGGATGACACAATTTATTTGTTACAGTAATTTTCTAGAATTTGTACTGGGACTTCTAGTAGGAACCATGCAGGATATGCATTAGGCACTTTAAATGCTTTTTATCAGATATCATTCTTGTTATATAGCATATTTAGTTTAATGTACTGATGAAGACTTACAATAAGTCTAAGGGAATTGTATTATTCTCATGTGTGATAACAGAGCTGAGCTACTGAGTAACCTGTTCAAGGTCTCACAGCAAATAAGTGACAGAACCAATAAAGAGATCACTGTCTGGCTCACTACAAAGCCAATGCTCCTTGTAGGATACCATGATGTACACGTTCTATTACTGTTGGCATCTGGGGCATCAGTTATCTCACTCACTTATTCAGTAAATATTTACTTGTCACCTACTATGCCCTAGCACACTTCTAGATGATGGAGATATAGCAAGAAATGGAACAAAGCCCTACCCATCAGAGAGTTTATATTCTAGTAGGAGAAAAGAGGTAATAACAAGATAAACAGGCAAAAAAAAATAGTGTTCTGGATAGTCATTAATTACTATGTTTAAAAATAAAGTGTGGAGCCCCTCTCTTCCTCGGTACTACCTATGGAAGTGGCAGCCATCTCCTACTACCCTCAGGCCTCTGGTGAAGCCCAAGATCATTAAAAACAGGATGAAGAAGTTCATCCAGCACCACTCAGGCTGATATATAAAGCTGAGGCACAACTGACAGAAACCCAGAGGCATTGAGATTATGGTGTGCAGAAGATTCGAGGGTCAGATCATTATGCCAAATATTGGTTAAGGAAGCAAGAAGAAAACAAAGCATAAGATGCTCTGTGGCTTATAGAAGTTCATAGTCCACAATATCAAGAAGCTTCAAGTACTGATAATGTGAAAAAATCTTACATTGCAGAGATTATTCACAATTTCTCCTTCAAGACTGCAAAGCTATTGTGGAAAGAGCAGCCCACCTAGCTCTCAGAGTCACCAATCCCAATGTCAGGCTACACAGGTAAGAAAATTAGTGTGTGTTCAACAAGAATATTTAACAATTTTAAATATCTATGCCCCCAACGTGGGAGCAGCCAACTATATAAACCAATTAATAACTAAATCAAAGAAACACATCAACAATAATACAATAATAGTAGGGGACTTTAACACTCCCCTCACTGAAATGGACAGATCATCCA
>NC_081575.1:51836284-51851910 GCF_022355385.1 Mustela nigripes | reverse complement strand
ATTGGGCAGGGTATGTGCTTTGGTGAGTGCTGTGAAGTGTGTAAACCTGGTGATTCACAGACCTGTACCCCTGGGGATAAAAATATATGTTTATAAAAAATAAGAAATTATATAATGAAAAAAAAAGAAAATTAGTAGACAGCTTATGTGCATGTCATATTTGTGTTAATAAAACCATAAAACTATAAACAAACAAACAAACAAACAGTAAATAAGGTGAAGAGAAAGACAGAAAGAGAAATCTTTTCCAAATTCTATGGACTGAAAAAGTGACATTTGAATAAAGGTCTCAAGGAGATGATAAATAAAGCTATGAATATACCAAAAGGAGGATAAATCTAGCATGAAAGAATTACCTTTGACAGTAGCTGGGTTCATGGTATTAGGAAATGATCAAAAAGGATCAAATTTGAGATCCATTTTGACAATAGAAACAGCAAGGTATATTGATGAATTGGATTTGAGATGAAGGAAAGTGAGGAATACGAATAGATATCAAGTTATTCTGTTTTGTTTCTTTTTTTTTCAAAATTCTAGATCTATCACAGAATAGTCTTATAACATATTTTATAAAAAATACTCTGTATACAAATAAATTTGGGAAATTCCAGATACTGTAATATATCCTCCTTTGAATATTAAGAATGCAATTAGCATATTACAGGCTCCCAGATGACTGATGTAAAAAATCAATGAATGATTGGATAGATGGATGAATAAACAAACAAAAAGAATTTTCTCATTAATCTTTTACCACAGAACCCAGTTTTCCTGGCATAGGGGGTTTGAGAAAACACTTAACATTTTAAGCAAACCTTAAAACTGAAAAATGCACACCAGGTTTCATAACAACACAAAAAAATTAATCATAATCTTGAGCTGAAACTTTTTCAAGATGCCATTCTGAGTTCAGGAATCCTTACCCAGGGGCAAAATATAGTTTTAAGGTTTAAGGTTTCCATAGGAATAGTGGTATATATTAATACTGTATTGTACTTATGATTTTTGGCAAGAATCTTCAGGAACAAACTGTGAGTTGCCAACAAAAGAATTACCAAACCTTTTCTATGGAAACAAGTTAGGAGTTCTAAAGTGTTAACAAGCAGAATATAAGGAGCACAACAAGAATACACATTTACATTTTTTTAATTTTTCAATTAATTTTTTTCTTCCAAGTTTTCATTTAAATCCCAGTTAGTACAATGTAATATTAATTTCAGGTGTCAAATATAGTAATTCAAAACTTACATACAATACCCAGTGCTCATCACAAAACCCCTCTTTAATATTTCATCACCTATTTACCCCCCCTCCAGTAATCATCAGTTTCTTCTCTATAGCTAAGAGTTTGTTTCTTGGTTTTTCTCTTTCTAGCCCCAATGTTCATTTGTTTTGTTCCTTAAATTCCACATATTATTGAAATTGTATGGTATTTGTCTTCCTCTGACTGATTTATTTCACTTAGCATAATACTTTCTAACTCCAACCCTGTCATTACAAATAGCAAGATTTCATTCATTTTTATATTTGAGTAAGATACACACACACACACACACACACACACAACCTCTTCTTTATCCATTCATCAGCTGTTGGACATTTCAGTTCTTTCCATAATTTGACTATTGTTGATAATGCTGCTATGAACATCAGATGCATGCACCCCTTTGAATTAGCAATTCTGTACAATTTTGGTAAAACCCTAGCAGTACAATTGCTGGATCATAGGGTAGTTGTATTTTAACTTTTTGAGGAACCTCCATACTCTTTTCCAGAGTGGCTTCACCAGTTTCATTCCCACCAACAGTGCAAGATATTTGCTTTCTCCACATCCTTGCCAACATTTGTTGTGTCTTGTGTTGTTAGTTTTAGCCATTCTGACTGGTGTGAGGTGGTATCTCATTGTAGTTTTGTTGTGTATTTCCCTGATGACGAGTAATGTTGAGCATCTTTTCATCAGTCTGTTGGTAATCTGTATGTCTTCTTTGGGAAAATGTCCATTCATGTCTTCTGCCAATTTATTAACTAGAATACTTGGTTTTATGGGTGTTGAATTTTATATATTCTTTATGTATTTTAGATACTAGTCCTTTATCAGATATGTCACTGCAAATATCTTCTCCTATTTAACAGGTTACCTTTTATTGTTTCCTTCACTGTACAGATTTTAATTTTGATGAGGTCCCATATGTTATTTTTGTTCTTATTTTTCTTGTCTCAGGAGACATATCTAGAAGGAAGTTGCTATGGCCAAAGTCAAAGTTTACTACCTATGTTCTTCTCCAGGATTTTAATGCGTTCCTGTCTCACATTTATGTCTTTAACCCATTTTGATTTGTGTGTGTGTGTGTGTGTGTGTGTGTGTGTGTGTGTGTGATGTAAGAAAGCAGTCCAGTTTTATTCTTTGCATGTAGCTTTTCAGTTTTCCCAGTACCATTTGTTAAAGAGAATGTCTTTTTCCTATTGGATATTCTTTCCTGTTTTGTTGAAAATTAATTGACCCTGTAGTTGTGGCCTCATTTCTGGATTTTCTATTCTGTTCCATTAATCTATGTCTCTGTTTTTATGCCAGTAACATACTGTCTTCACTACAGTTTTATAATATAACTTGAGGTCCAGAATTCTCATGCTTCCATCCTTGCTTTTCCTTTTTAAGATTGCTTTGGATATTTGGGATCTTCTGTGCTTCCATACAAATTTTAGGATTGTTTGTTCTGGCTCTGTGAAAAATTCTGGTGGTATTTTGATAGGTATTGCATTAAATGTGTAGATTGTGTTGACTAATATGGCATTTTTCACAGTATTTATTTTTTTAAGATTTTATTTATTTATTTGACAGACAGAGATTACAAGTAGGCAGAGAGGCAGGCAGGGAGAGAGGAGGAAGCAGGCTCCCCACTGAACAGAGAGTCTGATATGGGGCTCAATCTCAGGACCCTGGGATCACGACCTGAGCTGAAGGCAGAGGCTTTACCCACTGAGCTGCCCAGGCACCCCCACAACATTTATTCTTCCAACCCATAAGCATAGAATATTTTTCCACTTCTTTGTGTCATTGTCAATTTTTGCATCAGCGTTTCATAGTTTTCAGCATACAGATTTGTTACCTCTTAGGTTAGGTTTATTCCTATATATCTATTGGTTTTGGTGCAATTATAAATGGGATTGATTCTTCAATTCATTTTTCTGCTGTTTCATTGTTGGTGTATAGAAATGCAATGGATTTCTGTACATTGATTTTGTATTCTGCCACTATTTTTGAATTTGCATGTCAATTCTAGCAATTTTTTGGTGGAATCTTTTGGGCTTGCTGTATAGTGTATCATGGCATCTGCCAATAGTCAGAGATTTCTTCTTCCTTGCTGATTTGGATGGCTTTCTATTTCTGTTTGTTTTTTGATTGCTGAGGTTAGGACTTCCAGTACTATGTTAAACAACGGTGGTGAGAGTGGGCATCCTTGTTTTGTCCCTGACCATAGAGGAAATGCTCTGTTTTTCCCCCATTGAGGATGATATTAGCTGTCAGTTTTTTGTGTATGGCCTTTATTACATTGAGGTATGTTCACCTAACTCTACCTTGTTGAGGTTTTTTTCATAAAGAGATGGTGTGTTTTGTCAACTGCTTTCTCTGGATCTATTGAAAAGATCATATAGTTCTTTTCCTTTCTTTCATTAATGTGGTTTATAGTGTTGATTGGTTAGTGATATTGAACCACACTTGTAGCCCAGGGATGAATCCCCCTTGATCATGGTGAATGACTCTTTTACAGTACTATTGGATTTCATTTGCTAGTATTGTATTGAGAATTTAGGCATCTGGGTTCATCAGGTATATTGGCCTTTAATATATTTTTTAGTGGAGTCTTAATTTTAGTATTGGGGTAATGTTGGCCTCCTAGAATGAATTTGGAAAGTTTCTTTCTATTTCTATCTTTTGATATAATTTGAAAAGAGTAAGTATTAACTCTTCTTTAAATGTTTGGTAGAATTCACCTGTGAAGCCATATGATCATGGACTTTCATTTGTTGGGAGATTTTTGGTTACAGATTCATTTCTTTGCTGGTTATTAGTCTTCTTAAGTTTTCTATTTCTTCCTGTTTCAGTTTTGGTAGTTCATATGTTTCTAGGAATTTCTTCCAAAAATACATTTCTTCCAGATTGCCCAATTTGTTGACATGTAGTTTATCATAATATTCTCTTATATTTGTTTGTATTTCTGTGGTGTTGTTAGTGATTTCTCCTCTCTTGTTTATGATCTTATATATTTGGGTCCTTTCTCTTTTCTTTTTATAAGCCTAGCTAGGGATTTATCAATTTTTAGTTTTTCAAAGAATCAGATCCTGGTTTCAATGACTGTTCTATTTCTTGCTGTTGTTGTTGTTTTTGTTTCTATCTTATTGATTTCTGCTCTAATATTTATTATTACCCTTATTCTGCTAGCTTCAGGGACTCACTGTGAGAAGAGTGAATAATCTCCCCTCGATGTGCCCCAGCCATTCATCACATTGTGCTGTCTGCTGCCGAGTTCTTTCTTGTCTTTTGTCCGAGAGTAGGGCAACATCTTTAGTCCCAGTCATGCCCACTGACCCTTAAAATTCCAGTCTTTAAGCTCCACTGGTTGCAAAAACTGAGGACAATCAGCCCCTTTAATTTTCCCAGCCAATGGCTTTGGGGAAAGTGTTCTTGTTGTGCATTTCCCTCTGTGTTCCTCTCTCACCTTTCTCTGTGACCATGGCTCTCTCTCCTCCACAACACCCATGACCCTTTTCTCCTCCAAATCACATATCTGCATTTCCTACCTTCTCTGATGTGGTCTCTTCTCTCCCTCTAATTATGGGATTTGTTCTGTCAGTCCTTAGGTAAATTTCTTTGGTATTGAGAATGATTTGAAACTTATCTTATTGTGTTCAAGGGGCAAGATGAACCTAGGGTCCCCCTACTACATTTCTTTCTTAGCTCCCCAGGAATACCCTTTTTAAACTACTTGCTTTTTGGATTAGAAATTTCCACCACAAATATTCTAAACTGAATCTTTATACAGGTGCTATCTTGGAAGAGTTCCTGTATGTCTTTCTTCATTCTGCTTCCTCACAGGCATTTTAGTATAGTATTCTTTTATCCTTGGTTTCACTTTCTTCAGTTTTGCTTTCCACAGTTTCAATTGTCCACAGCTAACAGAGATCTGGGAGCAGGTGATCCTTCTTCTGATGTCAGAAGGTCAATAGCAGCCTATCACTACACAATAATGTCTACATCAGTCATCTCAATTCATTTCATTACACATACACATTTCATCATCTCACATCATCACCAAAGGATTGTAACTGAACAAATGTGAGTTCACATCTTCGTGTGTCACAGATAGAAACTACACCAGGTTGAATCTTTGAACCATATTTTCAGCAAGTAAGAAAATCACAGGGAATAACTTCTAATGCAATGATTCCTTGAACAAGGGTGAATTGGTTCTTTTTATTTAGGGTTTGGATGAATATTTAGATAGGAGAACCTAGTCATCATATGTAGAAGTGGGCATAAGGTCACACATGAGCTTTAAGGAAACATGTCTATGAATACATTGTATATTATGTAAACAAGGCTTGTGCTCCTCCTTGGGTAGAGATTTTAGTATTATTACCAGATAAAGGTAACTGTCAGTCTCTCTATGGGTGACTTCATGGTCCATCAATGCAACCAAAAGTTAGGGGTTAAGTTGAAACTGGTCTGGGTATTGTGTACTAGTCAGAACTCTTTATCCGGGTAGTCATTATTGTTTGAGGTGTAGCTTCTGTTTTCATCAGAGGATGCTACACCCCTCAGGTCTTTTGCCTGTCTTAAGAGACAAGCTGGAAAGTAGAGCTTAAGGAAAAATATGGGACAAAGATAAGGGGGTACAAACAGGTGAACAGTAAAGGTCAGGTCTTAGGGTCTAGCGGTAACAGGATAAATATAGAATAAGTTATTTTTAGAGAGCCCACATACTTGTAATTTTTCTTTCAGTATATTGTTTTAACACTTCTATTTTATTATTTGTTACTATTATAAGTCTTTTACTGTACCTAGTGTATAAATTAAACTGTATCATATGCATCTACGGGAAAAAACATACTATATATAGGGTTTGGTACTATCTCTGGCTTTAGGCATCCATCATAGGTCTTGGAATGTAACCCCAAGGATAATGTAGGGGACTAATGTATCACAGAAACTCAGAGATGAAAAAGATTTAAATTTCTACCCAGCATAAGAATCTCTTTCACAATATCCCCCCAACACTCTCATCCAACAACTTCTTTTTTTTCCTGCTTGACAACTTTTAGTCTATTTCATTTATTTTCATTTTTAAAATTTTTTCAGTGATCCAAAATTCATTGTTTATGTACCACAACTTTTTGAGCATCCCAGTAACAGGTAGCTATCTGCTCTATGAAGCATTCTACTCCATTATGGGGTCACTCTAATTGTTAGCAGGATTTTCTTCATATAGAACATAGATTGACTTTCTTACTCTAACTCTCACAGCTGGTCTTAGGAGCTAAATAGAATGATCTTCCAGGGGAGGGGCAAGATGGCAGAGAAGTAGGAGACCCTGTTTCAACTGGTCCCCTAAAGTAAGCTAAATATCTACCAGAACATTCTGAACACCCATGAAAGCACCCTGAGATGTAAGATTATATACTTCTGGATCTATACAGAGGCAGAATACATCAGTGGAGAAATAAATCAGAGTGGAAACACTGGGACTGATATTGGAGGATAAACAGAAGGGGGAGGGAGCCACCAGAAGTGACCCATTGGAAAGTAATATTCAATACAAAATTGCCCTGTTTTGGGGACCAGGATTAACACAGAGTCTGGTTAAAAGCACTCAAAAAGAGCAAAAGATCTCAAGGGGCAACTGGTGGAATTGGGCAGTCATGGGCATGGGCCTAAGCCCATGGTCCCAAGAAGGTCACCAACAGTGACCACCCATGCCAGAGAGAGTCTGGTGGGGCCTCCAGTCCATGGAACCTGAGCCTGCACCTTCCCTGTGCTTGTACCACCTCTTTGGCTGGGGACATCCCTGCCTGTGCCCAAGAGAGCTCAGCATGAACTCCAGTCGGGATTCCTCCACCCACAGCCTACCATGGCCCACAGCCTTTTGCAGCCTGTGTGACCATGGGGTCTGTGCATACAGTCCATGCCTGAGAGAACCGAGCATGAATTCAGGTGGGGGTCCCTCAGCCGGCAGCCTTCCACAGCCTGTGCTTCCACTGGGTGTGAGCACACCCGGCATGGGGGTGGACCCTGGACAGCAGTCTTGGCAATGGCAGTCACTAGGGTTCAGGCTTGCCTGGACCAATATCGCTTGTGGTTTTAGGATCACGGGTGTGCAGAGACAAGTGGGGGCTTCAGGAAACCACTGAGATGGTGGCTGGAGGTGGGCACTGTCTCTGTCAATTTGTGGTGTTCAGCGGAATTTACAGAGGAGGTATCTGTGTGTTCTGGACTACCCACAGGGGAACAGTCTGAAACTTCTCTCTGAGGTGGAAGTCTGGGTACAGAGAGTTTACTTCCCACTAAACCTCCAAAAAGCCACAAAAATCCCCAAAGTACAAAAACCTCTAGAGAACAAAAGCCTGAAAAACCAGTTTCCAAAAACCACAGGCCCCTAATAGGAGGCAGGGCGACTCAGCCCAATCAAGATTGACTGAAAAACAACGTGGCAGTCCCCTCCCCCAGAAAACAAACTGAAGGAGCAAGAGGACAACCACCAAAGAGTCCCCATAAAACTGTAAAACTCCAACATCAGGGGAAAACAATATATTAAGCTCCTGGTATTGCCCCAAAACATCTGTATTTCATAGATAAAACTTTTCTCTCTCTTTTTTTAACTAGTTCTCCTGATTCTTCTTCTTTTCATTTTTTAACCAACTTACCATTACAACTAGAGGTTTAATACATTTTCTATAAAGACTTTTTAACTTGAATTTTTTCATACATATATGTAGGTTTCTTTTTCTTTTCCTTTTTATAATATTCATGTAAAGATAAGTTTCAAGGCAATCCTTTTCCACTATTCAATACTACCTGTATATATAAAACAGTTATAATTTCACTGTATCTCTGGAAACTTCATTCCTTTAACAAAAATAGCAAGATACATCCAGGAATAACTAAAATAACCTTCCTTTACCATATCAAGGATTTATAACCACCCTCCCATCTTTTTCTTCTGTTACTGTTTCTGTGTATTTGTCTTTGTTCTTGTATTATATAAATTTTATTCTTTGGATTCATTTTGACTGGGTTTGTCTTTTTATTTTCTTCTCTTTTACTTTTGTCAGTCTTTTTATTTGTTCTTTTTTGCTTATGTACCTTATAAATCTCTCTTTAAGGGCTCACTCTGGATGAGATTTTTTTTTCTTTTTCTCCCTTTTTTTCTCTTTTACCCTCTTTTTTTCTTTTTTCATTTCTTTTGAATTGTGACTTCCAACTTTGAAAGGTGACTTCCAAAAGTTCCAAAAATTTCCAGGGTGCACATTGCCTATATTGTGGTTGATATATTCAGCTATACATCCACTGAACCACCTCTACCAAAATGACTATGAGGAGGAACAACCAAGAGAGGCAAAATTTAGAGACTGTGTCCTCTGCTATTGTTGGATATGGACATAAACAGGATATTGGAAAAAGGATTCATGGTAACAATTATCCAGGCAATGGCTAGGTTGGAGAAGATCATTAGTAGCAACATAGAATATCTAAGGGCAGAAGTGAGAGCTTATCTGGCAGTACTAAAAAATGCTATCAATGAGATCCAATCTAATCTAAGTACTCTAACAGCCAGGGTACCTGAGGAAGAAAATTGAATTAGCGATAAACTTATACAAAAGAAAGATCATGAGAAGGCCTGGAACAAATAGTTTAGAAGCCAAGAAAACAGAATTAAGAAAATAAATGATGCCAAGGAAGGTTCCAGTGTCATAATTATTGGGATACCTGAGGAGGTGAAGAAAGAGAGAAGACTAGAAACTATGCTTGAACAAATTCTGAATGAAAATTTACCTAATCTGGGGAATGGAACAAGTGATCGTGTCCAAGAGGCATAAAGGACATCCCTCAAGATCAACAATTCAAGGAAGAACTCCAGACTCTTAATTGTGAACTTCATAAATTGTAATTGCAGACAGGAGGTCTTAAGGGAAGCTAGGGGGAAGAAATTCCTTATGTACAAAGGAAGGACCATCAGAATAACAACAGACCTGTCCACAGAAATCTGGCAAGCCAGAAAGGGCTGGCAAGACATATTCAGGGCACAAAATGAGAAGAACAGGCAGCCAAGAATATGTTACCCAGCAAGGCTGATGTTCAAAAAAGATGGAGAGATAGAGCTTCCAAGACCAGCAAGGTTTAAAATGGTACATGACCACCAAGCTGTCACTACAAGAAACATAAAGGGGGGTTCTATAAAAGAATAAAGAACACCAGAGTGACATAGAACAGAAATTTACAGAGACAATCTATGGAAAAAAGAATGTCACAGGCAACGTGATGTCAATAAAAACATATCTTTGAATAATCACTCTCAATGAGAATGGCCTAAAGGCTCCCATAAAATGGCACAGGGATGCAGACTGGAGAAAATGACAGGACTCGTCCATATGCTGTCAACAAGAGACACATTTGGGCTCCAAAAGTACATCCAGACTGAAAGTAAAGGGTTGGAGAACCATCTTTCATGCCAATGGGCCTCAAAAGAAAGCTGGCGTAGGGATTCTCATATCAGATAAATGAGATTTTAAGCTAAAGAATGTAGTCAGAGGGCGCCTGGGTGGCTCAGTGGGTTAAGCCACTGCCTTCGGCTCAGGTCATGATCTCAGGGCCCTGGGATTGAGTCCCGCATCAGGCTCTTTGCTCAGCAGGGAGCCTGCTTCCCTCTACCTCTCTCTCTGCCTGCCTCTCTGTCTATTTGTGATCTCTCTCTGTCAAATAAATAAATAAAATCTTTTTTTTTTAAAAGAATGTAGTCAAAGATACAGAAGGATACTGCATCATTCTTAAAGGGTTTATCAACTAACAATTGTAAATAATTTTGCCCCCAATATGGGAGTGGCCAACTACATAAGCCAACTGTTAATCAAAATAAAGAGTCATATTGATATGAATACATTAATTGTAGGGGATCTTAACATGCCACTCTCAGAAATAAACAGATCATTCCAGCAGAAAATCAATGAAGAAATAAGAGCTTTGAATGACACATTGGACCAGGTGGACCTCATAGATATATACAGAACAATCCACCCTAAAACAACAGAACACTCATTCTTCTCGAGCACACATGGAGCTCTCTCCAGAATAGACCATATACTGAGTACTGTGAAATGTGTAAACCTGGCGATTCACAGACCTATACCCCTGAGGATAAAAATACATTATATGTTTATTTAAAAATCAATAAAATAAAAAATAGACCATATACTGGGTCACAACTCAGGGCTCGACCAATACCAAATATTGAGATTATTCCCTGCATATTGCCAGACCACAATGCTTTGAAAGTGGAACTCTACCACAAGAAAAAGTTTGGAAGGATTCAAACACTTGGAAGCTAAAGACCATCCTTCTCAAGAATGTTTGGGTCAACCAAGAAATCAAAGAAGAACTTAATTCATGGAAACTAATGAGAATGAAGATGCATCAGTCCAAAACCAATGGGATATGGCAAAGGTGGTCATAATGGGGAAATACATAGCCATCCAAGCCTTGTTCAAAAAAAAATTTAAAAATCCAGAACACAACAACTCTCTTTACACCTTAAAGAACTGGAAAATCAACAACAAGTTAAGCCAACCCCATGTACAAGAAGGGAAATAATCATGTTTAGAGCAGAAATCAAAGAGTTAGAAACTAGAGATACAGTAGAAAACATCAATGAGACTAGAAGCTGGTTCTTTGAAAAAATCAATAAGGTCAATAAATCACTGGCCAAACTAATCCAAAAGAAAAGAGAGAGGACTCAAATTAATAAAATTATGGATGAAAGAGGAGATATCAGGACTAAGACCAAGGAAATAGAAACAATCATCAGAAATTATTACCAAGTCATATACCAATAAGTTAAGCAAACTAGAAGAAGTGGATGCATTCTTGGAAATCTATCCACTTCCAAGACTGAAATGGGAAGAAATTTATAATATGAATAGTATTGTAGCTAGTAATGAGATTGAAGCAGTGATCAAAATCTTCCAAGAAAACAAGAGCCCAGGACCTCACGGATTCCCTGCAGAATTCTACCAAACATTCAAAGAAGAAATAATACCTATTCTCCTGAAGCTGTTTCAAAAAATAGAAATGGAAGGAAAACTTCCAGACTCTTTCTATGAAGCCAGCATTACCCGATCCCCAAACCAGGCAAAGACCCCATCAAAAGGGAGAATTTCAGACCAATATTCCCAATGAATATGGATGCTAAGTTTCTCAATAAGATCTGAGCTAATGAGATTTAATGGTACATTAAAAAGATTATCCACCATTTCCAGGTGGGATTTATCCCTGGGATGCAAGGGTGGTTCAACTTTCACAAATCAATCAATGTGATAGAACAATTCAATAAGAGAGGATATAAGAACCACATAGTCCTTTCAATTGATGCAGAAAAAGTATTTGCCAAGACACATCCCGTTCCTGATTAAAATGCTTCAAAGTGCAGGGATAGAGGGAACATTTCTCAATTTCATAAAATCTATCTATGAAAAACCCACAGCAAATATGATTCTCATTGGGGAAACCTTCCCTTTGAGATCAGGAACACAACAAGGATGTCCATTCTTGCCACCATTGTTCAATATAGTAGTAGAAATCCTAGCAATAACAATCAGAAAACAAATAGAAATAAAAGGTATTCAAATTGGCAAAGAGGAAGTCAAATTCTCTCTTTTCACAGATGGCATGATACTTTATATGGAAAACTCAAAAGACTCCACTCTCAAACTACTAGAACTCATGTAGCAATTAAGTAATATGGCAGGATACAAAATCCATGTACAGAAATTATTCTTATACACTATATATTGTGTATACATACAGTATACACTATATACAGTATGCATACAGTATAATGTATACATACAGTACACACTATACTATACATTGTGTTCTTATACACTAACAATGAAAATATAAGGGAAATTAGAGAATTGATTCCATTTATTATCGCACCAAGAACCATAAGATACCTGGCAATAAATCTAACCAAAGCGGTAAAGAATCTGTACTCGAGGAGCTACAAAACACTCATGAAAGAAAGTGAAGAAGACAAAAATATGGAAAAGCATTCCATGCTCATGGATTGGAAGAATAAACATTGTTAAAATGTCTATAATGCCTAGAGCCATCTATACTTTCAATGCCATCCTGATCAAAATTCCATCGACATTTTTCAAAGTGCTGGAACAAACAATCTAATATTGCATGGAACCAGAAGAGACACTGAATTTCTAAGGAAATACTGAAAAAGACAAATAAAACTGGGGGCATCAGTTTTCTGATTTTCAACTTTATTACAAAGCTGTGATCAACAAGGCAGCATGGTACTGGCACAAAAAAAGACACATAGACCAGTGAAACAGAGTAGAGAGTCCAGATATGGACCCACAACTCTATGGTCAAATAATCTTCAACAAAGCAGGAAAAAATATCCAGTGGAAAAAAGGCAGTCCCTTCCATAAATGGTGCTGGGAAACTTGGACAGCTATGTGTAGAAGAATGAAACTCAACCATTCTCTTACACCATACACAAAGATAAACTCAAAATGGATAAAAGACCTCAACATGAGGCAGTTATTTATCAAAATCCTAGAGGAGAACATAGGCAGTAACTTCTTTAACATCAGGCACAACTTCTTTCAAGACATGTCTCCAAACGCAAAGGAAACAAAAGCAAAAATGAACTTTTGGGACTTCATCAAAATCAAAAGCTTCTGCACAGGAAAGGAAAGAGTCAAAAATAACCAGACAACCCATGGAATGGGAGATGATATTTGCAAATAACACTACAGACAAAAGGGCTGATATCCCAGATCTATAAAGAACTCCTCAAACTCAACACCCACAAAACAGATAATCCCGTCAAAAAATGGGCAGAAGACATGAACAGACGCTTCTCCAAAGAAGACATACAATTGGCTAACAGACACATGTAAAAATGATCATCCCCATTAGCCATCAGGGAGATTCAAATCAAAACCACATTCATTGAGATACCAACTTACACCAGTCAGAATCACCAACATCAACAGGACAGGAAACAGCAAGTGTTGGAGAGGATGTGGAGAAAGGGGAACCCTCTTACACTGTTGGTGGGAATGCAAGTTGGTGCAGCCACTTTGGAAAACAGTTGAATATTCCTTAAGAACTTCAAAATAGAATTACCTTATGACCCCACAATTGCACTGCTGGGTATTTACCCCAAAGATACAGATGTAGTGAAAAGAAGGGCCATCTGTACCCCAATGTTCATAGCAGCAATGGCCACAATCACCAAACTCTGGAAAGATCCAATATTCCCTTCAATAGATGAATGGATAAAGAAGACATGGCCCATATGTACAAAGGAGTATTATGTCTCCATCAGAAAGGATGGATACCTAACTTTTGTATCAACATGGATGGGACAAAAGGAGGTTATGCTGAGTGAAGTCAAGCAGAGAGAGTCAATTATCATATGGTTTCACTTACTTGTGGAGCATGAGGAATAACAAGGAGGACATTAGGAGAAGGAAAGGAATGTGAATTGGGGGAAATCAGGGAGGGGGACACAAAGCATGAGAGGCTGTGGATTCTGAGGAACATACAGGGTTTTGTAGGGAAGGAGAAGAGAAGGATAGGTGAGCCTGGTGGTGGTTTTTAAGGAGGGCACGTATTGCATGGAGTACTGGGTGTGGTGCATAAACAGTGAATCTTGGAACACTGAAAAATAAAATAAAATCATTAAAAAAAGATAAACATAAAGGACACAAAGTATTTAATATGGATATGTGAAAAGGAAATGATGGATATAGACAATGCCCTTTTTCATTTCCGATGTAGGAAAATGGGAGGAACATACTAGTAATGTTGTTTGCTTTTATAATAAAAATGTGCTGATTTTTATATACAAAAATATTAAAAATGAATCTTCTTACTTTTTCCCTCCCTGGGGGAATTACAATATAAAAACCAAGAATTTCTTTCAACTTGTTGATATGCTTCCCTAGAAACTACATAATAACTAGGTTTTCCTAGAAGTAAAACAAATGGGATTTTGATTACTCTCCAGATGCATGAATTTTGTGATTCTCACAGGTGATAGTAATTTAAGAATCCTGGTAATGACATGAGTTTCAGAAATCTTCTCATTAAAAAAAAAATGTATCTAAGAACAAATCTTGATAGGGATTTGGATATTATAATACTATTATACTGGATATATATATATATGCATATAATTTTCATATTATATGCATATATATCTAGCATAATATTAATGACATATGAATGTCTTTGACATTTACATGTTCAGAGTCTAGAGGTGACAATATAGGTAGGAGAACAATAGCTGTCTGGATGTTTGGGACATTTTATACCCCTTATAAATATCTCTCTCATTTCTTGATTATTGTCAGGATTGTGTCATTATTTCAAGCCAATCATATAATTCTGCTTTTAAAATATCAGACTTATATCATGGGCACAAACTATTTGATTGAATGTCTAAATTTATCACTTCTATTTTCTGAAACTGTTTTTAAAAAGAAAGGAAGGAAGGAAGGAAAGAAGGAAGGATGAAATAAAGGAAGGAAGGAAGAAAAAAGAAAAGAAATAAATGGAAAGAAAACGTCCAAACTCATTCTATAAGTCCAGCATTATATTGAACAAGATCAGACAAGTACCCTGCTAAAAAGGAGAATTACAGACCAATATCTCTGATCAACAAAGAAGCAAAAATTCTCACAAAGATAGTAGCTAAGAGGATCCAACAGTATATTAAAAAGACTATTCACCACGACCAAGTGGGACTTATTCCTGGGCTGCAGGGTGCTTCAACATCTACAAATCAATCAATATGATATGTCACATTAATAAAAGAAAGGAAAAGAACCATATGATCTTCTCAATAGATGCAGAAAAACATTTGACAAAATACACCATCCTTTCTTGATCAAAACTCTTCACAGTGTAAGGATAGAGTAAAAATACCTCAATATCATAAAAGCCATATATGAAAAACCTACAGTGAATATCATCCTCAATGGAGGAAAACTGAGAGCTTTCCCCTTAAGGTCAGGAACCCGGCAGGGATGTCACTCCCATCACTGTTGTTCAACATAATCCTGGAAATACTGGCCTCAACAATCAGAGGGGGAAAAAAGAAATAAAGGCATTCAAATTGGCAAAGGAGAAATCCAACTCTAATTCTTCACAGATGACATGATACTTGAAGTAGGAAACCCAAAAGATTTTACCCCCAAAATACTGGAATTCAGCAAAGTTGCAAGATGTAAAATCAATGAAGAGAAGTCAGTTGCATTTCTACATGCTAACAATGAAGCAGAAGAAAGGCAAATCAAGGAATTTTTGCCATTTAAAAATTGCATCAAAA
>NC_081575.1:51813693-51835884 GCF_022355385.1 Mustela nigripes | reverse complement strand
CTGTGAAGTATGTAAACCTGGTGATTCACAGACCTGTATCCCTGGGGATAAAAATATATGTTTATAAAAAATAAAAAATTAAAAAAAAAAAGAAAAAAGAAAAGAGACAGTCTCTCCAACAGTTTGTTTTGGGAAAATTGGAGAGCCCCTTGCAATAAAATGAAACTGGACAATGTTCTTATATCACACACAAAAATAAATCCAAACGGATGAAGGACAGGTATCAATGTCTTTGATGTCAGCTGCATCAACTTCTTGCTAGACATGTTCCCAAAGGCAAGAGAAACAAAAGCAAAAATGAACTACTGGGGTGTCATCAAGACAAAAACTTTTGCACTGCAGAGGAAACAATCCACAAAACTAAAAGGCAACTTTGTGGAATGGGAAAAGATATTGGGAAGTGTCTTATCAGATAAAGGGCTAGTATCCAAAATCCATAAAAAAAACTTACTAAACTCAACAACCAAATAATCCAGTCAAGAAATGGGCAGAAATTTCTTCAAAAAAGGCATACAAATAGCCAACAGACACATGAAAAATTTCTCAGCATCACTTGGCATCAGCGAAATACAAATCAAAACCACAAGGAGACTCACTCACACCTGTTAGAATGACTAAAATTAACAGGTCAGGAAACAACAAATGATGGTGAGGATGTGGAGAAAGGGGAACCCTCTTGCATTGTTGGTGGGAATGCAGACTGGTGTAACCACTCTGAAAAACAGTGTGGAGGTTCCTCAAAAAGTTAAAATAGAACTATGTCCCAGCAATTACACTGCTAGGTATTTATTCAAAGGATATAATCATAGAGATTGGAAAGGTCACATACACTACAATGTTGATAGCAACAATGTCCACAATACCCAAAATATGGAAAGAGCCCAAATGTCCATGGACAGATTAATGGATAAAATGAAATGGTGTATATATATATAATGGAATATTAGTCATCAGAAAGGATGAATACTTACCATTTACATTGATATGGATGGGACTGGAGTTATTATGCTGAGTGAAATAAGTCAATCAGAGAAAGACAATTATCATATGGATTCCCTCATATGTGGACTTAAGAAACAAAACAGATGAACAAAAGGGAAGGGCAGGAAAAATATTGTAAGATGAAAGTGGAGAAAGAGGCAAATCATCAGAAACTCTTAACTATAGGAAAGTGAGATTACTGGATCAGCGGTGCATGGGGGATGGGGTAATTAGGTGATGAACATTAAGGAGTACACTTGAAGTAATGAGCACAAGCTGTTGTATGTAATTGATGAATCAACAAACTTTACCTCTAAAAATAATAATATGGCATTTGCTAATTAAATTGAATTTAAATAAAAATAAAAAACCTATAAATCAGTAATTTTTAGCACAATTTTTCAACTGTAGTCTTAACCAACACAGATAACATTATTTCATAAGAAGCTTTTTTTTATTTTAGCATAACAGTATTCATTATTTTTGCACCACACCCAGTGCTCCAAAGATACAGATGTAGTGAAAAGAAGGGCCATCTGTACCCAAATGTTTATAGCAGCAATGGCCACAGTCGCCAAACTGTGGAAAGAACCAAGATGCCCTTCAATGGACGAATGGATAAGGAATATGTGGTCCATATACAGTATGGAGGATTATGCCTCCATCAGAAAGGACGAATACCCAACTTTTGTAGCAACATAAGAAGTTTTAAGAGTATACTATACTACATTAAAGTATATGAACAGCTACATAATAAGTTACATTTAATATTGATATGATTTTAGTTCATTTGTTTCTTCATTCCTTTCTTTTATACATCTATTTCTTAATAGCTTCAGGAAATTTAGGTTAACTCAAGTGCTGCACTGGGAACTAAGTGGTCAATTCACTGTATTTTGTATTATATACGACTGTATTCATTTTGCTATGCTAATCAAGGGACACCTGGCACCAAAGGAGAAAGTCTTCTCAGAATCTTAAATCTGTGTTCTTTTCTCCCCATTTTAGACTCTATACTACATAATGAGTATTCTGAAAATTAAAAGAAATAGAAACTCATTTATGGTGTGGTTGATAGTATTCACCTTAAAATTACCACAGAGAGCTCAAGTTCTTATGTAATTTCAAGATTGGTGCCAGTACATAGTTATTTATGTCATGCAGGTTAAGCAAATAAAAATATGTTGGTTCATATTGAACTGAAAGGTTGCAACCTACAAATATATGTTTGGCACAAGTCATCTGTTTAATGTATATCCCTCAACATTTCAAATGTACCGCATAGGCATCTGTATCAGAAATTACTAATATCTTAATATTCAATGGGATATTCATCATCTCTTACAGGAATGTATTCTCTCTTGTCTATTCATCCTTACTAAATCCAATGTTTGTTTTAAAGTACAATGGTTAAAAGACAGTCTCTTCAATAAACGGTGCTGGGACAACTGGAGAGCTATATGTAGAAGAATGAAACTCGACCATTCTCTTACACCATACACAAAGATAAACTCAAAATGGATAAAAGACCTCAACGTGAGACAGGAATCCATCAGAATCCTAGAGAAGAACATAAGCAGTAATCTCTTCGATATCAGCCACAGCAACTTCTTTCAAGATGTGTCTCCAAAGGCAAAGGAAACAAAAGCAAAAATGAACTTTTGGGACTTCATCAAAATCAAAAGCTCCTGCACAGCAAAGGAAACAGTAAAAAAAAAAAAAACAAAGAGGCAACCCACGGAATGGGAGAAGATACTTGTAAATGACAGTACAGACAAAAGGTTGATATCCAGGATCTATAATGAACTCCTCAAACTCAACACACACAAAACAGGCAATCATATCAAGAAATGGGCAGAAGATATGAACGGACACTTCTCCAATGAAGACATACAAATGGCTATCAGACACATGAAAAAATGTTCATCATCACTAGCCATCAGGGAGATTCAAATTAAAACCACATTGAGATATCACCCTATACCAGTTAGAATGGCTAAAATTAACAAGACAGGAAACAACATGTGTTGGAGGGGATGTGGTGAAAGGGGAACCCTCTTACATTGTTGGTGGGAATGCAAGTTGCTACAGCCTCTTTGGAGAACAGTGTGGAGTTTCCTTAATAAATTAAGAATAGAACTTCCCTATGACCCTGCCATTGCACTCCTGGGTATTTACCCCAAAGATACAGATGTCATGAAAAGAAGGGCCATCTGTACCCCAGTGTTTATAGCAGCAATGGCCACGGTTTCCAAACTATGGAAAGAACCAAGATGCCCTTCAACAGATGAATGGATAAGGGAAATGTGGTCCATATACACTATGGAGTATTAGGCCTCCATCAGAAAGGATGAATACCCAACTTTTGTAGCAACATGGAGGGGACTGGAAGAGATTATGCTGACTGAAAGAAGTCAAGCAGAGAGAGTCAATTATCATATGGTTTCACTTATTTGTGGAGCATAACTAATAGCATGGAGGACATGGGGAGTTAGAGAGAAGGGATTTGGGGGAAATTGGAAGGGGAGGTGAATCATGAGAGACTATGGACTCTGAAAAACAATCTGAGGGGTTTGAAGTGGCGGGGGGTGTGGGAGGTTGGGGTACCAGGTGGTGGGTATTATAGAGGGCACATATTGCATAGAGCACTGGGTGTGGTGAAAAAATAATGAATACTGTTATGCTGAAAATAAATTAATTAATTTAAAAAAATAATAAATAAAGTACAATGGTTAGTTAAACTTGGTTTATAATAGATTAGGTTAGGGTCTTATGTTCTGGAATGATTCATCTTAGCATAAAATGTTGAAAGATAAAGGAAAATCTTATGACTTTATTATAACATCTAAAGTTGAAGACTTTAATAGAAAATAAGAACTGTTAGATAATTTAAATATTTAGCATTCAGGAAATTTGATGCTATGTAACACAGATTGATATTTAAGAAGTAGATTTCTAATTTAAATCTGTGTGAATGAGAGAGGAATTAGTGATGGCTTTATATATTTGCACAGAAAAGACATTTTGCTTTAGGTACATATTGATAACCAGAACACAGAGCTAGAATTTCCTTTATGGATATATAAAATTTTAATGTGTATGCATATAAACATACACTGTGTATGCATATAAACATACATATAAACTGGGGTGGTTATAAACATACATATAAACATACAATGTGTATGCATATAAACATACATATAAACTGGGGTGGTTTGAGTGATGGGGTGGGAATAGAAAAACTATTTGTGATGTATTGTATTCTAATAATTGGTTCAGGTTGTCCTGACTCATTACCAAATTAATGAATTAGTGTAGTCTAGGGAGAAAAAGGGACATGTTTTGAAGATTAGCCACCTAAAGGTATTTCCAACTGAACTATTAAATAGGCAAAACTTGATTTGTGTGCTTTTTATTTTTTTATTGTTCAGTATGCTAGCCTCAGTTCTCTGGCTTTATAGCATACAAGGGGTATGTTTAGAGTGTTTACATAGAATCAGAAATGTTATGAGCATATTGTTTAGTTACTCATATGATAATGAAGATGATAGATTTCTACACTTATTGTTCTATTAAGCTAAAGAAACATAACTTTGGAAAAACCACAATATGTTGGATCAGCATAGAGGTGTTAAGACCAAAATTGTTTCAGTAATGTTGTTTAGTCTGAAATTTTAGTTGAGCCAGCTTTTTTTGAAAACCAAATGTCCTCGGAATAATTGAAAAAGGTATTAGTAAGTATAAGTGGGAAAAATATAGAGCAAATAGCATCTTCTCTTCATTAGCCACCTCTTAATTTTAGACAAAAAATAGAGATGCTACTGATTTTTTTTTTTTTTACTGACACACAACTGATTTTTTTTTTTTAACTGACACACAACTATTCATTTTAGGTATACAACATAGTGGTTCATAGTGGTTCCACAACTCTATACATTGTACTATGCTATGTTCACCACAAGTGTCACCATGCATGCTATCACAATACCATTGACTATATTCTCTATGCTGTACCTTTTATTCCTGTGATTTCTTCATTCCATATCTAGAATCCTGTATCTCCCACTCCCCCTCATTCATTTTGCCCATTCTTTCATACCTTTTCCTTCTGGCACCCATCATTTTATTCTCTGTATTTATAGGTCTGATTCTGGTTTTTTTTGTTTGTTTATCCATTTGCTTTGTTTGTTTGTGGGAATGTAAATTGGTACAACCATGATGGAAAACAATATGGAGGTTCCTCAAAGAATTAAAAATATATGGGCAACTGATGGCTCAGTCGATTGAACATCTGACTTGATTTCAGCTCAGGTCCTGATCTCAGGGTCATGGGATTGAGCCCCACCTTGGGCTCCACGCTCAGATGGAGTTTGCTTGTCCTTATCCCTCTGTATCTCCCCCCATCTCTCTCAAATAAATTAATAAATTAAGAAAGAATTACAAATAGAAATATCATATAGTCCATTTTTTCCAATACTAGGTATTTACCCATAGGAAAAAAAAAACACTCATTTGAAGAGATATGTGCATCCCTATGTTTATTGCAACATTATTTACATTAGCCAAATAGGGATAGGGAGGTAGCCCACATGTTCATTAATAGATGTATAGATAGAAAAGGTAGCACACACACATACGCACACACACACACACACATATAATGGCATAGTACATAGCTATAAAAAAGGGGGGGTTCTTGTCTTTTTTGACAATATGGATAAACCTAGAGGGTATTATGCTAAGTGAAATTAATCAAAGGCACACATGCACCCGAATGTTTATAGCAGCAATGTCCACAATAGCCAAACTATGGAAAGAACCTAGATGTCCATCAACAGATGAATGGATCAAGAAGATGTGGTATATATACACAATGGAATACTATGCAGCCATTAAAAGAAATGAAATCTTGCCATTTGCAACAACATGGATGGAACTAGAGCGTATCATGCTTAGCGAAATAAGTCAAGCAGAGAAAGACAACTATCATATGATCTCCCTGATATGAGGAAGTGGTGATGCAACATGGAGGCTTAAGTGGGTAGAAGAAGAATAAATGAAACAAGATGGGATTGGGAGGGAGACAAACCATAAGTGACTCTTAATCTCACAAAACAAACTGAGGGTTGCTGGGGGGAGGGGGTTTGGGAGAAGGGGGTGGGATTATGGACATTGGGGAGGGTATGTGATTTGGTGAGTGCTGTGAAGTGTGTAAACCTGGTGATTCACAGACCTGTACCCCTGGGGATAAAAATATATGTTTATAAAAAATAAAAAATTTTAAAAAAAAAAAGAAAAAAAAAATAATCAGACAAAGAAAGATGAATATCATGATTTCACTCAAACATCAAATCTTAAAAAAATACAAAACAGTTTTAATAATATTAATAAACATTTACAATATACACATATATTCTATCCTTCTTTTCTTCCTACCACTTCTTTTTTTTTAAGATTATTTATTTATTTATTTGACAGAGAAGAGAGACAGCAAGAGAAGGAACACAAGCAGGGGGAGTGGGGAGGGAGTAGCAGGCTTTTTGCTGGGCAGGGAGCATGATATGGGGCTCAATTCCAGGATCCTAGGATCATGACCTGAGCCAAAGGCAGATGCATAGTGACTGAGCCACCCAGGCACCCCTCTTCCTAACATTTCTAATTTTAGTTTATTTATTTTTAAAGATATATTTATTTATTTGAAAGAGAGAGAGACAAAGAACAAACCAGGGGAAGAAGAAGGAGAACAGAAGGAGAGGGAGAAGCAGGCTTCCCATTGACCCATTGAATCAAATGTAAGGTTTGATTCCAGGACCCTGGGATCATGACCTGAGCTGAATGCAGATGCTTAACTGACCAAGCCACCCAGGCTCCCCACCACTTCTAAATTTTAATATATGGAACAGGTATCAACTTTTTTTTTTTAGCTTTAGTTATTACATTACTTTATAAAATATGCTTAGTAATGTTGAGTGTACAAAGAAAAGAAGCTTTCAAGATTCAATCTAGTTCTATGATATTTATTTATTTCTATAAATGGCAGACTAGTAAGGGATCTCATTAAATATCATTCCCAGGACCACAAATGATATCACACCAAAATTTTAGTAAAGTCTATAATACAATTTTATTTAGCAGAATCATTGTGAAATATCCTTGTTTAACAAGTATTTAACTGAAAGATGGAAGCATGAATTATGTCTATGTACTATGTACTAAATGTACTATTTAGGTGTAATTCTAAATTCTAAATAGTACATTTAGTACTATTAGTACTAATAGTACATTTAGTACTATTTAGAATTACATCTAAATAGTAGTTAGGATTTTGAATAGTGATAATACAAATACATTAAAAATACCATTGGTTTAAATATTTTCACTGGTCCTTGTTACATGCAGCATTTACACCCACCATTATTAAGTTTTGTTTTATTTTCCTTAAAATTGCATATCCTCTTTAGTTACTAGACACAGAAAAGATAATGATTTGCCTAGAGCAGAAGTTCGTATTACCTATGTTAGGCCCAAGTTATGCACATGCATACAATTGATCTGCTTGTTTTAAGTGAACTTAAAATCCTATGAACAAGGGAGTTAGTAAATGGCTTTGCCTATATCTTTCAACAAAATGAATCAGGTATGGTTTATCACCATGATAATGCCTACAGAGACATTGATGCTTTTAGTTCTATGACCATTCTATTGTCATGTAGATAATGTAGCTGATTGGCTCAAACTGAAGTGTTGGAAACCATTCAATTGTGATTCTACCTTTTGGAGTTTTGACATAGCCACAATACCACTGGAAGTTCAAACAAATAGTTCATCATCAGACATTTGATTCAGTGATACACAATCTGGTTGGTGGGCATTGTAATTTTAAAACATATTACCCTTCACAAGCATACCACAAATTTAACTAACATTTTATTTTCTCCACCGATTGTTTTAGATCTTTTAAGCCATTCCTTTAAGAAGTGTACAGACTCCCTGACGGCTAGTGATGATGAACATTTTTTCATGTGTCTGATAGCCATTTGTATGTCCTCGTTGGAGAAGTGTCTTTTCATGTCTTCTGCCTGTTTTTTGGCATGATTATCTGTTTTGTGTGTTGAGTTTGAGAAGTTCTTTATAGATCCTGGATATCAACCTTTTGTCTGTACTGTCATTTGCAAATATCTTCTCCCATTCCGTGGGCTGCCTCTTTGTTTTGTTGACTGTTTCCTTTGCTGGGCAGAAGCTTTTGATCTTGATGAAGTCCCAAAAGTTCATTTTCGCTTTTGTTTCCTTTGCCTTTGGAGACGTATCTTGAAAGAAGTTGCTGTGGCTGATATCAAAGAGGTTACTACCTATGTTATCCTCTAGGATTTCACTGTGAACCACATATTGTATTAAAAAGTAATGTACACAAACTGAATAAATATAAAATACAAAATAAAGAAGAGGTACAAAAATAGATAAGATACAGTTCATGCTCTCAGTCTAATGGCTGAATGTTTATCTAAGCAGACATTTAGAAACATGGCATTCTGTTGGCAGTCTCAGTCTACGTGATTCATTATCAAATTCTATTATGGACTTCTACTTGACATTTTTTTTAAATTTTTGTTTATATTTAAATTTATTTTCAGGGTTCCAGAATTCATTGTTTCTGTACCACACCCAGTGCTCCATGCAATACATGCCCTCCATAATACCCACCACCAGGTTCACCCAACCTCCCATACCCCACCCCTCCAAAACCCTCAGATTGTTTTTCAGAGTCCACAGTCTCTAATGGTTCATCTTCCCTCTCCTTGACATTTAGACCAAGTTTGATTTCCTGTACAATCAGAGTGCATGTTTATTAATTGGTAGAATTTATTTAGCATTAGACAAATCTGCTAATTTTTATTTTTGATAAACTCAATTCTCCTTTTTAATGTTTTTGTTCCTTTTACTACAGTGTACTATTTTTCATTAGTACAGACACATTGTCTGAAGGAGAAAAGAAAATGAAAGCCTAATTTTAAAACAGCTAAATAAGTGATTTCTTTAAACAAAAATAAGATGTTTTGTTTTGTTTTGTTTTGTAAATTTCTAAGATACTCGTGTAGTGGGTCAGCATTTGAATGCAACAATTTTCATTTGGAGGTAAAATGACATTATAGAGTTATAGTTCTATGAAACCATTTCAAAATACATGTTTGGCATTTTGTCTAGGTTACAAAAGTGATTCATTTGAATGATTTAGATATTGTTTCTTGCTTGACATAATATTGTCACCTAACTGAATCATTTGCATATAACAGAGACAAACTACACAGCTGGAAAAGTGAGCAGTATGATTTAAGTCAGTTAATTTAATTTCAAGTTTGTTTCTCACCTATAAATATTATATCCAGCAGTGGAGGAAGAATCTTTAATTAAACAAGATTTCCTTTGCCCAGGCTCCACTGTACTACTAATTGTCATAGTGGGGATCAGGCTCACTCTATAAAGATGCTTTATTGGATGAATGGCTAAAGAAGATATGGTCCATATATACAATGGTGTATTATGCCTCCATCAGAAAGGATGAATACACAACTTTGTATCAGCATGGGCTGGACTGGAAGAGATTATGCCGAGTGAGATAAGTCAAGCAGAGAGATTCAGTTATTATATAATTTCAATTACTTGTGGAACATAAGGAATAACACAGAGGACATTGGGAGAAGGAGAGAAGTGAGTTGGAGGAAATCAGAGGGGGAGACAAACCATGAGAGAATGTGAAATCTTAGAAACAAACTAAGGATTTTAGAGGGGAAGGGGTAGGAGGTTGGGGTAAGCCTGGTGTGGGTATTAAGGAAGGCACTTATTGCATGGAGCACTGGGTGTGATGCATAAACAATGAATCTTGGAACACTGAAAGAAGAATTTTCTTTTAAAGTTCAGAAATAATAAAAAAATGATGCTTCATTGGAGTATGTTGGTAATTATGATTAAGGTTTTTATTCCCTTCCACCCCAAGGATTTGATATTCTACAAATGAAGTATTCCTACTAATATCTACATAAGAGAACATAGCACTCACAGAGGAAAAATCAATTTAAACTGTCAAACACTGAGATTTATAACATGGCAGTGGAAAAAGAGGACCCTAGGCTTGTCATGTCCCATGAGCACAAATAGATAACTATCAAATCACCACAAATACACCAGGTATTGACTTGAAGACTGACAGAACAGGGGCGCCTGGGTGGCTCAGTTGTTAGGCGGCTGCCTTCGGCTCAGGTCATGATCCCAGGGTTCTGGGATCAAGTCCCGCATCAGGTTCCTTGCTCAGTGGGAAGCCTGCTTCTCCTTCTTCCACTCCTCCTGCTAGTGTTCCCTCTCTTGCTGTGTATCTCTCTGTCAAATGCTGTGTCTTTCTCTGTCTAATAAATAAAATCTTTTTTAAAAAATGACTGACAGAACAAACTCCAAAACTAAAGGGAGAGTGGAGGCCACATAAAAGAATGTAGAAAGTACTGAAATGTCAGTTTGGTAGAGAATCGATCATGGGTACTGTGGAAAGAAGATAGAAACTGAGAACTTTTCCTCTACTATCAGAAACAAAACAGGATGTCCACTTTAACCACTGCTAGTTAACATAGTACTGGAAGTACTAGTGCCAGAAATCAGACCAAAAAAGAAATATAATGAATCCAAAATCAACAATGTAGAAATCAAATTTTCACTATTTGCAGATGACATGATACTCTACATAGAAAAATTGAAAGGCCACCAAAAAATTGGTAGAACTGATACACAAATTCAATAAAGTCACTGGATACAAAATTAATGTACAGAAATCTGTTGCATTTCTATACCAATAAAGGAGCTGGATAAAGAGAAATTAAGGAATCAATCCCATTTGCAATTGCACCAAAACCCAAAAGATACTTGGAAATAAACCTACCCATAGATGTGAAAGACCTATATCCTGAAAAGTATAAACCACTGATGAGAGAAGTTGAGGATGATACAGAGAAATGCAAAAATATTCCCTTCTCATGGATGGGAAGAACAAATATTGTTAAAGTGTCTGTACTACCCAAAGCAATCTACACATTTAATGCAATCTTTATCAAAACACCACCAGCATGGGGACACCTGGGTGGCTCAGTGGGTTAAAGCCTCCGCCTTCAGCTCGGGTCATGATCCCGGGTCCTGGGATTGAGCCTCACATTGGGCTCTCTGCCCAGCGGGGAGCCTGCTTCCTCCACTCTCTCTGCCTGCCTCTCTGCCTACTTGTGATCTCTGTCTGTCGAACAAATGAATAAAATCTTAAAAAAAAAAAAAACACCACCAGCATGTTTTCACAAAGCAAGAATAAACAATCATACAATTTTTATGGAACTGCAAAGGACTCTGAATAGCCAAAGCAACCTTGAAAATGAAAAGCACAGCTGGAGACATCACAAGTATGGACTTCGTGTTATATTAAAAGCTATAGTGATCAAAGCAGTATGGTATTGGCACAAAAATAGATACATAGATCAATGGAACAGAATAGAAAACCCAGAAATGTATCCTCAACTCTATGGCCAAATAATCTTTGTCAAAGCAGGAAAGAATATTCAGTGGGAAAAAGTCTCTTCAACAAATGGTACTGGGAAAAGTGGACTGCAACATGCCAAAGAATGAAACTGGACCAGTCTCTTACACCATACATAAAAATAAATTCAAAATGGATCAAACCCCTAAGTGTGAGACTGGAAACCATTAAAATCCTAGAGGAGGACACAGGCAGCTCTTTGACCACAGCTGTAGCATCTTCTTGCTAGATATGTCTCCTGAGGCAAGGGAAACAAAAGCAAGGATAAACTATTGGGACATTATCAAAACAAAACACTTTGCATAATGAAGGAAAAAGAAAAACTGAAAGGTAACCTATGAGAGAAGATATTTGCAAATGAAATATCTGATAGCAAGTTAGTATCCAAAATATATAAAGAACTTATAGAAGTTAACTCACCAAAAGCAAATAATCTAATTAAAAAGTGGGGAGAAGACATGAATGGACATTTCTCTGAAGAAGACCTTCAGATGTCCACCAGATACATGAAAAGATGCTCAACATCAGTGACCATCAGGGAGATACAAATCAAAATTACAATGAGATATCATTTCACATATATTAGTACAGCTAAAATCAACAACACAAGAAACAGCATGTTCTAGCAAAGACATATATAAAGGGGAACTCTTTTGTACTGTGGGTAGGAATGCAAACTGGTGCAACCACTGTGACAAATATTCTGAACATTCCTCAAAAATTTAATAATAGATGGACCTTATGATCCAGCAATTGCACTAATAGATATTTACCAAGAGAATCTATATATTCTAACCCAAAGGGATACATGTATCCTGATGTTTATAAAAGGATTATTAACAACAACCACATTATGGAAACATCCCAAGTTTCCATCAACTGATGAATGGAGATGTGTGTGTGTGTGTGTGTGTGTGTGTGTGTGCATATATAAAACATATAATGGAATATTACTCATTCATTAAAAGGAAGGAAGTCTTGCCATTTGCAAGGATATGATGGATGGAGCTAGAGAGTATAATGTTTAGAAAATTAAATTAGTCTTAGAAAGATAAATACCATATGATTTCACTCATATGTGACATTTAAGAAACAAAACAAAGGACAAAGAGAAAAAAAAGAGAGAGGGAGGTAAACCAAGAAACGGACTCTTAACTATAGAGACCAAATTGGTGGGGGTTTTTTTATTATTATTTTTTAGACTTTATTTATTCATTTGACAGAAAGAGAGATCACAAGCAGGCAGAAGGCAAGCAGAGAGAGAGAGAGGGAAGCAGGATCCCCACTGAACATAGAGCCCAATGCAGGACTTGATCCCAGGACCCTGAGATCATGACCTGAGCTGAAGGCAGAGGCTTAATCCACTGGGTCACCCAGGTGCCCCCAAATTGGTGGCTTCTAGAAAGGATTTAGCTGGGGAATGGGTACAGTGAATAATGGGGATTAAAGAATGCCCTTGCTCTGATGAGCACTAGTTGTTGTATGGCAGTTTTAAATTACTGTACAGTACACCTGCAACCAATATTACACTGTATATTAACTAAATGTAATTTAAATAAAAACTTTTAAAAAAGTGTCAGGGTGCCTGAGTGACTCAGTCAGTTAAGTGTCTGACTTCAGCTCAGGCTATGATCTCAAAGTTCTGGGATCAAGCCCTGCATCATGCTCTGCACCCAGCAAGAGTCTGCTTGTCCCTCTGCTTTGCCCTCTTCCCCTGCTCTCTCTCTGTCAAATAAATAAATAAAATCTTGGGGCGCCTGGGTGACTCAGTGGGTTAAGCCGCTGCCTTCGGCTCAGGTCATGATCTCAGGGTCCTGGGATCGAGTCCCGCATCGGGCTCTCTGCTCAGCGGGGAGCCTGCTTCCTCCTCTCTCTCTCTCTCTGCCTGCCTCTCCATCTACTTGTGATTTCTCTCTGTCAAATAAATAAATAAAATCTTTAAAAAAAAATAAAAATAAATAAATAAAATCTTTGTAAAAAATGAAATGTCAAATGCCTCTGAAAATACAAGGAGAACCTAGATCCTACCCACTATCACATGATGGCTTTTCTCAAATTAAATCTCTCTTGCTGGAGGTATTGAGTAGGTCTTCATTCTCTCTTTTTAAATTTAGTATTCCTAAGAGGACAACCCTCTCTCATATGAATTATCTTTATAAATACTTGCTTTCCACACATTCACTAATTGATTTCATTTGTTTTTAGAGGTGAATGTTTATAAAATAAGGAAAACAATTTATTCAAACATATGATAAAGATTCACATCAGTTGTTTTACCAGATAAATTTTCTTGGTAATAATAAATAACAATCTGAGGGGTTTGAACCAGTGAGGGGTGGGAGGTTGGGGGAACCAGGTTGTGGGTCTTAGAGACGGCACGGATTGTATGGAGCACTAGGTTTGGTGCAAAAACAATGAAATTAATGCTGTTATGCTGAAATTAATCAATTGATTGATTAATTATTTTTTAAAAAGGAAAAAAATAATAAATATAATTCCCTTCAATATACAAAATGATGGGAATAAATCAGAGATCAAAGTTTTTTTTAACTATTTCAACCCTAAGTTTAACAAAGTCTCTAGATATTTAATCTTCACCAAATAGTTTTTAAATACAAATGTGACTATCACCCTGTGATATTGGGAATGATGAAGTTTTGATCTAATTAATTTCATATTCATTATTCTGTTATTAAAAGATAATTTTGGCAATAACCCAGGATGGTTGTAAGGGAAATTTCTATGATGAAAAAGTATGCATAGGTCAAAATCTTTGTAGTTCACAGAATCCTTTAGCTTTCTAATCATCATTGTAGTGGAACAACTAGTGAGGTAAGATACTGAATTAAGATAAAAATGAAATGGCTGAAATATTAAAACTGCAATCTATAGAAATAACAGTGCTTCAGTAAACCTTTCCATAAAACTCAGCTGAGATGAGACCAATCACCAAACCTGTTCAAAGAAATACTATTTGAATGTCTGCACTGTGTGCTCTAGCCATGTTGTAGAACATCATTTTTGCTATTATATGCTTCTCAGAAGATCTTTTCCTCAAGTAACAAGACATATAATTTCTTAAAAATGCTTTATTTATTTATTTATTCAAGAAAGAGTGATTGAGAAAGAAAAGCAGAGACAGGGGGGAGGGGCAGAGGGAGAGAGAGAAACAGACTCCTCATTGATCAGGGAGCCAGATGTGGGGTTCATCCCGGAATCCAGGGTCACAACACAAACTGAAGGCAGAAGTTTAACAGACTGAGCTACCCAGGCACCCCAAGACATACAATTTCTTGAATTTTTGAAATTCATATTTCATTTGATAATTGTTTCTCTCAATATTTAAAATAAACTGACATAAAGATATATATATATATATATATATATATATATGTAAATACAATTTTCCTTAATATTTGTTATAAAAGAGAATATTGAAACATAACTGGTAACTTTTTTATGGTATAGACTGAATTGTATCTGCTCAAAATTTTCATGTTGAAACCTTAATCCCCCACCATTGAAGATAGGGCCTTTGGGAGAGAATTATGTCTGGATGAAATAATGAGGGAGATATTAGTGCCCTTAGAAGAAGAGATGCCATGAAACTTGTTCTTCCTCTGCCATGAGAGGACAAATTGAGGAGGCAACTGTTTGAAAGCCAGGAAAAAAAGCTCTCATTAGAACACAACCATGGTAGTTCAACTTGGACTTCCAGCCTCCAGAACTGTAAGAACATAGATTTCTGTTGTTTAAGCCACCAGCTATTTTGTTATAGCAGGTTGAGCAGGCAAATGCTTTTTCATATTAAGCACAGATTTTATTTCAGAATTGAGACATATTGGCAAATAGTTTCAGCAGTAAAGCTCAAAAACAAAAAGAAGGAAACATTATAAATAATTTTTAATAAGTAAATTTGAACAAACTTTATATGTAGGGTGCTGTTTTGAATTCTCAGACTCTGTGACCATTTGGGAACTTATTTGTTCCTCAACCTGTGCTTTGGAGGTCTTACTTCTCTGGTTATCTTTTCTTCCATCTTCCCTTCTTTCCTCTAAAAAATGTATTCAGTGTCCAATCTCCCAAGTTATTGTCTCTATCTGAAACATTTAACTCTTCTCCAAAAGCCTGCTGATTTCAGTAACTTCTTTACCTCCTGTCATCAAGAGAGTCAATGAGTCCAAGAAGTCTTTTTAAAATGGTAAAAATAAATTAACAAATTCTTTTTATCTTAGTACCTTATAAAGTAGAAAATTTTTTGCTACTGCAATTCACATGTTTGCCTTCTTAAGGTAATGTAAGTTTTACAATTTTGTTAAGGTATATATGTTTAATTAATGTCCTGACAAAAAAGCAATCATTTTAAAGCTGGATCATACCTACCCCTGACTCCCCTCCATTTCACTTACATCTGGCCCAAAGGTATTTTGTCCAATTCCTGGCAAACTGGTGGTCTCAATAGCATCATTAATATTTTTAAATAAAATTATTTTTCATGTCAGTATTTTTTCATCACAGACATCACCTTATAATATTAAGTCTTCAATATAATAAATCAGTTTTACTTATTTGGTACTGAATTTACCTATTTTATATTGGATTAGGCGCTCAATAAATTATATATATAAAGATAATGGTAATGATCAAGGGATTTCTGTAACAACACCATGAAGAAGTATATCTTTTCTATTTTGTCCTAAAGGATTTATCGGATGTGTAGAACACCATTAATGGTAACATAATGTTCAAACAAGAACAGCTTCATATTTTATACCCTTGTTCAAAAGATTTACTTTCAACCCATGTCATGGGCATATATTTACCATATTGTACAATTAAACTAGGAAAAAGTTCCTTTGACCTGGTTATTTTATGAAAATTTAAAATACAAAAGTAAGTACTATTAATATAAAAAGTATAGAAGGATATTAGCAAAAATTGCAGAGTAAGGAAAATGAACTGTAGCTCTTCCATGAAAACCATGAAGGAAACTGGCAGTAATTGTCAGAATTAACTTTTGCAGAACTTTGGAAATTAACTAAAGTTTTGCAGCAAACTTGAGAATGATTATTCAAGAAAAATGGTGGATTTTAAGTCAGAACAATAAATTTTGTGGAATTTTAACTTACTCCAGGTCTGTCCTCTTCTTCCCAGCTTAGTAGCTGTGGAAATAACAGTCCACATTTTTGGTATTTGAGAGAACAGAAGAGACCTCTTCAGAAGAATTATAATTAATGCATTCCTTTCATTCAGAAGAATTATAATTATTTGTTATGACCTGTCTGGTGACTCCCTAAAAGCCTGGCTCAATAATCTTGTTTTTATTTACCCTTAATTCAGAGTTAGCTTAGTACTAAAACTGTTTCCCACATTTATTGAAAATATTTAAAGGCTGATGTGTTAGTTGCTTCTGTCAGAGGCCATAAATTGGAATTGGAGAAAATAAGAGACTAATCAAAATGCTTGGGAGAAAAAAAATAACTGGAGGGATGAAACATATTTTTTTTAATTTTTACTTATTTATTTGAGAGAGAAATAGATTGAAAGAGTGAGTGGGAGAAAGGGCAGAGGGAAAAGCAGTCTCCCTGAAGAGCAGGGAACCTGACAGAAGATTCAATCTCAGGACCCTGGGATCACAACCTGAGACAAAGTCTTATCCTTAACTGACTGAACCACCCAGGTGTCCAGAATGAAAAATCCTTAATGTCTTTGAAAAGCTCCAAATCATTCCTGAGAATCTAGAATTTCATGTGCATGGTAAGGGCTGTCCACATGCTAAGGAAATCCTCAGAAGGTCCTAAAATCTCATATCCTGCTAACCTTAAAGCTTTGTGGAAGTGGGAAGTAAAGACTAAGGTAGAATTGTAAACTGCCTGGCTGAGTGTTGAAGTATGGTCAACACATACAGAGCCCTTTGGCAAAGATCGGAAGATTTTTGGTTACAGATGTTCAAGTAAATCTGTGTTCAGCTATTTTGTGACCTAAAATAGTGGAAAGGTGACTTTAAGTACCACACATGACAATGAATATCGATATTACAGAATTACTCCAACAAGTCATCTTAAAGAACAACAGCTACAAGTAGCAACAGCAAGTAATGGGTAGGAGAATCTGATTTCCAGAGTTATCACATCATAGCATTCAAAATATCCAGTTTTCAACAAGAAAATGGAAGGTATAAAAAGAAAGAAGAAGCCAGTACAAAGGAATAAAAGAAATCAATAGAAACTGTGCTTGAGGAAGCTAAGACAATGGATTTTTTTACACAATGATTTTAAATCAGTTGTTCTAATTATATTCAGCAAGCTAAAGAAAAACATGTCTAAAGAAATAAGAGAAAATAGAACAATTTATCACCAAATAGAAAATATCAGTTAAGAGATAAGTTTAAAAAGGAAGAAAATAGAAATTTTAGAGTTAAAAAGGACATAAACTAAAACAAAAATTTCACAAGAAGAGTTCAAAAACAAGGAAGTAGAAAAAAGAACCAACTAACTGAAGATAGATCAATTGAGATTATTCAGCTTATGAAATTGAAAGAGAAAAAGAAAAACAGTCAGCAGAGATTCAGAGACCTGTAGAGCATCATCAAACATACATGCATGAGATATTTAGAAGAAAGATAAATAGGTAGAAAAACATTTAAAGAAACAATGACTGTGAACTTCCCAAATTTGATGTAAATAATCTATGTACTCAACAAGCTCAATGAACTTCAAGTTTCATAATCTAAAAGAGATCCTAGACATATTATAATCAAACTGATGAAACATAAAGATGGAAAGAAACTTTACAGTAGCAAGAGAGAAATCACTCATCACCAAAAATGACACCTCAAAAAGGATTAATAAATGACTTATCAGAAACCATGGAAACCAGATGGCAGTGGCATGACATATTCAAAATGCTGAAAGAAAAATAACTGTCAATCAAGAATTCTATATGCAGTAAAATAATCCTTCAAACATGAAGGAGAAATTAAGACATTCTCAGAGAAACAAACGTTAAGGAAGTCTATTGTTTATAGATCTGCCATATAAGAAATGTTAAAGGGAGTCCAGAAACTATCATGAAAAGACACTAGATGGTAACTCAAGACCATATAAAGAAATAAATATCTCAATAAGGAAAATGCATATATGCAAAATAAAACTAATAATATGCCTGGTTTTTCAACATATGAAAACCAATATATGTAATACACCATATTAATAAAGACAAAAACACTTGTTCATCTCAACAGAGACAAAATAATTTGACAAAATATATATCCTCTCATGATAAAAATACTCAATATTCTCAGAATAGAAGCAAAGTTTTTCAAACTGATAAAGGGTACCTATGAAAAACCCACCAATAACACCATATTTAATGATGAAATACCAAAAACTTTCATTCTAAGATTTGGAACAAGACTAGGATGTCAGTTTTCACCAGTTCTATTCAACATTTTACTGGAGATTCTAATTAGAGCAGTTAAGCAACAAAAATAAATAAAAAGCATCCATGTGGGAAAGTGTTATAGACTGCTTTCAGTCTTCCCCCTCCAATTCATATGTTGAAGTCCTAACTGCCAGTACATTAGAATGTTACTATATTTGGAGATAAAGTATTTAAATAGGTAAATAATGGTAAAATTAGGTGTTTAGGGAGGACCCTAATCCAATATAACTGTTGTCCTTATAAGAAAAGGAAATTTGGACACACAGAGAGATGCTAAGTGTTCACACACACAGAGAAAAGGTCTATGTGAAGTTACAGTGCAAAAGTGTCCATCTGCAAGCCACAGAAAGTCAGTGAAGGAAAACAAAACTGTCAACATATTGATCTTGGACTTCTGACCTCCAAAACTGTGAGAAAATAAATTTCTATTATTTAAACCATGCAGCCTGTGATGTTTTGTGATGGCAGCCCTAAAAACATATACATATATAATTTCCATGCATAAAAAATGGAAAAGAGACAGTTGTAAATATACTTTTACACAATTTCAAAGTTCTGCCTCTTTACTCAACAGTGATGTGCAAATATTTTTCACATTACTGCATAACTGTTATAAGTATTTTACTTTATTTTTTTAAATTTATTTTGTATTTATTTTCAGCATAACAGTATTCATTATTTTTTCACCACACCCAGTGCTCCATGCAATCCGTGCCCTCTATAATACCCACCACCTGGTACCCCAACCTCCCACCCCCTGCCACTTCAAAACCCTCAGATTGTTTTTCAGAGTATTTTAAATCTTCTGATTTTATCAAGTGAATTGGTCATAATTTAACTTTTCTTGAAAATTTTAGGTTATATCTGAACCAGGATGAACTTTTTCACTAAAAGCAAATTCAAGAATTAAATCTGTCCATCATATCCCCTTTAAAATTTTGCTTTATACTTGTGAATTATTTCCTGAAATATTATATACATTTACACAACTGCCAGAAAAGAGTTGTTCAAACATTTTCTAGCATTTTATTCTACCAGCATAATAAACCCCATTTTGCCAATGTATAAATAAATAGATTGAAATTCATATAATTCTTTGTTAGAGAGACTGAACTTTTTTTTTTACCTAGTTGACTGTTCATTGCATTTTCTTTTTTCTTAATTTTTTTTAATTTTTAATTTTTTTTTTTGACACAGAGGGATCACAAGTAGGCAGAAAAGCAGGCAGAGAAAGAGGAAGAAGCAAGCTCTTTGCTGAGCAGATAGCCCAATGTGGGGCTCAATCCAGGACCCTGGGATCATGATCTGAGCTGAAAGCAGATGCTTTAAACCACTGAGCCACCCAGGTGCCACTGCATTTTCTATAGTGCATTTTTATGTGTGTTTTGTAAAATATAAAAGCATTTATTATTTTTGGAAACTTCTATCATAACTATCTTTTCTTCTTTATACAGAAGTATTGATATTACTTTCCATTATGTTCCATTATGCTATTTCTAAAATATAGAAGCATAGTTTTAAAGACTTGAAACTGCTTGCAAATATTTGTGTTTGAGTTAGAAATTACAGGGAACAAGGAAAGTCATGTTATTGTTGAAAGTGAGAAACTTTGCTTTTAAGGATTACCAGTGAGTCTCTGATGCCAAATGAAAAGGGAAAATTGTAAACATAGAATTAATAAGATAAATTCAAGGGCAAATTACTGGGATGGGTGAAGGAAACCACCTTTCAAAATCTAATTAAGAGAAAATAAAAGATAAACAGAAGAAAAAAGCAATAGAAAGAAAATATATATGTTTAAGGATTCAAAACTATATAAAACAAGTAATAAGCACTTAGTATTGTATGCAACTGATAACTCACTAAATTCTATCTATGAAACTAATAATATATGTTAATTAAATTGAATTTAAATAAAACATTAAAAAGGAAATTTTTTTTTTAAATAAGACTTCTATATGCAGTTCTTTTCTAATAGATTTGAAAAACACGAGTACTGATTTTCATGAAAAACCCAAATGATTGAAATTGTCTAAAGATGGAGAAAAGTAAAGAGATCAGTGGCTGTGGAAGAAACCAAAAGAGTTGGCAAAGGATTAGCTCTAAAAAATTCTCTCCTTAAAACAAATACTCTTATGTTGGAACTTTGTAAATATTTCTGGTACAAATCATTTCGTTTCTAGAGAAACTGTTCCAGAGTTCAGAAGAAAAGGGAAATCTTCGCTATTCATACCATTAAAATAACCAAATTCTGATAAAACCTGACAAAAAATAGCACAAAAAGTAAACTGATTATACTTCTAAATATGTGTAAATAGTTCTGTATAAAATAGTTCTGTATAAAATGCTCCTGAAAAAAATGCAGGAATAAACTGGAAAGATGACAAATAATTAAAAACTATAGTTTAGGGGCAGCCAGATGGCTCAGTCAGTTAAGCGTCTGCCTACAGCTCAGGTCGTGATCTCAGGGTCCCGGGACTGATTCTCAAATCAGGCTCCCTGCTCATCAGAGAGTCTGCTTCTCCCTCTCTCACTGACCTTCTTCCCCGGTTGTTCGCTTTTTCTCCATCCTTCCTTCTCTCACTCCTTCCCAAAAAACAAACAACAAAAAATAAAAACTATACTTTATTCCAAGAAGGCAAAATGGTTGAGCATGAAATAATAAATTATCACATTAATGGATCAAGAGAAAAGTTAATCAAGAGATAATTAATATAATTCAATATTTATTCTTGATTAAAAGGCTAAGAGTAAGAGACAGATATAAAGATATTTCCTTAATATAATAAAGAAAACAAATTTCAAAGTTAGATTATATTCAATAATCAAAACATAAAGGCATTTTTGTAAATATCAGAGTGGTTATAGGACATTCATTAATAATAGCCAGCCAACTAAATAACCAATCAAACAATCAAACTCCAAAATAAGAGAAGGGAATTTGGGAAAGGAGGAGGTAGAAGTATGCTTACCTGAATATTGCTAATCTAGATGTCAGAGATTTAAATGGAAAAAAAAATTATTAGTCTGCTGTGTTTTACTTTTTTAATACATATTCAGAACATTTCATCCAAAAGCAACAGAATACACATTCTTCTCTAGAGCACATGGAACATTCTCCAGAATAGATCACATCCTCGGTCCTAAATCAGGACTCAACCGGTATCAAAAGATTGGGATCATTCCCTGCATATTTTCAGACC
>NC_081575.1:51793570-51803693 GCF_022355385.1 Mustela nigripes | reverse complement strand
GAATACCCAACTTTTGTAGCCACATGGACGGGACTGGAAGAGATTATGCTGAGTGAAATAAGTCAATCAGAGAGAGTCAATTATCATATGGTTTCACTTATTTGTGGAGCATAACAAATAGCATGGAGGACATGGGGAGTTAGAAAGGAGAAGGGAGTTGGGGGAAATTGGAAGGGGAGGTGAACCATGAGAGACTATGGACTCTGAAAAACAATCTGAGGGTTTTGAAGGGGTGGGGAGTGGGAGGTCAGGGTACCAGGTGGTGGGTATTATAGAGGGCACGGATTGCATGGAGCACTGGGTGTGGTGCAAAAATAATGAATACTGTTATGCTGAAAATAAAAAACAAATTGAAATGAGGTTCCCCCCCCCCAAAGAAAAGAAAAAAAAAGGGTGGAATATGACTATAAAGATGAAAATTCTTTTTTAAAAAATTTCTAAAAAAGGAGCTGGTAAGATAACTTGGTTGGGAGAATAAAGAAAAAGAAAGTGGAGAGAATTTGCCCAGGCTGAAGACTAGAACAGAGCCCTATGCTAGATTTAGGGTGTATTTTGATCTATTAGAAGTTGTATCCCTGAATTTTTTAGAAGAAAAAACCCTATGTGTATACTTAAAAATAAAGTTAGATACGATGACAGATAAAATATGACTATAATAAAGAAGGTTCAAAAAGATTTTTTTAAGTGAAAGCTATTGTTAAGATAAACTAGTTAAAAAACGTTAAAAGAGGAAAGAGTAAAAGTTAAAAAATTTTAGCATAAGAAAAAATAAAATTAAAAAGATCATTTAACTTTGCAAGACGAAAGAATCAGGGGGAAAAGCCATGCATTCCATGCTTTGCTTTCTGCTCCTTTGGAATTCCGCTGTTCTTGGTAAGTGAACTTGGTCTTGGCTGGATTTCTTGCTGATCTTCTTGGGGAGGGGCCTATTGTAGTGATTCTCAAGTGTCTTTGCCCCAGGCATAACTGCACCACCCTTAGCAGGGGCCAGGCTAAGTAATCTGCTCTGGTTCGCTTTCGTGAGCTTTTGTTCCCTGTAGAGTTCTGGAGGATGGGAATGAAAATGGTGGCCTCCGGATATCTGGCCCAGAGGAGCCAAGAGCTTGGGGTCCCACTCCTCAGTGTGCCCTCAGAGAAAACCGCTCAATCACTCCTGTCTTCCTGGCCTCTGGCTGTGCTCTGAGCTCACCCAGTCTGTGACCAAGCATCTCTGTCTCTGGAACACAGCCTTGCCTAGTGTCTCCAAATCCAGCAGATCCCTGAACTCTTCCAGGGGTGTCTCCCCGGATCTTGTGGGGTCTCTGCTCAAAGACCAGTGACCTGACTGTACCACGGATCATGGTTTAAGGTAACCTCAATTTGAGAGCTCAGTCCTTGGCTCTATCTCTGTAGCTGGCTTCCCCATTCTAATACCTGTGAACTCTGTTATACTCAGACACCCCCGATCCTTCTTGTGACACCACAGGACCTGAGAGCATGCTATCCCTGCATGGGCTTCACTCTGGCTAGCCTCTGGAGTGATGTCCCTCAGTGGAGCAGACTTTTAAAAGTTCTGATTTTGTGCTCCATTCCTCCACTACTTGCTGGGAGCCGGCCCCTCCCCCCATGGTCTCTCTTCCCATCACTTTGGAGTCACTTCTCGCATGTCCTACCTTTCAGAAAGTGGTCGATGTTCTGTTTTTAGAATTGCTGCTCTTCTTCTCTTCAATCTCCTGTTGGATTTGTAGGTGATCAGAATGGTTTGATAAACTATCTAGCTGATCTTCTGCTACCTGATGTCATCTCAGCCTGCTACTCCTCTGCCATCTTGACTCCTCCTCTCCAGTATTCATCCATTCTGCTGACTGGATAATATTCCATTGTATATATGGACCACATATTTATCCATTTGTTTGTTGAAGGGCATCTTGACTCTTTCCACAGTTTGGCGATTGTGGACATTGCTGCTATTTACATGGGGATACTTATAGCCCTTCTTTTCACTACATCTATATCATTGGGGTAAATACCCAGTAGTGCAATTGCAAGGTCATATGGTAGCTCTATTTTAATTTTTTTGAGGAATCTCCACACTGTTTTCCAAAGTGGCTGCATCAACTTGCATTCCCACCAACAGTGTAAGAGGGCTCCCCTTTCTGCACATCCTTTCCAACATTTGTTGTTTCCTGCCTTGACAATTTTTTGCATTCTAACTAGTGTAAGGTGGTATCTCGGTGTGGTTCTGATTTGAATTTCCCTGATGGCTAATGATGATGAACAGTTTTTCATGTTTCTGTTAATTATTTGTATGTCTTCTTTGGAGAAGTGTCCATTCATGTCTTCTGCCCAATTTTTGACTTGATTATGTTTTTTGAGGGTTGAATTTGAGAAGATCTTAAATAGGTGATGGGAATTAAGAGTACACTCCTTAATCACATCCCTAAGAGTACACTCCTTAAACACATCCCCCCACCTGCCTCCCTTCTGGTAACCATTAGTTTGTTCCCTTTATTTAAGAGTCTGTTTCTTGGTTTGCTTCTCCCTTATTTTTCCCTTTTGCATTATTGTTTATTTCTCACTTTCTGCATATGAATGAAATAATATGGTATTTCATTTAGCTTAATACTTTCTAGCTCCATTGACATTGATGCAAATGATAAGATTTTATTCTTTTTTATGACTAATATTCCATTTAATATATACATGTCTTCATTTTTATCCATCCATCAGTCAACAGACACTTAGGTTGTTTTTATAATTTGGTTATTATAAATAATGCAGCTAAAACATCAGGGTGAATGGATGCCTTAGAAATATTTTTGTATTCTTTTGGTAAATATCTCAGTAGACATATCTAGAAAGAAGCTGCTATGGCTGATGTCAAAGAGGTTACTGCCTGTATTCTCCTCTAAGATTTTTATGTTTGGGTCTCACTTTTAGGTCTTCCATCCATTTTGAACTTATTTTTGTGTATGGTGTAAGAGAGTGGTCCAGTTTCATTCTTTTACATATTGCTATCCACTTTTCCCAACACCATTTGTTGAAGAGACTGTCTTTTTTCCATTGGATATCCTTTTCTACTTCATTGAAGATTAATTGACCATGTCATTGTGGGTTCATTTCTGGGTTCTATTCTTTTCCATTGATCTGCATGTCTATTTTTGTGCCAGTGCCATACTCTTTTGATCACTACAATTTTGTATGTAAATTGAAGTCCAGACTTGTGATGACTCAAGCTTTAGTATTCTTTTTCAATGGCTATTTGGGGTCTTTTGTGGTTCCATACAAATTTTAGGCTCAGTTGGTTAAGCAGCTGCCTTTGGCTCAGGTCATGATCCCAGCGTCCTGGGATCGAGTCCCATTTCGGGCTCCTTGCTCAGCAGGGAGCCTGCTTCTCCCTCTGCCTCTGCCTGCCATTCTGTCTGCCTATGCTCGCTCTCTTTCCCTCTCTCTCTCTGATAAATAAATAAAATCTTAAAAAAAAATGCTGGTGGTATTTTGATAGAGATTACCTTAAATGTGTAGATTGTTTTGAGTAGTAGACTCTAACATTATTTGTTCTTCCAATCCATGAGCATGGAATATTTTTCCATTTCTTTGAGTCATGTTCAATTTCTTTTACCCGTGTTTTATAGTTTTCAGAGGACTGGCCTTTTACCTCTTTGGTTAGGTTTATTCCTAGGTACCTTACTATGTGGGGGGAAAATGGTATCCTAGGTATATCTAGGTATTTTATTGTATTGGTGTAAATTTCATTTTTTTAATTTCTCTTTCTGCTACTTCATTTTATATAGAAATGGGACAGATTTCTGTACATTGATTTTGTATCCTGTGACACCTCTGAATTTGTTTACTAGTTCTAGCAGTATTTTAGTGGAGTCTTTCAGGTTTTCTATACAGTGAAAATTTAACTTTTCCTTCTTGATTGGGATGCTTTTGTTTCTATCTCTCTCTCTTTTTTTTTCTTATAGCTGTGACTAGGTCTTCCAGTGCTATGTTGAGTAAAAGTGGGGAGAATGGACATCCCTGTTTTGTTCCTCACCATATAGGTAAAACTCAGTTTTTTTTTTCCCATTTAGGATGATATTAACTATTTTTTTTTGTTTGTTTTGTTTTGTTTTGTTTTTTTGTATGTGGCCTTTATTATATTGAGGTATGATCTCTCTAAACCTGTTTTTATCATTAATTAGTATTGTACTTTATCAAATGCTTTTCCTGTATCTACTGAAATTATCATACGATTTTTATCCTTTCTGTTATTGATGTGATATTTCTCATTGATTTATTTGCAAATATTGAATCAACCTTTCTACCTTGGAATAAATTTCACTGAACTTGGTGAATTAATCTCTTAATGAATTGTTGGGTTCTGTTTGTTAGTCATTTATTGAGCATTTTACATCTATGTTCATCAGGGATGTTGGCCTGTAGTTCTCTTTTTTAGTGAAGGCTGTATGTGGTTTTGGTTTCATGGTGATGCTAGACTCAGAATAAATTTGGGATTAATCTTCTTGTTCTAATTTTTTGCAATACTTTGAGTAGAATAGGTATAAACTCTTCATCTGTGAAGTTATCTGGCCCTGGACTTCTGTTTGTTTAATTTTTTTTATTACTAATGCAATTTCTTTGCTGGTTATCAGCCTGTTCAAGTTTTCTATTTCTTTCTGATTCAGTTTTAGTAGTTATAAGTTTTTAGGAATTTGTCAACTTCCTCTAGGTTATCCAATCTTTTCTATATAGTTTTTCATAATATTCTCCCATAATTGTTTGTATTTCTATGGTATTGGTTGTTATTTCTCCTCTCTCATTTGTGATGTTATTTCAGTCATTTCTCTCTTCTTTCTGGTAAGTATGGCTAGATATCTGTAAATTTTATTAACTTTTTCAAAGAAACAGCTCCCGTTTTCATTGAACTATTCTACTGTTTTTAGTTTTGATATCATTTATTCTTGTCTAATATTTATTATTTTCTTCCTTATATTGGTTTTTGTCTTGATATGTTGTTCTTTTTCTAGCTCCTTTAGGTGTAAACTTGGGTTGTTAATTGAGTTTTTCTTCCTTCTTGAGGTAGGACTGTATTGTTATATACTTCCTTCTTATGATTGCTTTTACTAAATCCCAAAGGTTTTAGATCTTTGTGTTTTCATTTTCATTGTATCCTATGTATTATTTTTATCTCTTCTTTTATTTTGTGGTTTACCCTTTCATTTTTAGTAGCATGTTGTTTTACCTCAATGTATTTATGGCCTTTCCAATTTTTTTTTCATCTGGTTGATTTTTAGTATCATAGCATTGTGGTAAGAAAAATTGCATGACTTCAATCTTTTTATATTAGTTGAGGCCTGTTTTGTGACTTAATATGTGATCTATTCTGGAGAATGTTCTATGCTTACTTGAAAATAATGTGTATTGTGCTGTTTCAGGACAATGTTTTGACTGTATCTATTAAGTCCATCTGGTCCAGTGTGTCATTCAAAGCCATTTTTTCCTTGTTGATTTTCTGCTCAGATGATCTGTCCATTGATGTAAGTGGGCTATTAAATCCATTTACTATTATTGTATTTCTATCAGTTAACTCCTTTATGTTCAGTATTAATTGTTTTATATATTTGGGTGCTCCTATGTTGGATGCATAAATATTTACAAATGTGATATATTCTTGGATTGTCCTCTTTGACTATATAATGGCCTTCCTTATCTCTTTTTAAAGTCTTGTTTCTCTAAGTATTGTTTTTTTTTTAAGATTTTATTTATTTATTTGAGAGTGAGAGAGGGAGTGAGAGAGAGCGTGAGAGGGGAGAAGGTCAGAGGGAGAAGCAGACTCCCCATAGAGCTGGGAGCCCAATGTGGGACTCGATCACGGGACTCCAGGATCATGACCTGAGCCAAAGGCAGTGGCTTAGCCGACTGAGCCACCCAGGCGCCCTGATATAAGTATTGTTGCTCTGACTTTCCTTTGACATCCATTTGCATGATCAATATTTTTCAATCCCTTCACTTTCAATTTACCTGTGTTTTTAGGTCTAAAATGAGTCTTTTATAGAAAACATAAAGATAGGTCTTGCATTTTATTCATTTTGAGACCCTATTTCTTTTGATTGAAGTATTTGGTCCATTACACTTGAAATAATTATCGATAGATGCATATTTATTAACATTTTATTACTTGTTCACTGTTGGTTCTGAAGATTTCCTCTGACCCTTTCTTTTTCTCTCTTTCGTGTTTTGCTGATTTTCTTTCGTGATGTACTTGGCTTCCTTTCTTTATATTCTTTGCATTTTTTGTGGTTTTGATAAGTGGGCAGCATTAGATTTATATATAATTTCTTCCTCAAATAGCAATCTATATTAAGTTGATAGTCATTCAAGTTTGAAACTATTCTTTTTTCCTTTCTCCACATATTTTAGGTATATATTATTATATTTTATATTTCTGTGAGTTCCTTGACTAAATTTTACAGAAATATTCCTTTTAATGTGTGTTCCTTACTTTATACTATCTATATATAACTATACTATATTTTTGTGTCTCCTTTCCACTCAAGGAGTTCCCTTTAGTATTTCCTGTAGGGCCTCTTTCTTAATAATGAATGGTTTTAGTGTTTATTTTTCTGGGAAACACTTTATTTTCTTCTATTCTGAATAATAGCCTTGCTGGATAGAATATTCCTGGCTGCATCTTTTTCTCATTCAGCACACTGAATATATCATGCCACTCTCTTCTGGCTTGCCAAGTTTTTGTCAAAAAATCTCCAGGTAGTTTCATGGATTTTTTCCCTTGTAAGTTAAAGACTTCTTTAGTCTTTCCACTTTTAAGATTTTTTTTCTTTCTCACTATAGTTTGCAAATTTAATTTCAACATGTCATGGTTTGGGCCTGCTGTTGTTGATTTTGATGGGAGTACTCTGTGCCTCTAGGATCCAGATGGCAGTTTCCTTTCCCAGATTAAACAAGATTTTTAGCAATTATTTCTTTTTATTTTAAAGATTTTACTTTTTAAAGTTTATTTGAGAGAGAGCACCTATGACAGAGTACAAGCAGGGGGCAGTGCCAAAAGGATAGGGAAGAGCAGGCCTGCTGAGCAGACAGACCCACACAGGGCTTGATCCTAGGACTCTGGGATCATGACCTCAGCCAAAGGCAGATGCTTAACTGGATGAGCCACCCAGGCACCCCAGATATTATTTCTTTAAATAAATCTTCTATCCCCTTTTCTTTTTTTCTTCTGGGAATTCTATGATATGAATGTTATTATGTTTGATGAAGTCACTTATTTCCCTAAGTCTATCATTGCGTTGCATAATTCTTCCTTTTCTCTTTTGTTCAGCTTCTTTATCTTCTATTATTTTTTCATTTATATCACTTATTTATTCTTCTACTTCCAGCCTGCTGTTCATTATATCAAGCCTGTTTTCAATTTCATTTATTACATTCATCATCTCTAAGTTTTTTTTTTTTTTAAGATTTTATCTATTTATTTTACAGAGAGAGACACAGCACAAGAAGGAACAGAGCAGGAGGAGTGGGTGAGGGAGAAGCAGGCTTCCCACCAAACAGGGAGCCTGATGCAGAGCTCAGTCCCAGGACCCTGGAATCATGACCTGAGCCAAAGGTAGACACTTAATGACTGAGTCACCCAAGTGCCCCTGATTCTTTTTAAAATCACTATCTTTATGATTGTTGTTTTAAATCCTCCATCAGGCATGTTACTTTCATCTGCTTCCTTTATATCTATGGCCAGGGCCTTATCTTGTTCTTTCACTTGGAATAAATACCTCCATCTTCTCATTTTCTCTAAGTCTCTGCATGCTTCTCATTAGAAAAGTCAGTTATGTCTGCTGCTCCTGAAAGTAATGCCATTATGAGATAGAGGCTGTGTAATGCCCAGGGACTAGTGCTTGAGGGAGTGTCTCCAGTGTGGGCTGTGTGTCCTCCTTTGTGTTCTGACGGCTCTATCCTTTAGGCCAGTCATCTGCAGAGTATGTCCTTGTCTGCTGTTAACAGTGTTTGATCCCTGGCCTGAATGTCATGAGTTTGAAGTAGGTGTGCTCTGGTGTGCTTGTGAAATGAGACCTTACACCATCTCCTTCAGAACTGAGGCCCTGCAGAACTTTCTCATTGGGAGATGTGGTTTGGAGAGAAGTTTGTAGTAGTCTTCTGGGGTGAGGCCCATCATGCTGTGACTGAGAAAGACAGCCGCACCAGAGTGCAGTGGATGGGTCTTGGTGTAAGCAAGTTCAACAGCTATTGTGAGTGCTGTGCTGCTTCCTGCAGCACTGTGTTTATGCTGGAGGTCAGGGGAGGAAAATCACACTGGCCAGTTCTTTATTTCCTGGAGAGGTGTCTCCATGAATGCTGCCTCTCAACAATATGCTCTGAGAAGAGCAAATAATCTCCCCACTGTGTGCCCCAGGCACTCATCAGATCACTGTCTCCTCACTGTATACTTCCAGGTTATTTGCCTGCCTTTCTTTCTGGAGCAGCACAGTGTCCTCTGGGCTCTATACTGCCCAAGCTAGCTGATCTTTAAGACTCCAGGCTTTAAGCCTTGTTGTTTGTAAGAACTCATGAAATTCAGTTCTACTTCAATGGCTTTGGGGAAATGATTCCTTGTGCATTCACTCATGTGCACTTCTTTCTCTGTCATCTTTTTCTGTGACCATAGCTCCCTGCCCTCCATAGTACACATGATCTGTTTCCTTCCTAAAGCACGTTTCTGCACTTTCTATCTTCTTTGAGGTGGCTTCTTCTCTTTTTTTAGTCATATAGTTTTTTCTGTCCATCTTCAGTTGATTTTGGGGGTATTTAGGATTATTTGATAGTTATCTAGTATTCATGAGATGAGGTGAGACTAGGGTTCTCCTCGACCACCATTGTCTTCTGTCAGGAACTGAAATGTTTCAAGCTACTAAGAGTTTGCTGAAGTAGATTAGAAGTGGGTAATCTTTTTTTGTTAATGGATCACATAATAACTATTTAAAGCTTTGACTATCATAAGACTTTTTTTTCCAATTATTTGGTTATATCATTGTAGTGTAAATTCCCAGACTGTAAAGTGAGTGGATGAGCCTGGATATATGCTAATAAGGCTGTATTTACAAGAACACAGTGTAGGCCAGTGCACGTGGGGTGCTCAATCAGTTAAGCATCTGCCTTTGGGTCCTGGAATAGAGACCCACAATGGGGTCCCTGCTCTGGGGGTAGTCTGCTTTTCTCCTTGCCTCTCACTCCACTCATTCTTTTTCTCCAATAAATAAATAAAATATTTTTAAAAAAGAAAAGAGTGTAGGTCAGATTTGTATCAAAGGATGTAATTTTCTGATCCATGAAGTAGATAAGTAATTTCTTCTAATTTTAGTAATTATCAGTCAGAACTCACAGTAGGGAAATAATGCCATTTATTTTTCCTCTTGAGCAACAACAAAAACAATGCCCAAGCATAAGCAACAGGAAATGTTCAAGATCATTATAGCAAAAATTATTAAGTTGTATTTAGCAGGAAAAAGGAACACGTGAAAATTGAATGAAAAGCCATGATTTCTTTTTTTTTTTAATTTATTTTCAGCATAACAGTATCATTTTTTTTTCACCACACCCAGTGCTCCATGCGATCTGGGCCCTCTATAATACCCACCACCTGGTACCCCAACCTCCAACCCCTATCCATTTCAAACCCCTGAGATTGTTTATCAGAGTCCATAGTCTCTCATGGTTCACCTCCCCTTCCAACTTCCCGCAACTACCTTTCCCTATCTAACTCTCCATATCCTCCATGCTATTTGTTATGGTCCACAAATAAGTGAAAGCATATGATAATTGACTCTCTCTGATTGACTTATTTCACTCAGCATGTTGCTACAAAAGCTGGGTATTCATCCTTTCTAATGGAGGCATAATATTCCATATATATGGACCACATCTTATTATCCATTCATCCATTGAAGGGCATCTTGGTTCTTTCCACAGTTTGGTGACCGTGGCCATTGCTGCTATAAATATTGGGGTACAGATGGCCCTTCTTTTCAAGACATCTGTATCTTTGGGGCATATACCCAGGAGTGCAATTGCAGGGTCATAGGGAAGTTCTATTTTTAATTTCTTGAGGAATCTCCACACTGTTCTCCAAAGAGGCTGCACCAACTTT
>NC_081575.1:51792816-51793470 GCF_022355385.1 Mustela nigripes | reverse complement strand
TGAAAAGAAGGGCATCTTGGTTCTTTCCACAGTTTGGTGACCGTGGCCATTGCTGCTATAAATATTGGGGTACAGATGGCCCTTCTTTTCAAGACATCTGTATCTTTGGGGCATATACCCAGGAGTGCAATTGCAGGGTCATAGGGAAGTTCTATTTTTAATTTCTTGAGGAATCTCCACACTGTTCTCCAAAGAGGCTGCACCAACTTGCATTCCCACCAACAGTGGAAGAGGGTGCCCCTTTCTCCACGTCCCCACCAACACATGTTGTTTCCTGTCTTGTTAATTTTGGTCATTCTAACTGCTATAAGATGATATCTCAATGTGGTTTTAATTTGAATCTCCCTGATGGCTAGTGATGATGAACATTTTTTCATGTGTCTGATAGCCATTTGTTTGTCTTCATGGGAGAAGTGTCTGTTCATATCCTCTGCCCATTTTTTGATATGATTGTCTGTTTTGTGTGTGTTGAGTTTGAGGATTTCATTATAGATCCTGGATATCAAACTCTTTCTCTTCACAGATGACATGATTCTTTATATGGAAAACCCAAAAGACTCCACCCCCAAACTACTAGAACTCATACAGCAATTCAGCAACATGGCAGAATACAAAGTCAATGTACAGAAATCAGTGGCTTTCTTATACACTAAC
>NC_081575.1:51720613-51787816 GCF_022355385.1 Mustela nigripes | reverse complement strand
TGTTGTCTGATTGCTGTTGCTAGGACTACTAATACTATGTTGAACAAGAGTGGTGAAAGTTCGCATCCTTGTCTTGTTCCTGATCTCACTGGGAAAGACAGAAGCTTTTTCCCATTGAGGATGATATTTGCTGTGGGTCTTTCATAGATAGATTTGATGAGGTTCAGGAATGTTCCCTATATCCCTAAACTTTGAAGCGTTTTAATCAGGAATGGATGCTGGATTTTGTCAAATGCTTCTTCTGCATCAATTGAGAGGACTACGTGGTTCTTCTCTCTTATATTAATTTGTTGTATCACATTGATTGATTTGCGAATGTTGAACCATCCTTGTAGCCCAGGGATGAATCCCACCTGATCATGGTGGATAATCTTTTTAATGTGCCATTGGGCCTGTTGGGTAGGATCTTGTTGAGAATCTTAGCATCCATATTCATCAGTGATATCATTCTGAAATTCTCCTTTTTGGTAGGTTCTGTGCCTGGTTTGGGGATCAGGGTAATGCTGGCTTCCTAGAAAGAATCTGGAAGTTTTCCTTCTGCTTCAATTTTTTGAAACAGCTTCAGGAGAATAGGTGCTATTTCTTCTTTGAAAGCTTGGTAGAATTCCCCAGGGAATCCGTCAGGTTCTGGGCTCTTGTTTTTGGGGAGGTTTTTGATCACCGCTTCAATCTCCTTATAGATATCGGTCTATTCAGGTTGTCAATTTCTTCCTGGTTCAATTTTGGGAGTTTATAGTTTTCCAGGAATGCATCCATTTCATATAGGTTGCTAAGCTTATTGGCATATAACTGCTGATAATAACTTCTGATGATTGTTTCTACTTCCTTGGTGTTCGTTGTGATCTCTCCCTTTTCATTCATAATTTTATGAATTTGGGCTTTCTCTCTTTACTTTTGGATTAGTGTGGCTAATGGTTTATTGATCTTATTGATTCTTCCAAAAAACCAGCTTCTAGTTTCATTGATACGTTCTACTGTATCTCTGGTTTCTAACTCATTGATGTCAGTTCTAATCTTGATGATTTCCCTTCTTATGTGTGGAGTTTCTTTGATTTGTTGTTGATTCTCCAGTTCCTTAAGGTGTAGATACAGCAGCTGTGTTCTGGATTTTCAGGTTTTTTGAGGGAGGCTTGGAAGGCTATGCATTTCCCCCTTAGGACCACCTTTGCTGTATCCCATAGGTTTTGGACCGAAGTGTCTTCATTTTTATTGGTTTCCATGAATTGTTTCAGTTCTTCTTTGATCTCCCAGTTGATCCAAGCATTCTTAAGCAAGGTGGTCTTTAGCTTCCAGGTGTTTGAGTTCCTCCCAAACTTCCTTGTGATTGAGCTCCAGTTTCAAAGCATTGTGAACTGAGAATATGCAGGGAATAATCTGTCTTTTGGTATCGGTTGAATCCTGATTTTTGACCCAGAATGTGGTCTATTCTGGAGAAGGTTCCGTGTGCACTTGAGAAGAATGTGTATTGTGTTGTTTTAGGGTTGAATGTTCTGTATATATCTAAGAGGTCCATCTGGTCCAATGTATCTATCATTCAATGCTCTTGTTTTTTTATTGATTTTCTGCTTCGATGATCTATTTCTGAGAGAGGCATGTTGAGATCTCCTACGATTAGTGTATTCATATTAATATGACTCTTTATCTTGATTAACAGTTTTCTTAAGTAATTGGCTGCTCACATATTGGGAGCATAGATATTTACAATTTTTAGATCATCTTGGTGGATAGTCCCTTTAAGGATTATGTAGTGTCCTTCTGTATCTCTCACTACAGTCATTAGTTTAAAGTCTAATTTATCTGATATGAGAATCATTACCCCAGCCTTCTTTTGAGGCCCATTGGCATTAAAGAATCTTCTCCATCCCTTCAATTTCAGTCTGGGTGTATCTTTAGGTTCAAAATGGGTCTCTTGTAGACAACATATGGATGGGTCCTGTCATTTTATCCAATCTGCAACCTGTGCCATTTTATGGGCACATTTATGCCATTCACATTGAGAGTGATATTGATAGATATGTTTTTATTGACATCGAGTTACCTTTGATGTCTTTCTTTCTGTAGATTGTCTCTATATTTCTGTTCAATGCTATTCTTAGGATTTTTTCCTCTTTTATAGAACCCCCCTTAATATTTTCTGCAGTGTTGGCTTGGTGGTTGCATAGTCTTTTAAGCCTTGCCGGTCTTAGAAACTCTTTATCTCTCCAACCATTTTGAATGTCAGTCTTGCTAGATAAAGTATTATTGGCTGCATGTTCTTCTCATTTAGTGCCCTGAATTTATCTTGCCAGCCCTTTCTGGCTTGTCAGGTCTCTGTGGACAGGTTTGACTTTATTCTGATGGGCTTCCCTCTGTAAGTAAGGACCCTCTTTGCCCTGGTGGCTGTCAATAGATTATACCTACAATTATAATTCCTCGGTTTGACTCTCAGGTGTTGTGATATTTTTTTTGGAATGTATAATCTTGGGTGGAGACCGTTCAGCCTCTAGTACATGAATTCTGGTTCCATTCGTGAGATTTGGAAAATTTTCATGAAGGTTTTGTTCCAATATATCTTCTAGACTTTTTTCTTTCTCCTCCCCTTCAGGGATTCCAATAATTCTGACGTTGGAATGCTTTATGACATCATTTATTTCCCTAATTCTGTTTTTGTGGCTTCTAAGCTGTTTGTTCCAGGCTTCCTCCTGATTCTTTCTCTCTATCTGTTTGTCTTCCAGATCACGAATTCTATCTTCTACCCTAGCTTTGAGAGTATTTAGATTAGATTGGAACTCATTGAGAGCATTGTGAACCTCCTCCCTGGTAGCTCTAAGCTCTGCCCTAACATTGTGAACATCCTGTCTGGTCGCTTTCAGTTTGGCCATAATCAGTTCCATTTAGTCATCCATGGCTTTCTCCAACCTACGCTATTGCCTGGATAATTGTTAGCGTGAATTCTTTTTCCAGCATATTGTCTATGTTGATAGCCGTTAGCTCTGTTGCAGAAGGTCCATCCTCTGTATTTTTCTTCTGTTGGGCATTCCTCCTCCTAGTCATTTTGGTGGGAGATGACTGAACAGATGTAGCTGGATGTATCAACTGTCGTGCAGTCAAGGTGCACCCTGGAACACTTCTGAGCAATCAGGATTCCCCACCCAAATGAGAGACAAAATAAAAGAAAAAGAAAAAGGAAAAAAAAGAGAGAGAGAGAGAGAGTGACAGGAAAGAAAGGGAAGATGAAAGAGAAGGTTCAGCCCAGATGGGCCCCAAGGTAAGATTTATGAAGTAGGCAAACAAAAAGAGACAAACAAAAAGACTGATACAAGTATATGACAAGAGAAAAATGTACATATATATGCAAATAAAGGAAGAACCTTGTCAAAAAGAACCACAAGTGTAAGATTTATATGACAAACACAAAAACACAGAAACACTGGTGAAAGAAGAAGATGGGAGAGTTCTTATAAATTCTCAATGTGTGCAAGGAAGGTTGTTTTGATTCTTCCTGGATGTATCTTGATATCTTTGTTAAAGGACTCAACTTTCCTAAGATAAAGGGGATTAAAAATTGGTTTACCTATAGGGGTAGTATTGATTGGGGAAAGGGGATTACTTTGAAGTTTAACTCTATATGAATATTAGAGGATAAAAATAAAAAGGAATAAACTAGACTAAACTAAAATTTAAAAAAAGGAAATCAAAAAATAAAAATGCAAAAGAAAAACATAGGTGTATGTATCAAAAAGTTCAGGTTAGAAGGGGATTATGGAATTTGGTGTACTGCACAGCTCGCTGTGATGGTAAATAGGTTAAAAAAATTACCTATGTGTAAAAAAAAAAAAAATGAACCAGAATAGTGGGAACAAGTGAACAATAGAAGTTTTCCTATGAAGTAGTGGTTGTTCTCTTGTTGTCCTTTTTTTTTTTTTCCTCTTTTTTTTTTTCTTTCCTGGTTTGTTTTCTGGGGGAGGGGCCTGCCACTTGGGTTGTCAGTCAATGATGTTTCCTTAGTTAAGTCCTCCCGCCCCCCCTCAAGGGGGTGGACTCTGAGGAAACTGGTTTTTTTCAGGATTTTGTTCTCTGGCGGTTTTAATGTTTGTTCACTTTTTTTTTTTTCTCTCACCTTGACCGCTTTTGATGGTTTTTGTAGTTTTAGAGGAAAACAAACCGCATCCTGATCTCCCTCTCAGAGAGAGGCCTCAGTCTGGCTGCAGAGCCTAAATAAGTTCCCCCTTGGCCGCTGGCAGAGCAGGTTCCAAGTTGCAGACCCTGGGGAATGCAGGATCTTTTGTTTGTACCCAAAGCCAAGGCAGTGGGGGCTGTCTGGGAGCTCCCAACCGCCAGGAGGTTCCAAGCAGCAATCGCACGCTGAGATTTTGCCACTGCCCCGGGCTGGGAGTGCCCGGTCTTGCTGGGTCTAAGAGTGCCCAGCTTGCATGCACCTCTTTCAGGGTCAGCTATGGGTCGTGCGCGCATCTCAGTTACTGAGAACGGGGCACAGGTCTGAAAGCACCAGGCTGGGCTTTTGTGCACCTCTGTCAGGGAAGAGAATTTGGGGCACAAGGCTTAGGCTCTGAAACAATGGCTGGGTCAAAGAGCGCCTGCTGGGCCTTTCTGACTCTCTCAAGGGAGCATGAGGGACGCGTGCGCGTATCTCAGGCTTTGTAGTAGGGCTCACAATTTCTGCCACCCAGCGTGGCTCCCATCCCCTCACTGGAGCCAGAACCCATGCATTCTCAGGCACGCTGGCAGCTTAGGGACCAAGACCTGGTTTCTCCGCCGCCCTCTCTCTGGCTCAGCACAAGGGAGGCTGTCCTGGGACCAGGGACTTAAGCCCCTGTCCCTAGCCCCCTAGCCGCCCCGATTCCCACAATTTCTCCCCGCCCCCCGTGATCCTTTGCGCTTTTGGAGTGCTTTCAACCAGTCTCCAAGTTAATGCTGGTCCCCAAACGCAGGGCTCGTATTGGGGTATTACTTTCCAACTGGTTGCCTCTGGTGGCTCCCTCCCCCTTTTGTTTATCTTCGGATGTCAGTCCGCCGTTCCCACTCCACTTTACCTGCCCACTGGCGTCTTCTGTCCCTGTAGAGATCCAGACTTGTATAATTCTGATCTCAGGCTGATTTCATGGGTGAATGGAGTTCTTTGGTAGGTAATCAGCTCACTTCGGGGTACAGGCTGAAAAAGGCGCCTCCTCCTACTCCCCCGCCATCTTGTCCCCCCCTCAATACTTATTTAAATAATTTTGTTAAAGATTATTAAATAATAAAAAATAATAATTAATCAATTAGTGCTGAAGCTGAGAAACTCTGGCTTAACTTGTATTCTTCTTTGTGAGTTGTATTTATTTAGACATGCCATCCAGAGGAAAAATACTATCTTTTCCATGGAATATTTGCTTAATAGGAAAAAAAAATTATTCTCGTGAAATGATTTTGGAAGTTTTCAACCTTTGTTATAAGCTGAAATTTTACATGAAAAATTTCTCTTTTTTTAAAGGAACCTTAGTTTATGACTCTTAACCTTAGTAAAAATTTTCCTTTAATAAATATGAGCTAATCCTGATTTTACCTTTTAATGTGCTTTGCTTTATTTGATATTATTATTGCTCTACTAGTTTTGTTTCTATTAACAATTGCCTGGAATGCCTTTTGTTACACAGATATATTCAACATATCTATATCACTTTGTTTTAGTTTGGGCCTTATAAATAACATATTGTTTTATGTTTTAAAATTCAAATTTAGGGGGCCCCTGGGTGGCTCAGTGGGTTAAAGCCTCTGCCTTCCACTCAGGTCATAATCCCAGGGTTCTGGGATAGAGCCCCACATTATGCTCTCTGCTCAGCAGGGAGCCTGCTTGCCTTCCTCTCTCTCTGCGTGCCTCTATGCCTACTTGTGATCTCTGTCTATCAAATAAATAAATAAAATCTTTAAAATAAAATAAAATACAAAGTCAGAATATTTCCTAATGGGTAAATTTACTTAACATTTCTTATGATTAAATAAATATTGGTATTTCAACCATCATATCTTTTATTGTGTATATTCTCTATTTGTAATCATTTTCTTTTTTTTCTTTTTTTAATATGTTCAGTTAGCCACTGTATAGTACATCACTAATTTTTGATGCAGTGTTCAATGATTCATTAGTTACATCTAACATTACATTTTCCTTGTGTGTTTTTCCCTTTTTCTTTGTTATTTGTTTTCTTTTTTCCAGTCTTCTTTGAATAAGTAGTTTCCTTTGTTGGATTTTTTTCCCTACTTTTTTTGAATGTACATGTTATGTTTCTATTCTTTTTTGTTGAAATTATATATTTTAAATTTCTACTTGGTAAATAGTAAAGAAACCATTTCCAAATGCCTCAGATATGCTTCATGAACCTCAGTATTTTCATTTCTGCTCTTCAGAGTGTTCCTTTATTTTTGAGTGAAGTGATATACTTGTGAATAGAATTTCTATTATCTACTGCAAATGTTTGAGAGAGGGAGGTTTCAGCATTTCTTCAACTTGCCATCTTGAATCAAGAGTACTTTTTGACTTTTAAAAATCTGTCCAAAGATGTTGATCACAATGGCCACAAAAATTTATATATAAGGATATTAATCACAAAATTATTTATAATTCCAAAAGTAAAAGTTGATCTAAATGATCTAAGTGTTCTCTAAGGAAATGATAAAATAATATGGAAACATTCATGTGATAAAATATTGTTGGTCACTTAAGTGGTATTTTACAGAATATTTAACACCACAGGAAGATGTTGACAATATAATGTTAAGTGCAAAATGTTTTCTACAGTATCCGTTTTATGGAAGGCAATGGGCTAAATTTAATTATACCACAATGTTGATGGTGATTATATGTGAATAAGGGAATTATGGTTCATTCCTATTTTCTTTTTCCTGTATTGTTGTGTTTTTAAAATATAGATATTGTATAAGTTGTAGAGAAAATTTGAATGTTTAATATTCTGACACTGATTTTTATATTGGAGATCAAGATGTAGTGGGTATAAATTCTCAGTTTATAAACTTTGGTAAGTAGTTAATATCATTTTTTCTCTACATCTGAACTTAAATTCTTATCTCTGATTCCAATAAGCTGAGTTGTAGAAATAATCGCAAGAGCTCAAGTTTTCCTCAGTCATCCCAGAGTCTCCATCTCTCTTTATTTTTTTTTTAAATCATGTTTCTCTGTCATCATTATCTATACAGGTTAGTATGTCTCCACTCCTGTCTAAACCCAGGCCCTTGTCCATGAAAATTATTATTATGTGCTTCTTATCCCTATCACAAGGACTGATTAGTTGCTTTCCTGTTCTTGAAAACATGGTCAACAACTGGCCCTTCCCATATATTATAGAACAATAGGGAACTCTGAAGCTGTTGGAAATTCATTGTTCTAGACTTAAAATTCAGCCATCTCGATTTTCTATTCCTATTTCTTTCTGGGGTTAGAAGGCATGGGAAGGCATCTCAGAAAAGGAGACACAGAATGTTTCTGCTTTCTTATTCCCCAAATTATTCTGGGGTTTCATACCCTTAAACCATCAAATCTCATCTGGGGGTAAATATTGATCAGGGTCATTTTTTCAGGGACCCATTAGCATCTCATTTCTTTGTTTCACTTCTGATTTTCTTCCCTAGATTTTGGAATCCTTGGTTGGGAGTGGGAAAACTTTTTTATTCTAGGTCTACCATTTGTAGCATAAACTTTAAGTTTCAATTTTTTAGGGTTGAGGTTTTGGAAGCTCAACTTCTCAGACTTCTGTAATTCAAGTAAGTTTTTAAAATTCAAAAACCATGATTTGAATCTTCTGTTGTTTCCCAAGGTGGTGGAAGACACTACATGAATTGAGGAGAAGTAAAATTTAAGAGAAATAAGAAAATTTGGGAAATTTAGTTTAATATCTTGAGATTATCCCAACACATAGAAATAAAAACCACAATCTTATTTTCAATCAATCCCTTATAATAATATCAGAATTCTTCTCCTAAAATATAAATATGACTGTTACTTTTCTTGAAGACTTCAGTGACATATACCCATTGTGCATGGATTAAATTTTCCCATAACTGGTCTCAGCCTATCTTTGTGGATTTTTTTTCCCACTAATCATTATATTGCTTCAATAAAAGATTTGCTTATTATTCTCTAAATATCCGTTTCATCTGATGTTTCTGTGTCTTTGCTCATGCTCTTTCCTCAAGAGTTAATTGCCCATCTTTACAACGCAGAGAAATAATACTTGTTCTTCAAAATTCAGCACCAATGTCTGATCAAAGCCTGAACAAAGTCTTCTCTGACTCCCTTTATGGAGTCTTGCCACAGTTTAAAAACAGAGCTTTAAAGCACTTCACAAAATAATGAGCAGAGCGGGGCTCCATTGGAACATCAGTTCCAAGCCCTTTTCTCTATATTCTCTTTAGAAGTAACCTTATTGATACCCTTGACTTCAATTATGCTGTACAATTTTGAAGTAATATTTCCAACTGATACATTTCAGGTGACCTACAGACACACAAATCCAGCTGGCTTCACTTCACATCCATTTGGATGTCTCTCAAGTACTTAAATCTCAAATGCTCAAAATTGAACTCATTAAATATTCAAATATTTGTTGACTATAAGATTAAAATGATATCCATATCACCCCCTTCTAGACTTTGTGATGATTCCCTAATGCAACTTGGGTTGTCATCACTATCTGACTGCATGTAAACAGATTGTTTTCTCAGACTACTATTCTGCAAAATGCAGTTATGTTTATACTGTTTCAGATGTATAAGTATAATGTATGTTTATACTGTTTTGGATATATGTGCATTTAAGAAGCCTTTGAGAATTCTTCCTTACCTAATGTCATATGCTATAGTAAGTACAAGCTTTGGAATAAAACACTGCTATATTTACAGTGCAGCTTTGCCACTTATTAGCTGTATAACTTTGAGAAAGTTATGCATATTTTATGAGCATCAGGTTTCTCACCTATAAATGTGGGAAATAATACATAGATCATCAAGTTGTATGGAATATTCAAATTAATACATTTAACAGTACCTAACTAAGACCTTTTCTAGGGTGGGTTATCATTTTTTATCATTTTTTTATTTTTTTCTCTTTATTTAGAAAAATACTTTACCTGCACTCTTATTTTAGGGTTTATTATTATTTTTTGTTTCTATCACAGTTGTTCACATTCTGTCTCATCGATTAGATTTTAAGTTTCTTGAGGAAAAGAAATATTTTTTATCTCAAAAAACCCACATAATGTTTCAATAAGTGCCTTTGAGTGAATGAGCAAATGAACAAATAAATGAATAAAAAACAGAGACAGCAGATTTGATTCTATTTTATTCTTTGATAGAGCTGAGCCTTATTCAAGTTTTGGTTCAACCAGCTATCTTGCTTGACACAAAATGCACTTTCTTGGCATTTTTTTAAGGAATTATAATAATATTTCTTGTACAAAAACTGGAAATTCACATATTTTTTAATATTGTCATTGGTACACAAAATCCAAGTGATTAACATTGATCACTTGGAGATTTTCATATCTTCTCAAGTTTTATGGCCTGTTCCAACTTCCTTTTGGTTTAAAAATGTTTCCTACTGCTCTTTTTGCTAAGATAGCCTGATGCATTATTGATTTAAAAGCCAATAAATATTAGTTGGAAATCATGGTATTATCACTTCTTGTTCCAAGCACTTGCTCATTCATTCTTAATTATGACAGAAACTAAATCTGAAAGTGGTTTCAGTGTGCATTAACATAAAATTCCACTACATTCTATTGATGGAAGAGTTATAGAAATCAAGTAAACTAATTGTCTGACTCTTTTTCATCTCTGTTGCCACTATTAACTGTAATGTAGACAATGAATGTAAAAATGTACATAGCTCCAGGCTCTTGACTAAATAATTTACTCCTATGTTTTCCCAGAAATGTTGACAGGCTATAAAAGAGAGAGGACACTTAAATTTATTAACAAGCCAGACAGCAACTGTTCTGTCAGTTGCAAATAGTAGCAAAAGGTAAGTTGCTTGAACAGCCTTTTTTGTTTTTTGTGGTCAACTCCAAAAAGCCTATGTTAAAACCATAGCTTTGGAAGTTTGCTTTCTTGTAGGTTGAAAGAGATACCCAAATGACAGATGAAACATTTGTATTTAGTCATGATTACCACCATGGAGCCTCAGAGTGACCACGTTTTTTTCTTCATTTGCAAAATGTTCTCAAAGGTTTTCTGAATCTTTGAAGTTACTCATTCAACATCTCCCAATATTGGCTGTGGGACAAAAAAGAAACAGCAATTTCTGGAGTACAAAATTTTAAAAAAGCTTGTGTAGAATTCAGTCTGGTTAGTCAAGCACATTTTGGAAGGAGACATTTGTGTTCATACTACCTGAAAGGAATTTAGAGGAATGCTCTTTCTTTCTTTCTCTCTCTCTCTCTTTTTGAAATGCTCTTTCTTTATTTTTTAAAATTTTATTTATTTATTTGTGAGAGAGAGAGAGAGTGAGAGAGCGAGCACAACCAGGCAAAGGCAGAAGGAGAAGCAGGCTCCCTTGCTGAGCCAGGAGCCCAATGTGGGACTTGATCCCAGTATGCTGGGATCATGACCTGAGTTGAAGGCAGCTGTTTAACCAACTGAGTCACCCAGGTGTCCCTGAAATGCTCTTTCTAATCTTTTTCTTCCTATGAGGATCTTTGAGATGTGGTTTGTGAGCTTCATCTAATTATGCCAACTCTGAATTTTCTCCCATTTTTGAACACTTAAAACATGTTGGTCATATCATTTATTTTACCCTTATATAGAGCCTCATTATTCAAATATTTTAGTAATAATATCCCATCCAATTGATGGGATTATAAAGTCCCTGTTTCTCAGGATTGTGTCTTAAACATCTTTATCATATCTACATCGTTTCTTATCAAATGTGTATTGTTATTTCTTGCACATTGTAAGCTATAGGAAATGTATACTGATTGACTAACTGAGCTACAGGTATAATTTTACTATTTTGAACAATAGAGTACATTATTTAAACAAATTCATAATATTTATTCTTGAACGGATTTTCTAAATGACCACTACTTCTTGTTAAAAATAAATATTTTAAGAAACTAAATGTTAGAAACATCATTTATGCCTTGAAAGAATAGTGTAAGGACTGTTAAAGTCAATTCTAAGAGGGCTCAAAATCCTTCTCTTCCTTATATAATAAAGTTTCTTCTTTTTATGTTTACTATTCTCTCAAGAACTCGCCCTTGTCTGTGCCACTCAAACCTGCTTACCTAGGTCATGCCTGCCACTGGTTGCACCACCCTTCCTTTTCATCATTTTTTGCTTTTGTCCTACTCCTTTGCATATTCCACTTTAGCCTGGCCCTTATTTCCTGAGATTGTTTTAACCCAGATGACACACTTCACAACTGCATGTTGGTCTGGTCAATATCTGCATCTACACCTAACTCTGAAAATTCTAACTCTGGAAGAGGCCCTGGCCACTGTTTGCACTAGGGCAAAGGTAGAATGGTAGAATAATAAAAGATGAAGCCAAAAATTGTTATATGAAAAATTCTAAGAAGCTAAGGACAAGATAGTAACATACTTAGAAATCTATATTTGTAGCAAAAACTAAAAGACTGGGACAGATGACAATCAAAAAATGAAATTAATTAATTCTCATTTTATATCTTCTGCACATTTGTCAAAATTCTTCTCATTCTCACCTTCTATGAAGTTCTCCCTCTCTTCCAATCCACAATGACTCTTTTTTGCCACTTATAAAGTCCCATTTATAAACTGCTCCTACAATAATTGTGCCTTGTGAGAAAATATCACATGTAGTTTTAAACCAACCAGGCTGCAATCTCCAATGGGAAAAAGTTTTTGAGAGCTAGCAATATTACATACTAAAGTGTTGAAATAACCTGAAAATGTGATTTTAGAATTATTTCAGTGATCTTTGAGATATTATGGGACAAGAAATAGGCATATGTGATGACAAAATGGAGAAAAAGATGGGTTCTGGACAGTACAGAACTATAATCTGGGCATTTGAGGGGGGCAAGATTCTAGAGTATCTTGTGAAACAAATGTTTTATGCACTCTAAGAAAAGAAAATGGTAATGACCAGGAAACAGATGGTTTCTTTTATGAATAACTCATACTAAAATAACCTCATTAGATTTTTGGACATGTTATTAGCTTGATAAATTCACAACTGTCTTTTTAAAAACAAACACTTGAGAACTTGTAACATATTACTCATTTAAAATAGGGAATGTGGGCTTGGTGAGAATAAAATTAAATAAGTTGTATAATTGGTTGACTAATTCTAAAAAAGTACATTGATCATTAAATTAATGTCAGGTGGTTCCTCCAACAATACAGCATAGTCTTGTTCTGATAAACAATTTTATTCAAACATTTCTAAAAGACATTTTTACAAAGTATGCAGATGATATCATGGAGAATAGCTAATATTTGTAGAGGTTACCTTGGAACAAAAATACAAAAACATGGGTTTGGTAGTTAGAAAAATTGAAGGTTTAAATCAACTCTATCACCTACTAGCTGTGAGATCAGGGAAATTACTTTTCACTTCTTATAAAGACCAAATAATCACTCAGAAAACAATAAATAGTAGCTTCTATTCTTTTTTTTTTTTTTAGATTTTATTTATTTATTTGACAGAGAGATCACAAGTAGACGGAGAGGCAGGTAGAGAGAGGGAGAAGCAGGCTCCCTGCCAAACAGAGAGCCTAATGTGGGGCTTGATTCCAGGACCCTGTGACCATGACCTGAGTTGAAGGCTGAGGGTTAACCCACTGAGCCACCCAGAAGCCCCAGTAGCTTCTATTCTTTACTGTTATTTATACAACTGTTATTATTTTCCCAGGTCAGAAAGATAAGCTGAAACTAAACATGGAATTTAACAGTTAAGATGAAAATCAATTCTACAAACGGAGGACCTAATATCACATCTCATGTGAATAAAACTTGATGGTTTCAGTTGACTGTAAGCTTAATTTGAATCCAACATACGACATGAATAGCAAGACATTTAATACAATATAGGTTTTCAATAGACTGATAGTAATTTGATTAGGGGAGATAATAGTTCCTCTCTGGTGTTCAGACCACACTTGTGAGATTGTATTTAAGGAGGACTTTGATTTTCCCAGAGGAGGGTAACTATAATTTAGGTGGTAATTCTGGAATCCAAGTCACAGGTTACAGGAGAAATGGTTTAAATAACTGGAAATCATTCTTCTAGAGGAAATAAGATTTATGAGGTGGGGTTTTGTAGTTAGCCAAGGAAATCTTTTCCCCCCTAGGCTGCTTATCATGGAGAATTTGAAACAGATATGAAAACAGTGAGATTAATATAATCCTCTCTTATATACCTACCACCCAGCTACAGTTATCATTTTTTTATTAAATTTTTTTATTTTCAGAAAAAAGTATTCATTATTTTTTCACCACACCCAGTGCTCCATCATTTTATAGATAATCTTGTTTTATGTATTATCCTCCTGACTAGGATTATTTGAAAGGAAATTTCCAAATTTCAGAAATGTCATGTCATTTATAATTGTTTAGCTGTGTTTCCTTAAAAGGGAAGTTAAAAAAAACTGCAACACCATTATTGTACTTTAAAAAATTAACAATTTTGTAGCCTCATTAAATATCCAGTTATTATACAAATTTCTCTAAATTGTTTCACTAACGGTATTGTATAGTTATAGAGACAGAGAGCTGTCAATGCCTTGGTCATATTCCATGGTCCACTCTGGAAAGCATACATTTTACCTTAGATTGATATCACAATCATGTTAATCCACTGCTCCTTCTATTTTGTTTCTTTTTTTATTGTAGTAAAATATACATAACATAATATTTGCCATTTTAACCATTTTAAAAATAAATCTTCTCTTTATTTGAGACAGAGAGAGAGAACTAGGGGGAGAAGCAGAGGGAGAATCAGATTGCTTGCTGAGTAAGGATCCTGATGCAGCACTCAATTTCAGAACCCTGGGATCATGACCTGAGCTGCAGGCAGATGCTTAACCAACTGAGCCACCCAGGAGTCCTTAGGTTTAATTTTTTTTTTTTTTTAAGAAATTCTTCATAGGCAGCATTCAATCCTTAAATCAACAGACACTTCATTTCTAGTATTTTCTCTCTTTAAAAAAAAAATATTAGCAGTCAGTGATAAACATTACCATGATTTTTTTCTTTTCCAGTGGGGGTTAAAAAAGTTATATTCTAATTCTATCATTCCTTCTTCATTTATGACCTGGAATATTGCTTAAAAAGACAAAGTTCTTCTTATCCTTTTGGTTATAGAAAATTTTTTGAAGCAAATAGATATGTGTTGCCTTCCAAAGATTATGCTATGTTCTTGGATCTGACTAGGGTCTGGTGGAGATAATGGATTTTTTAATTACCTCCTGAAACAACTCTTCTTTAACACCAAAAATTAATGTGAGAAAAAAAAGAATTAAGGGGAGATGGTAGCTGTTTTCAAATAGTTAAAGTGATTTAGGGTGAAAGCTCATTTTTTTTTACACTACATCAGTAGATTTTAATGTAGTGTTCAGTAGCTCATTAGTTGCCTATAACACACAGTGCTCATCACAATATGTGTCCTCCTTAATACATGTCACCCAGCTACCACATCCCCCCACCTCCCTGCCTTCTGTAACCCTCAGTTTTGTTCCCAGAGTTCAAAATCTCTCATGGTTTGTCTCCCTCTCTGATATCTTCCCATTCAGTTTTCCCTCCCTTCCCCTGTGGTCCTCTACTCTATTCATTACATTGCATGTATGAGTGAATCCATACAACTGCCTTTCTCTGCTTGACTTATTTCACTCAGCATAATCCCCTCCAGTTCCATCCATGTTGATGCAAATGGTGAGTATTCATCCTTTCTGATGGCTGAGTAATATTCCATTATATATGGACCACATCTTCTTTATCCATTCATCTATTGAAGGACATCTAGGATCTTTCCACAATTTGACTATTGTGGAAATTTCTGCTACAAACATGGGGCTGCAAGTTTTATTTTGTTTTGTTTTGTTTATTTTCTTATTTTATTTTATTTTACTTTTTTCAGTGTCCCAAGATTCATTGTTTATGCACCACACCCAGTGCTCTATGCAATATATGCACTCCTTAATACCCACCAACAGGCTCAACCAACCCCCTCCCCCACTCCCCTCCAAAACATTCACTTTGTTTCTCAGAGTCCACAGTCTCTCATGGTTTGTCTCCCCTTCTGATTTCCCAAACTCACTTCTCCTCTCCGTATCCCAATGCCCTCCATGTTATTCCTTATGCTCCACAAGTAAGTGAAACCATATGATAATTGACTCTGTCTGCTTGACTTATTTCACTAGCATAATCTCCTCCAGTCCCATCCCTGTTGATACAAAAGTTGGGTATTCATCCTTTCTGATGGAGGCATAATACTCCATTGTACATATGGACCATATCCCCTTTATCCATTCATCCTTTGAAGGGCATCTTGGCTCTTTCCACAGTTTGGTGACTATGGTCATTGCTGTTATGAACATTGGGGTACAGATGGCCCTTCTGTTCACTATGTTTGTATCTTTGGGGTAAACACCCAATAGTGCAATTAAAGGGTCATGGGGTAGCTATATTTTTAATATCATAAGGAAGCTCCACACTGTTTTCCAAAGTGGCTACACCAACTCAAATTTCCACCAACAGTGTAAGAGGGGTCCCCTTTCTCCACATCTTCTCCAACACTTGTTGTTTCCTGTCCTGTTGATTTTGGCCATTCTAGCTGGTATAAGGTGGTACCTCAATGTGGTTTTGATTTGAATCTCCCTGATGGCTAATGAGGATGATCATTTTTACATGTGTCTGTTAGCCATTTGTATGTCTTCTTTGGAGAAGTGTCTTTTCATGTCTTCTGCCCTTTTTTTGATATGATTATCTGTTTCGTGGGTGTTGAGTTTGAGGAGTTCTTTATAGATCTTGGATATCAGCCTTTTTGTTTGTAGTGTTATTTGTCAATATCTTCTCCCATTCCGCGGGTTGCTTTTTTGTTTTGTTGACAATATCCTTTGCTATGCAGAAGCTTTTGATCTCGATGAATTTGCAAAAGTTCATTTCCGCTTTTGTTTTCTATGCCTTTGGAGACATGTCTTGAAAGAAGTTGTGGCTGATGTTGAAGAAGTTACTGCTTATGTTCTCCTCTAAGATTTTGATAAATTACTGCCTCATATTGAGGTCTTTTATCCATTTCGAGTTTGTCTTTGTGTCTGGTGTAAGAGGATGGTTGAGTTTCATTCTTCTACACATAGCTGTCCAAGTTTCCCAGCACCATTTATGGAAGAGACTGCCTTTTTTCCACTGGATATTTTTTCCTGCTTTGTTGAAGATTATTTGACCATAGAGTTGTGGGTCCATATCTGGACTCTCTACTCTGTTTCACTGGTCTATGTGTCTGTTTTTGTGCAAGTATCATGCTGTCTTGCTGGTCACAGCTTTGTAGTAAAGCTGAAAAATCAGGAAACGTGATGTTCCCAGTTTTATTTTTCTTTTTCAGTATTTCCTTAGAAATTCAGGGTCTTTTCTGGTTCCATGCAATCTTAGGATTGTTTGTTCCAGCACTTTGAAAAATGTCGATGGAATTTTGATCAAGATGACATTGAAAGTATAGATGGCTCTAAGCAGTGTAGACATTTTAACAATGTTTATTGTTCTAATCCATGAGCATGGAATACTTTTCCATCTTTTTGTCCTCTTCACTTACTTTCATGAATGTTCTGAAGCTCCTTGAGTACAAATCTTTTACCTCTTTGGTTAGGTTTATTGCTAGGTATCTCATGGTTCTTGGTGCTACAGTAAATGGAATCAATTCTCTAATTTCCCTTTCTATATTTTCTTTGTTAGTGTATAAGAACAAAATGTATAGTGTATATTGTATGTATACAGTATACTGTATGCAAAATGTATGTATACATATGTATACTGTATATAGTGTATACTGTACGTATATACAATGTATAGTGTATAAGAATGATTTCTGTACATGGATTTTGTATCCTGCCACATTACTGAATTGCTACATGAGTTCTAGTAGTTTGAGGGTGGAGCCTTTTGAGTATTCCATATAAAGTATCATGTCGTCTGTGACGAGAGAGAGTTTGAATTCTTCTTTGCCAATTTAAATACCTTTTATTTCTTTTTGTTGACTGATTGTTATTGCTAGGACTTCTACTACTATGCTAAAAAACAGTGTTCCTGATCTCAAAGGGAAGGTTTCCCCAATGAGAATCATATTTGCTGTGGGTTTTTCATAGATAGATTTTAAGAAGTTGAGGAATGTTCCCTCTATCCCTGCACTTTGAGGCGTTTTAATCAGGAATGGATGTATTTTATCAAATGCTATTTCTGCATCAATTGATGGGACCATATGGTTCTTCTCTCCTCTCTTATTGAATTGTTCTATCACATTGATTTGTGAAAGTTGAACCACCCTTGCATCCCAGGGATAAATCCCACCTGGAAATGGTGGATAATCTTTTTAATGTACCATTAAATCTCATTAGCTCAGATCTTATTGAGAAACTTGGCATCCATATTCATTGGGAATATTGGTCTGAAATTCTCCCTTTTGATGGGGTCTTTGCCTGGTTTGGGGATCAGGTAATGCTGGCTTCATAGAAAGAGTCTGGAAGTTTTCCTTCCATTTCTATTTTTTGAAACAGCTTCAGGAGAATAGGTATTATTTCTTCTTTGAATGTTTGGTAGAATTCTGCAAGGAATCCGTGAGGTCCCGGCCTCTTGTTTTCTTGGAAGTTTTTGATCACTGCTTCAATCTTGTTACTAGCTACTGTTCTATTCATATTGTAAATTTCTTCCCATTTCAGTCTTGGAAGTGGATAGATTTCCAAGAATGCATCCACTTCTTCTAGTTTGCTTAACTTATTGGTATATGACTTGATAATAATTTCTGATGATTGTTTCTATTTCCTTGGTCTTAGTCCTGATTTCTCCCCTTTCATCCATAATTTTATTAATTTGAGTCCTCTCTCTTTTCTTTTGGGTTAGTTTGGCCAGTGGTTTATCGACCTTATTGATTCTTTCAAAGAACCAGCTTCTAGTATCATTGATGTGTTCTACTGTATCTCTAGTTTCTAACTCTTTGATTTCTGCTCTAAACGTGATTATTTCCCTTCTTGTACATGGGGTTGGCTTAACTTGTTCTTGATTTTCCAGTTCTTTAACGTGTAAAGAGAGTTGTTGTGCTCTGGATTTTTCAATTTTTTTTTTATCAAGTCTTGGATGGCTATGTATTTCCCCATTATGATCACCTTTGCCATAACCCATTGGTTTTGGACTGATGCATCTTCATTCTCATTAGTTTCCATGAATTATTTAAGTTCTTCTTTGATTTCTTGGTTGACCCAAACATTCTTGAGAAGGATGGTTTTTAGCTTCCAAGTGTTTGAATTTCTTCCAAACTTTTTCTTGTAGTAGAGTTCCACTTTCAAAGCATTGTGATCTGATAAGATGCAGGGAATAATCTCAAACTTTTGGTATTGGTTGAGCCCTGATTTATGACCCAGTATATGATCTATTCTGGAGAAAGTTCCTGTGTCCTCAAGAAGAATGAGTGTTCTGTTGTTTTAGGGTGGATTGTTCTGTATATATCTATGAGGTCCATCTGGTCCAATGTGTCATTCAAAGCTCTTATTTCTTCATTGAGTTTCTGCTGGAATGATCCATTTATTTCTGAGAGTGGCATGTTAAGATCCCCTACAATTGTTGTATTCATATCAATATGAGTCTTTATTTTGATTAACAGTTGGTTTATGTAGTTGGCCACTCCCATATTGGGGGCAAAAATATTTACAATTGTTAGATCTTCTTGGTGGATAAACCCTTTAAGAATGATGCAGTATCCTTCTGTATCTATGACTACATTCTTTAGCTTAAAATCTAATTTATCTGATATGAGAATCCCTACGCCAGCTTTCTTTTAAGGCTCATTGGCATGAAAGATGGTTCTCCACCCCTTTACTTTCAGTCTGGATGTATCTTTGGAGTCCAAATGTGTCTCTTGTTGACAGCATATGGACGAGTCCTGTCATTTTCTCCAGTCTGCATCCCTGTGCCATTTTATGGGAGCCTTTGGGCCATTCTCCTTGAGAGTGATTATTGAAAGATATGTTTTTATTGACATCATATTGCCTGTGACATCCTTGTTTCCATAGATTGTCTGTAAATTTCTGTTCTACGTCACTCTGGTGTTCTTTCTTCTTTTATAGAACCCCCCTTTATGTTTCTTGTAGTGCCAGCTTGGTGGTCACGTACTGTTTTAAACCTTGCTGGCCTTGGAAATTCTTTATCTCTCCATCCTTTTTGAACATCAGCCTTGCTGGGTAACATATTTTTGGCTGCCTGTTATTCTTATTTTGTGCCCTGAATATGTCTTGACAGCCCTTTCTAGCTTGCCAGGTTTCTGTGGACAGGTCTGTTGTTATTATGATGGTCCTTCATCTGTACATAAGGAATTTCTTCCCCCTAGCTTCCCTTAATACCTCCTGTCTGCAATTACAATTTGTGAAGTTCACAATTAAGTGTATGGAGTTCTTCCTTGAATTGTTGATCTTGAGGGATGTCCTTTCTGCCTCTTGGACACGATCACTTGTTCCATTCCCCAGACTAGGAAAATTTTCATCCAGAATTTGTTCAAGCATAGTTTCTAGTCTTCTCTCTTTCTGCACCTCCTCAGGTATCCCAATAATTCTGACACTGGATCCTTCCCTGGCATCATTTATTTCCCTAATTCTGTTTTCATTGCTCTTAAGCTGTTTATTCCAGGCCTTCTCCTGATCTTTGTTTTGTATTAATTTGTCTTCTAGATTATTAATTCAATCTTCTGCCTCAGTTAGAGTACTTAGATTAGATTGGTTCTCATTGATAGCGTTTTTTAGTACTGCCAGATCAGCCCTCACTTCTGCCCTTAGATATTCTATGTTGCTACTAATGATCTTCTCCAACCTAGCCATTGCCTGGATAATTGTTACCATGAATTCCCTTTGTGAGATACTGTTTATTCCATATTCAAGTTCTGTGGCAGAGGGTATAGTCTATGAGTTTTTCCTTTGTTGGTTATTACTCCTCATAGTCATTTTGGTGAAAGGATGTTGAGGGGATTTATAGCTGAATATATCAACTTTGGTCCTGACAAGGTGCACCTTCTCTAATGATGTTTTCTGCCCCCATAGAGATCCAGAAGTGTATAATCTTACATCTCAGGCTGATTTCATTGGTTTTCAGAGTGTTCTGATAGATATTTAACTCACTTCAGGAGACTGGCTCAAATAGGGTCTCCTACTTCTCTGCAATCTCACCTCTCCTCCTCCTTTTTCATATTTATGTTATTTCTCTTATTCAGAATGGTAGAAATGACAGAATTCCTAAAGCTATCTGAAATTGTCCCTAAATATCTTTCAAATTGAGGTATGAAATATTTTAAAATAATTTGTTACAAGAAAACCAAAAAGTGACAATTAATAATTACAATATATCAGGCAATGTGAAGTAGGATAAGAAGAAACAAAACTCAAAACTTTTGAGTAACTCCAGCTTTTTAATCTACTATCAAAAACAACGGCAATGAAAACTTACTTTTAAGTAACACGATTGTTTCAAAAGCCCTTTGATATCAACAATTTCATTTGATACAACTGACTTGTAAGAAAGAATCCAGAGATCCAGTCCTTCTGACAGGGAAGCAGAGAGGCAAAAATTTAACTAATCAAATCACAGCCTTAAAAAATGATACATTTATTTATTCATACATCCAGTTAGCATTTATTTAAAGAGTATTATATGAGAAATATTGTGCTAGTTAACAATGGAATGTACTGTCAGACTACTCTAAAAACGGTGACAAAACCTTCAACACTATATGATAAATGTTTTATGGTGCTTTGGTCATTGAAAATGACACTTTTAAATTGGTGTGGAACTTAAAACTAAACTCCCTTAAATATCACAGATGAGATGTTTATGATAAAAAAGTGATCTTTGTATGAGCACAGAACCACAGAATTTTAGAGGTGCAAAGGACCTTAGAGATTATTTTTCCAATAATTCCCTCATTTGATATGTGTGGTAACTAAAACCTAAAGTGACTGAGTGATTTTAAGATAATACAACTGGAAAGTGGCAAAGTTTTCAGGTTTCTTGAGCTTATAAACCTATTTTCCAAACTATCTCAACACACTCAGAACTGGAAAAGTAAAAAAGAAAGTGTGTATTCATTCTGAAATTATAGATTTTACCACTATCCTTAAAGTTTTCAAAATGTCAAAAGACAAAGTGGGCTTTTGTATCAATACTATTACTTTATAAGTTCCTAATGAATTAAAATATTTTTAATATTCAATGATCAAATATTATTCAAAAGTCAAAAATGAATGTTATACTTCACATTATTTTAAAGGTCATTTCTGGAACCTCTCTTATTGAAGAAACATCACCATGCCAATTGCTAAATGTTTATAAGCTCAATACAAAGAATAGGCAGTGGATACTACAGTGCATAGACATATAAAATTCCCAGTCTGTGGTCATTTTTAGTCTACAATTAGAAGTTCACTATAAATGTGTTTTATTTCACAAACTCATAGTTTCTTCCACATTAATGTCTATCATTATAGTTCCTTCCAATAATATCTTGAACCTTTAACAATGTGGATTTGTTGACGAAAAGGATATCCCAAAATAATGTAGCATGCCTGTATCACTCACTTTTAAGACTTAATTTTATTCCCATTACCTTTCTTCTAGTTCACTTTGCTATTTCTAGTAGAGTGGTTCTCCCTGCATGAGTAAAATCTTACTACATTCTTATCCTTCACTGTTGGTTCTCCCTTGGCAGTCGAGTTTAATCTTGCCAGATGTTTTTGAAAATCTCAATCCTACGCAAATAATAGCCAGCCTGACCAACTCTTCCACTCAAAATACCACCCTCCCTCAGAAATATATTATGTTCAGGAAATGATTCCCGACAATGAAGCAAAGTAACCTGCTTTCAATCAATTTGTGGGTTGCTATTTTACTAAAAAGCTTTGATAATTATACTACAAATAAGTAACTGTTTTTAAGCTGACTAGTCCAAAATGTTCTAAGTTTACTGTTTTTGTCTTATTCTTTAACTACAGAACCTCATATAGTGAATACAAATATGAATCATAATTAGAAAGCAATGAAATAGATCTTCCATGTGATATACAAAATTGATCAGCTTATTTTTATCAGCTACATCTATATTGACCTTTTCCTCTCTTCATACACAGAAAAGCGTTGTTTACACCTTCAATAAGTCATCCCTTCTTAACGGGAGTTGAATTCATGAAGAAACTGTTTTCCTAGTAAGTAAACACCCCTATGCTCTTAGATTTCCTTTTTTCTTCCATTTCTCCACCTCCACACATCAATGTGCCCTCCTCACTCCCCTCCCAGAAAGGCTTATAGAGTAACACATCACTTTTCCAAAGAATAGACTTCTAGTAACTTCAACCATCAGGAAAAAGAATGCCACAGACTTTTGCAAAAGAGAAAAAGATTTTTGAGAGGCCAGTTGTCAAAAAGCACATGCTTATTTCATAAGAATAAAACTGAAAATGAGCTCTTTTCCCATAGCTTATTATCAGTTCTTTTCTTACAGTGCTTAAAATTTCTCATTATTCTAGTTGCTTATGGAAATGTGTTATCTTCCTTATGAGCTTGGAAAATCTCTGCCAGCAGAATCCAGGTCTAATTTATCTTATTCCCCACAATGCCAGTTTCTTCATTTATATTCTACAAAGGGCCATTTCTCTATCCTTTAAGGCCCCATGGAGGTTGCAAAAATGTCTAGGTAATTAGGAGTAAGAAAAGGCTATTTGTTTTGCCTAGTTTTTCACTATATTCTGGCACTTATCACATGCTTTTATTATAGGCATTTTTATATATATACTATATTCCCAGCTGCTCCAAATGAAAAGAAAGCTTTATAAACTCCTTGAGGGAAAGTTCCATATGTTGTTCATCTTTGTATCTCTCAAAGTTTTTAAATAGAAGCTTATATATAATAGACACAGATATACCAATGAATAAAAAATAAATCATATTAGAGGGCTAAACATCAAACACCCATAATGTATGACAGCAAAAAATGTCATTAGAATATTTAAAAATCTTTTATTCATTAAATAGTTATTAAATGCCTATTATATACTAAGAACTGTGCTATGTACTAAAAGAACGGAGACATATAATTTCCCTCAGAGAATTCCTAGTTTAGTAAGGATAACCAGGAATGAAGTAAAAAATTATAAACCAAACTTATAAGAGATTCTTTCTTATTGATATATCCATACCCTAAGCCTAGCCCAGTACACATTTTATTGTAAGAAAAAATAATGAAAAACATTTTAAACCAATAAAATTTTAAATATTATGGAAGATAAGATTACATTAACTGAAAGACCAAATGCAAGGTAAGTGAGCTATCACTTACTATATTACCACCATTTCTTAAATGCTCAGAAGTTAGATTGCTATCTCAATATTCTTTGTGTCATATCCCAAGCTATAGCTATGAATAGCTATTTTACATAAAATGCCATATTTTAGGAGATATTTTTAAATACATTGAAAGAAGTCTTGATATTATTAATAATGTTAAGTAGTTAATTGTATCTTTATTTTCTTTTTTATAAAGGAAGACATCTCTAAATATTTTACCTAATTTCCCCAAACCCTATTAGGTATTTCATTCAAGCACAGATAGAAAATTTTCAATAGCTCATAGAACTATAAGGGGCTACCCCAATATTTGATAGATTATAGCAGGACTATTAGCTAGTTATTAACATATTCAAGAATAACCTTTGAGAATAATTTTACTCAATTTTTAAGACTCAGCAATTTAATCCACTACCACTTTCTTTATTTTCTGGAAATGGCAGATACTTTAGCTAAATACCAAATAAATTTCATTTCCTTTCCCATGGTTAGTTAAAATGTGAAGTGTCTGTGAAAAGGAGAATTTTAACACGATATATAGCCTTGTACTGTTAATTAACTCAAGGCATTTGGCAACATTACTTATTTGAGCCTTGTCCAAAAGAAGATGCACAATGAGAAAATAGACTTGGACATAGGTACTCTATGTACACTGTTGGCTTGTATAAAAATCAGACAAGATATGTGCTATTATAATTGATAACTGTCTAAACATAACAGTAAATGACAATGTGTATTGAAGGGTATGTTCCACTACAGTTGTACTAGACAAGGATTATATTAACATTTTAGGAGGAAGTTTTTTCATGCTTTAAAAAAAAGTATTCAAGTGTGGAATTAAGATGACAGAGAACTAAGAAAGTCTAAGTTTGTATGGTCCAAAAAATACAGCTAGATAATTATCAAATCATTTTGAACACCTGAGAAATCAATCAGATATCTGAGAAAAGAAATGCTGTAATCTACAAGTAGAAAAGCCAGCACTTTTTGGAAGTTAGGAGGTGCAGAGACTTGAATCAAGGATGATATATCTGAGGGTAAGAAAAAGGGGAGGAAGCTGACTTAAGGAGGCTGACACAAAGTATTGTAAGCAGCAGAGCACAAAATCATGACTTCTAGAAGTCAAAATGGATGAAGGACCTTAATGTGAGAAAGGAATCCATCAAAATCCTTGAGGAGAACACAGGAAGCAACCTCTTTGACCTCAACTGCAGCAACTTCTTCCTAGAAACATCGCCAAAGTCAAGGGAAGCAAGGGCAAAAATGAACTATTGGAATTTCATCAAGATCAAGAGTAGGGGTTACAAATTTTGAGCTCTGTGTCTAAAGAGCAGTGCTCCCCCATATCCATCCTTCCCATGGACGCTGAAAACCTTCAGGGAGCAAAACATCACCATATAGTAGAATCTGGAGCTGCTTGCACTAAGCGCTGCTTCCATGTGCACTGGAGGGGCAATTCCATTAGCGCAAGTGCACCTTGGAATCAGTGCAACAGGCCCTTCACCCAGAAGACAAGCACGAATTACTGACTCGACACCAAATTTACTGACCATACTGAACAGCAAAACTTCAACTCTTGGGGAAAACAGTACATAACATTCATTGGTTTTTTGTTGTTGTTGCTGTTGTTTTTACTCTTTAGTTTTTCTGGAATATTTTTTCATTTTTTTCTTCAAAATTTTCCTTTCCTTTTTATTTTTTTATTAGTTTTTAAATGTTTTTATAAACATATAATATATTTTTAACCACAGGGATACAGGTCAGTGAATTGCCAGCTTTATAGATTTCACAGCACTCATCATAGCACATACACTCCCCAATGTCCATACCCCCACCAACCTCTCCCGACCCCCTCAACCTAGCGGCCCTCAGTCTGTTTTTTTGAGATTGGGTCTTTTATGCTTTGTCTCCCTCCTGATCCCATCTTCTTTCATTTTTTCTTTTCCTACTCCCCAACCCCCCATGTTGCATCTCCACTTCCTCATATCAGGGAGATCATATGATAGTTGTCTTTCTTCAATTGACTTATTTCACTAAGCATAATACCCTCTAGTTCCATTCACGTCATTGCAAATGGCAAGACTTCATTTCTTTTGATGGCTGCATAGTATTCCATTGTATATATATATACCACTTCCTCTTTAACCATTCATCTATTGATGGACATCTAGGTTCTTTCCATAGTTTGGCTATTTTGGACATTGCTGCTATAAACATTCGGGTGCACATGCCCCTTCAGAGCACCACATTTGTATCCTTAGGGTATATACATATCGCTGGGTGCAATCGCTGGGTCATAGGGTAGTTCTATTTTCAGTTTCTTGAGGAACCTCCACACTGTTTTCCAGAGTGGTTACACCAGCTTGCGTTCCCACCAACAGTGTAGGAGGGTTTCCCTTTCTCTGCATCCTCGCCAGCATCTATCATTTCCTGACTTCTTAATTGTAGCCATTCTGACTGGTGTGTGCTGGTATCTCATTGTGGTTTTGATTTGAGTTTCCCTGATGCCGAGTGATGTGGAGCACTTTTTCATGTGTCCGTTGGCCATCTGGATGTCTTCTTTGCAGACATGTCTGTTCATGTCCTCTGTCCATTTCTTGATTGGGTTATTTGTTCTTTGGGTGTTGAGTTTGTTAAGATCTTCATAGATTTTTGATACTAACCCTTTATCTGATATGTCGTTTGCAAATATCTTCTCCTATTCTATCAGTTGTCTTTTGTTTTTTTTTAACTGTTTCTTTGCTGTGCAAAAGCTTTTGATCTTGATGAAATCCCAATAGTTCATTTTTGCCCTTGCTTCTGTTGCCTTGGCGATGTTCCTAGGAAGAAGTTGCTGTGGCTAAGGTTGAAGAGGTTGCTGCCTGTGTTCTCCTCAACGATTTTGATGGATTCCTTTCTCACATTGAGGTCCTCCATCCATTTTGAGTCTATTTTCATGTGTGGTGTAAGGAAATGGTCCAATTTCATTTTTCTGCATGTGGCTGTCCAATTTTCCCAGCATGATCTGTTAAAGAGGCTGTCTTTTTCCCATTGGAAATTCCTTCCTACTTTGTCAAAGATTAGTTGACCATAGAGTTAAGGGTCTATTTCTGGGATTTCTATTCTGTTCCATTGATCTATGTGTCTGTTTTTGTGCCAATACCATACTGTCTTGATGATGACAGCTTTGTAATAGAGCTTGAAGTCTGGAATTGTGATGCCACCAACTTTGGCTTTCTTTTTTAATATTCCTTTGGCTATCCGAGGTCTTTCCTGGTTCCATATAAATTTTAGGATTATTTGTTCCATTTCTTTGAAAAAGATGGATGGGATTTTGATAGGGATTGAATTAAATGTGTAAATTGCTTTAGGCAGTACAGACATTTTCACAATATTTGTTCTTCCAATCCATGAGCATGGAACATTTTTCCATTCCTTTGTGTCTTCCTCAATTTCTTTCATGAGTACTTTATAGTTTTCTGAGTATAGATTCTTTGTCTCTTTGGTTAGGTTTATTCCTAGGTATCTCATGCTTTTGGGTGCAGTTGTAAATGGGATTGACTCCTTAATTTCTCTTTCTTCTGTCTTGTTGTGGATGTAAAGAAATGCAACTGATTTCTGTGCATTGACTTTATAGCCTGACACTTTACTGAATTCCAGTACACGTTCTAGCTGTTTTGGAGTGGAGTTTTTTGGATTTTCTACATATAGTATCATATCATCTGCAAAGAGTGATAGTTTGACTTCTTTGCCAATTTGGATGCCTTTAATTTCTTTTTGTTGTCTGATTATCAAGTCTAGGACTTCTAGTACTATGTTGAATAGCACTGGTGATAATGGACATCCCTGCCATGTTCCTGGCCTTAGCAAAAAAAGCTTTCAGCTTTTCTCCATTGAGAATGATATTTGCAGTGGGTTTTTCATAGATGGCTTTGATGATATTGAGATATGTGCCCTCTATCCCTACACTTTGAAGAGTTTTGATCAGGAAGGGATGCTGTACTTTGTCAAATGCTTTTTCAGCATCTACTGAGAGTATCATATGGTTCTTCTTCTTTCTTTTATTAATGTATTGTATCACATTGATAGATTTGCGGATGTTGAACCAACCTTGCAGCCCTGGAATAAATCCCACTTAGTTGTGGCAAATAATCCTTTTAATGTACTGTTGGATCTTATTGGCTAGAATTTTGGTGAGAATTTTCACATCTGTGTTCATCAAGGATATTGGTCTGTAAATCTCTTTTTTGATGGGATCCTTGTCTGGTTTGGGGATCAAGGTGAAGCTGGCCTCATAAAATGAGTTTGGAAGTTTTCCTTCCATTGCTATTTTTTGGAACAGTTTCAGGAGAATAGGAATTAGTTCTTCTTTAAATGTTTGGTAGAATTGCCCCAGGAAGCCGTCTGGCCCTGGGCTTTTGTTTCTTTGGAGACTTTTAATGACTGTTTCAATCTCCTTACTGGTTATGGGTCTGTTCAGGCTTTCTATTTCTTCCTGGTTCAGTTGTGGTAGTTTATATGTTTCTAGGAATGCATCCATTTCTTCCAGATTGTCAAATTTGTTGGCGTACAGTTGCTCATAGTATGTTCTTAGAATAGTTTGTATTTCTTTGGTGCTAGTTGTGATCTCTCCTCTTTCATTCATCTCTCCTCTTTCTCTTTTCTTTTTGATAAGTCTGGCCAGGGGTTTATCAATTTTATTAATTCTTTCAAAGAACCAGCTCCTAGTTTCGTTAATTTGTTCTATTGTTTTTTTGGTTTCTATTTCATTGATTTCCACTCTGCTCTTTATGATTTCTCTTCTCCTGCTGGGAGGAGGCTTTCTTTGTTTTTCTTCCTCCAACTGCTTTAGGTGTAAGGTTAGGTTGTGTATTTGAGTCCTTTCTTGTTTCTTGAGAAAGGCTTGTTCCACTATATATTTTCCTCTCAGGACTGCCTTTGTTGTGTCCCATAGATTTTGAACTGTTTTGTTTTCATTATCATTTGTTCCCATGAATTTTTTCCATTCTTCTTTAATTTCCTGGTTTACCCATTCATTTTTCAGAAGGATACTGTTTAGTCTCCATGTATTTGGGTTCCTTCCAAATTTCCTCTTGTGATTGAGTTCTAGCTTCAGAACATTGTGGTCTTAAAATATGCAGGGAATGATCCCAAACTTTTAATACTGGTTGAGACCTGACTTTTGACCCAGGATGGGGTCTATTCTGGAGAATGTTCCATGTGCACTAGAGAAGAATGTGTATTCTGTTATTTTGGGATGGAATGTTCTGAATATATCTGTGATGTCCATTTGGTGCAGTGTGTCATTTAAGGTCTTTGTTTCCTTGTTGATCTTTTGCTTGGATGATCTGTCCATTTCAGTGAGGGGAGTGTTAAAGTTCCTACTATTATTGTATTATTGTCAATGTGTTTCTTTAATTTTTTTATTAATTGGTCTATATAGTTGGCTGCTCCCACGTTAGGGGCATAGATATGTAAAATTTTTAGGTCTTCTTGTTGGACAGATCCTTTGAGTATGATATAGTGTCCTTCCTCATCTCTTATTACATTCTTTGGCTTAAAATCTAATTGATCTGATATAAGGATTGCCACTCCTGCTTTCTTTGGATGTCCATTAACATGGTAAATTGTTTTCCACTCCCTTATTTTAAATCCGGAGGTGTCTTCGGGTCTAAGATGAGTTTCTTTTAGGCAGCATATTGATTTTTTTTTTTATCCATTCTGATATCCTGTGTCTTTTGATTGGGGCTTTTACCCCATTTACATTCAGGGTAACTATTGAGAGATGTGAATTTAGTGCCATTGTATTGCCTGTAAGCTGACTGTTATTGTATATTGTCTCTGTTCCTTTCTGATCTACTACTTTTAGGCTCTCTCTTTGCTTAGAAGACCCCTGTCAATATTTCCTCTAGAGCTGGTTTGGTGTTTGTAAATTCTTTCAGTTTTTGTTTGTCATGGAAGCTTTTAATCTCCCCTTCTATTTTCAATGAAAGCCTAGCTGGCTATAGTATTCTTGGCTGCATGTTTTTCTCATTTAGCTCTGAATATATCATGCCAGTTCTTTCTGGCCTGCCAGGTCTCTGTGGATAAGTCTGGTGCCAATCTAATATTTTAACCTTTGTATGTTACAGACTTCTTTTCCCAGGCTGCTTTCAGGATTTTCTCTTTTTCACTAAGACTTGTAAATTTTATTATCAGGTGACGGGGTGTGGACCTATTTTTATTGATTTTGAGGGCATTCTTTGCATCTCCTGGATTTCGATATTTGTTCCCTTTGCCATATTAGGGAAATTCTCTCCAATAATTCTCTCCAATATACCTTCCATTCCCCTTTCCCTTTCTTCTGGAATCCAAACTATTTTAATGTTGTGTAATCTTATGGTGTAACTTATCTCTCAAATTCTCTCCTCGTGGTCCAGTATTTGTTTGTCTCTCTTTTGCTCACTTTATTCTCTGTAATTTGGTATTCTATGTCACTAATTCTTTCTTCTGCCTTATTTATCCTAGCAGTAAGAGCTTCCATTTTTGATTCCACTCATTAATAGCTTTTTTTATTTCAACTTGGTTAGATTTTAGTTCTTTTATTTCTCCAGAAAGTGCTTTTAACTACTTGCGAGGGTTTCTCTTATATCTTCCGTGCCTTTTTCAAGCCCGTCTAGAACCTTGAGAATCATCATTCTGGACTCTAGATCTGTCATATTACCAATGTCCATATTGATTAAGTCCCTAGCCTTTGGTACTGCCTCTTGTTCTTTTTTTTTGTGGTGAGTTTTTCCACCTTGTCATTTTGTCCAGATAAGAATGTATAAAGGAGCAAATAAAATGTTAAAATGGTGGTAAAGACCACAGGAAAATGTACTTTAACCAAATCAGAAGGGACTCCGAATTGTGGGAGGGATAAAGGGGATTAAAAAAAAGTTAAAAAAGAAAATAAAAGAAAAACAAGTAAGGAAAAAATATCAAAGAATATATATATATATATATATATATATATATTAGACTGGAGACTAGAACAAGGATGCTCACTTAATTTGGGGAGTATTTTGGTCTCTTAATAGGAACTACCTTCCAAAATTTTAAAGGATGAAAAACATATATAAGGGTGGGCACAATGAAGAGATGGGATAAGCCTATAAAGATGGAAATTCTTTTTTTAATTTCTAAAAAATGAGTTGATAAAGCAAGTTGGTTGAGAGAATAAAGAAAAAGAAACTGGAGAGAATTTGCTCGGGCTAGAGAATTGAACTAACCTGGAGCTAGATTTAGAGTATATTTTGATCTATTAGGAGAAGTTGTACCCCAAATTTTTTAGAAGAAAAAACCCTATGTGTACACAAAAAATATAATTAGATACAATAGAGGATAAAATATGACTATAATAATGAAGGTTCAAAAAAGATTATTATTATTTTTTGTAAGGTATTGTTAAGATAAACTAGTTAAAAATGTTAAAAGAGATAAAGGGTAAGAATTAAAAAAAAATTAGCAGAGGAAAAAAGAAAAAGAAAATTAACTGCAAGACTAAAGAATCATGGGGAGAAAGCCATGAGTTCCTTGCTTTGCTTTCTCCTCCTCTGGAATTCTGCTGTTCTCCGTGGTAAGTGAAGTTGGTCTTGACTGGGTTTCTTGTTGATCTTCTGGGGGAGGGGCCTGTTGCAGTTGTTCTCAAGTATCTTTGCCTGAGGTGGAATGCCCCGCCCTTATCAGGGGCCAGGCTTAGTAATCTGCTGGCATTTGCTTTCAGGAGATTTTGTTCCTTGAAGGCTTTCCGTAGAGTTCTGGAGGATGGGAATTATAATGGCGGCCTCCCAATCTCTGGCCTGGAGGAGCCGAGAGCCCAGGGCCCCACTCCTCAGTGCACCCTCAGAGAAGAGGGCTCAATCACTCCCATCTCCCTGGCCTCTGGCTGTGCTTGGAGAAAAGCGCTCAGTTGGTTCCATCTCCCCAGCCTCAGGCTGTGCGCTTGGAGAAAAGTGTTCAATCACTCTGTCTCCCTGGCCTCTGGCCGTGCTCTGAGCTCACCCAGCCTGTGCCCAGTTCAAGGTAACCACGAGCTGAGAGCCAACTCTTCAGCTCTGTCTCTGTAGCCGGCTTCCCCACTCTAATATCTGCGAGCTCTGTGACACTCAGACACCCCTGGTCTTTCTGTGACCCTGAGGGACCTGGAGCTACACTGACCCCGCATGGGCTTCACCTCGGTTTAGCTTCTGGTGCAATGTTCCCTCAGTGGAGCAGACTTTTAAAAAGTCCTGATTTTGTGCTCCATTGCTCCCCCAGGAGTCAAGGGCCAGTCCCTCCCCACGGTCTATCTTCCCATCACTTTGGATTCACTTTTCCACCAGTCCAACCTTTCAGAAAGTGATCCGATTTTTATTTCTAGAATTGTTCTTCTTCTTCTTCTCTTCAATTTCCCATTGGATTTTTAGGTGTTCTCAATGGTTAGATAAGCTATCTAGCTGATGTCCTGCTGCCTGATGTCATCTCATCCTGCTACTTTTCCCTTCCTTTCCTTTTTAATTTTTATTTTTATATACATGACAAATATATTTTATTTTTGTTCTTTCCATTGTACTTTATATTATATTATTTTATTTTTTGTGCACACACACACAAATATATATACATATATGTATATACTTTTTTTTTCTTTTTTTCTTATTTTAGAATCTAGTTTCTTATATGAAGCACACCAAACACACCCAGGATCCAGGTATTTGTTTTGTTTTGTTTCTTATTTGTTTTATTCTTGTTTTCTGGTTTGTTTTGTTTTGCTTTGCTTTTTCTATTGTTGTTGTTATTATTCTTTCTTTTCCTTTATTCTATTCTTTTCTGAAAAATGAGGATATGTGGAAATTCACCCCAAAAGAAAGAACAGGAGGCTTCACAGATAGGAATTTAATCAATACAGATATAAGATGTATGAATTATAATTTAAGACAATGATTATAAAGGCACTAACTGGGCATGAAAAAAGCATAAGACACTAGAGAAGCCATTACTATAGAGATAAAAGAACTAAAGCCTTCTCCAGCCAAAATTAAAAATGCTATTGTGAAATACATTCCAATTGGAGGCCAGAAAAATGAGGATGAACAAAACAGAAGAATGTATCCATGACATAGAGGATAAAATTATTTAAAATGAGGAAGTTGAAAAATAAGAGCAGGGGAAAGCCTGTAAGGTCACAAAGGTAGACTGAGGGAAATCAGCAATGCCATAAAATGAATAATGTTTATATCATGAGTCCCAGATGATAAGGAGTGGGGGAAAGGGGTAGAAGGTTTATTTGAACAAATTATACTCAAGAACTTCCCTAATCTGGGAAAGGAAACAGACACTCAAGTCCAGGAGCCACAGAGAACCCCCTCAAAATAAACAAAAATAGGTCAACACCTCAACATAAAACAGAGACGCTTGCAAATTTCAAAGATAAACAGAAAATCCTGAAACCAGGGGTGCCTGGGTGGCTCAGTGGGTTAAAGTCTCTGCCTTCAGCTCAGGTCATGATCCCAGGGTCCTGGGATCGACCCCTGCATTGGTCTCTCTCCTCAGCAGGGGGCCTGCTTCCTCCTCTCTCTCTATGCTTGCCTCTCTGCCTACATGTGATCTCTGTCTGTCAAATAAATAAATAAAATATTTAAAAAGAAAAAGAAAAAAGAAAATCCTAAAACCAGCTTGGGACAAGAAGTTCTTAAAATACAATGGTAGAAACATAAGACTGGCAACAGAAGTGTCCACAGAGACCTGGCATACCAGAAAAGACTGGCATGGTGTATTCAAGGTGCTAAATGGGAAAAAATATGCAACCAAACATACTTTATCCAGCAAGGCTATTGTTCAGAATAGAAGGAGAGATTAAGAACTTCCACGATAAACAAAAACTAAAGGCTTTTGTGACCACTAAACCAAGCTCACAAGAAATATTAAAGGGGAGCCTTTGAGTGAAGAACGAGTTAAAACTAACAAAGACCAGAAAGGAACAGAGATTATCTCCAGTAACAGTAACTTTACAAGTAATACAATGGCATTAAATTCTTTTTTTTAAATAATTACTCTGAAAGTAAGTGGACTAAAAGCTAAAAATAAAAAACACAGGTTTTCAGAAAAGATAAAAAAAAAAAAAAAAAAAAGACCCATCAATATGCTGCTTACAAGAGATTCATTTTCGACACAAAAACACTTCCAGATTCAAAATGAGGCATGGAGAACAATTTATCATGCCAGTGGACATCCAAAGAAACCTGGAACACCAATCCTTATATTCGACAAACTAGATTTTAATCTAAGGTCTATAGTAAGAGATAAATAAGGACACTATATCATAATAAAGGGGTCTATCCAACAATAAGATCTAGCAATTGTAAATTTTTATGACCCTAACTTGGGAGCAGCTGATTTTATAAACCAATTAATAACAAAGTTAAAAAAAACTCACTGGTAATAATAATGATACTAGTGAGGAATTTTAACACCCCACTCACAGCAATGGGCAGATCATCTAAGCAGAAGATCAATAAGGAAACAAGGGCTTTTAATTATGTACTATTCCAGATGGACTGCCAAGATACATTCAGTGCATTTCTTCCTAAAGCACCAGAATACACATTCTTCCCTAGTGCACATCAAACATTCTCCAGAATAGATCACATACAGGGTCACAAATCAGGTCTCAACTAGTACAAAATGATTAAAATTATAACATGTATATTTTCAGACCAAATGTTTTAAATCTTGAAGTCAACAACAAGAAAAAATTTGGAGGGACCACAAATACATGGAGGTTAAAGAGCATCCTACTAAAGAACAAATGGGTCAAGCAGGAAATCAAAGAAGAACCTAAAAAATACATGGAAGCAAATTAAAATGAAAATATGACAGTTCAGAATCTAAGGGGTGCAGCCAAGGCAGTCTTAAAAGAGAAGTATGTAGCAATACAGGTCTTTCTCAAGAAACAAGAAAAGCCTCCAATGTACAATGTAAGCTTACACTTAAAAGGGCTGGGGGAAAAAAAAAACAGCAAATAAAGCTAAATCGAGCAGGAGAAGAGAAATAATAAAGATTAGACAGAAATCAATGATATAGAATACAAAAGCCAGTAGAACAGACCAATGAAGCTGGGAGTTGGTTCTTTGAACATATTCATAAGATCGATAAGCCCCTAGCCCGACTTGTCAAAAACAAAAGAGAAAGGACTAAAATAAACGAAATCATGAATGAAAAAGGAGAGATCACAACCAACACTGAAGAAATACAATTATAAGAGAATATTATGAACTATTATATTCCCAAAAGTAGGCAATCTGGAAGAAATTGATGGATTCCTAGAAACATATAAACTACCAAAACTGACAAAGGAAAAAATAAGACACATGAATAGACCCATAATCAGCAAAGAAATTGAAAAAGTAAACAAAAATCACCCAACAAACAAAAGTCCATGGCTGGATGGTTTCCAAGCAGAATTCTACCAAACATTTAAAGAAGAATTAATATCTATTCTTCTGAAGCCATTCCAGAAAGAAAAGAAAGAAATGGAAAGAAAACTTCCAACCACATTCTATAAGTCCTGCATTAATTTGAACACAAAATCAGATAAGGACCTGCTAAAAAGGAGAAACATAGACCATTATCTCTGATGAACATGGATGCAAAAGTTCTCACAAAGATAGTAGCTAAGAGTGCCCAACAGTACATTGAAAAGATTATTCATCATGACCAAGTGAAATTTATTCCTGAGCTGCAGAGGTGCTTCAACATCTACAGATCAATCAATATGATACAACACATTAATAAAAGAAAGAACAAGAACCATATGATCTTTTCAATAGATGCAGAAAAAACATTTGACAAAATATACCATTTTTCTTGATCAAAACTCTCCACAGTGTAGGGATAGAGGGAACACACCTCAATATCATAAAAGCCATATATGATACTTCAATATCATAAAAGCCATATATGAAGCTTACAGCGAATATCATCCTCAATGGGGAAAAACTGAGAGGTTTTCCCTTAAGGTCAAGAACACAACAGAGATGTCCACTCTCACCATTGTTATTTAAGGTAATCCTGGAAATACTGGCCTCAACAATTGGAGAAGAAAAAGAAATAGAGGGATTCAAATTGGCAAAGGAGAAATCCAACTCTCATTCCTCACAGATGACATGTTACTTGATGTAGCAAACCCAAAGGATTCTACCCCTAAATTTTTGGAACTCATACAATAATTCAGCAACATGGCAGGATATAAAATCAATGCACAGAAGTCAGGTGCATTTCTATACACTAGCAGTGAGACAGAAGGAGGAGAAATTAAGGACTTGATCCCATTTACAATTGCACCAAAACCCCAAAGACACCTAGGAATAAACCTAATCAAAGAGGTAAAGGGTCTATACTCTGAAAACTATAGAACACTTATAAAAGAATTTGAGGAAGACACAAAGATATGGAAAAACATTCAATGATCATGAATGGAAAAACAAATATTGTTAAAATGTGTATGCTACTCAAAACAATCTATACATTTAATGCAATTCTCATTGAAATACCATAAGCATTTTTCACAAATCTGGAAAAAAAATCCTTAAATTTGTATGGAACCAGAAAAGACCTCAATTGGCCAAAGGGGTGTTGAAAAAGAAAGCCAAAGATGGAGGCATTACAATTTATTGACTTCAAGGTGTATGACAAAGCTGTAATCAACAAGACGGTGTTGTACTGGACAAAAACAGACACGTAGTTCAACAGAATGGAATAGAGAACCCAGAAATGGACACTGAACTCTACAAACAATTAATTGTTGACAAAGCAAGAAAGAATATCTAATTGAAAAAAGACAGTCTCTTCAACAAATTGTGTTGGGAAAATTGAACAGCCACTTGCAGTAGAATGAAACTGAACCACTTTCTTAAACCATACACAAAAATAAATTCAAATGGATAAAAGGCCTAAATATGAGACAGTTATCCACCAAAATCCTAAAGAACACATGCAGCAACCTCTTCAACCTCAGCTGCAGCAAATTTTGTTAGTCAAGTCTCCAAAGACAAGGGAAACAAAAGCAAATATGAACTATTGGAACTTCATCAAGATAAAAAGTTTCTGCAAAGCAAAGGAAACAGTTACCAAACTTAAAGGTAACTTGTGGAATGTGGGAAAATATTTGCAAATGTCTTGTCAGATAAAGGGCTAGTATCCAAAATCTATAAAGAAATGTTCAAACTCAATACACCAAAAAAACAAAAACTCCAGTCAAGAAATGGGCAGAAGAATACCCAACTTTTGTAGCAACATGGACAGGACTGGAAGAGATTATGCTGAGTGAAATAAGTCAAGCAGAGAGAGTCAATTATCATATGGTTTCACTTATTTGTGGGAGCATAACAAATACCATGGAGGACATGGGGAGATGGAGAGGAGAAGGGAGTTGAGGAAAATTGGAAGGGGAGGTGAACCATGAGAGACTGTGGACTCTGGAAAACAACCTGAGGGTTTTGAAGGGGCGGGAGGTGAAAGGTTGGGGGAAGCAGGTGGTGGGTATTAGGGATGGCATGTATTGCATGGAGCACTGGGTATGGTGCAAAAGCAATGAATACTGTTATGCTGAAAAGAAATTTAAAAAAAAGAAAAGAGAAGACTGTCTTTGTTTCCTTTGGATATTTTGTCAAATATTACTTGTTCATAGAGTTTTGAGTTCATTTCTGGGTTTTCTACTGTGTTTCATTGATCTATGTGTCTATTTAGTGTCTTGATCACTATGTATTCGTCATGTAGCTTGCAGTACAGAACTGTGATGCCTTCGGATTTCCCTTTCCTTTTCAAGATTGTGTTGGCTATTTGGTGCCTTTTCTGGTTCTATACAAGTTTTAGAATTGATGGTTCTAACTATGTGATAAACACTAATGTATTTTGATAAGGATTGCAATAAAAGTGTAGATTGCTTGAGTAGTATAGACGTTTTAACACTATTCTTCCAATCCATGAGCATGAAACGTCTTTCCATTTCTTTGTATCATCAATGTCTTTCATCAGTGTTTTATAGTTTGCAGAATACAGGGCTTTCACCTTGGTTAGATTTATTTCTAGGTATCTTATTGTGTTTGATGTAATTGAAATGGGATTGATTCCTTAATTTCTTTCTGCTACTTCATTATTGGTATATAGAAATGCAACATAGTTCTGTATGTTGATTTTGTATCCTGTAAATTTGGTGAGTTCATGTGTTAGTTCTAGCAATTTTTCAGTGGAGTCTCAGTTTTTCTATAGAGAATATCATGTCATTCAAATAGTTTGACGAATTCCTTGTTGGTTTGGGTGTCTTTTGTTTCTACTTATGGTCTGATAGTGGTGAATGATTATTTTAATATACTGTTGGGTTTGGTTTGCCAGTATTTTGTTGAGAAATTTTGAATCAGTGTTCATCAGTGATATTAGTCTGTCGTTCTCATTTTTACTGGCATCTTTATCTGATTTTTGTATCAGGGTAATATTGGTTTTACAGTACGAATTTGGAACTATCCCTTCCTTTTCTATATTTTGCAATAGTTTGAGAAGAATAGTTTAAAAAAGCTTCTTTAAATGTTTGGTAGAATTTACCTGTGAAGCCATATGACCTTGGATTTTGTTTGTTGGGAGATTTTTGATTACTGATTCAATCAATTTCTATTACTGATTCAATTGCTTTGCTGTTCAGATACTCTATTCCTTCCCATTTCAGTTTTAGTCATTTACATGTTTTTAGGAATTTGTCCATTTCCTTCAGGTTGTCCAATTTTTTGGCATATACTTTCTCATAATATTCTCATATCAGCATAATTCAAAGAAACCAATATTTTAAAAATATTTTCTTATAGTCTTTGTATTTCTGTGCTTGGGTTGCAATTTCTCCTCTCCCATTTTTCATTTTATTTCTTTAGATCCTTTCTCCTTTCTTTTTGATAAGTCTGGCTGGGGTTTATCAATTTTATTAATTTTTCAAAGAACAAGGTCCTGGTTTCACTGATCTAGTCTATTGGAAGTTTGGTTGTTGTTGCTTCCATATCATTTATTTCTGCTCCAATCTTTATTATTTCCTTCCTTTTGCTTACTTTAGGCTTCCTTGGTGTTCCTTATGTAACTCCTTTAGTTATAAGGCTAGGTTGTTTATTTGAGTTATTTCTTGTCTCTTGACAAGGCCTATATTGCAATATACTTCCCACTTATGACTGCCTTTGCTCCATCCCAAAGGATTTAGACCATTTTGTTCCATTTTCATTCCTTTCTGTGTATTTTTTTTTATTTCTTCTTTAATTTCCTGGTTGACCTATTCATTCTTTTTTAGGATGTTCTTTAACCTCTGTGTATTTGTGGTCTTTCCAAAATTTTCCTTGTGGTTTACTTCAAGTTGCCTAGATTTCTGGCCAGAAAATATGCAAGATATAATCTCAATCTTTTTGTACTTGTTGAGACCTTATTTGTGACCTAGTATGTGATCTATTCTGGAGAATGTCTCATGTACACTTGAAAAGAATATGTATTCTGCTGCCTTAAGATGAAACATTCTGAATATATCTGTGAAATCCAACTGGTCCTGTGTGGTTTCCAAAGACATTGTTTACTTGTGGATTTTCTGATTCTATGATTTGTTCACTGATGTAAGTGGGAATTTAAAGTTCCTTATTATTATTGTATTACTATCAATGAGTTCCTTTATGTTTGTTGTTTTTTTGTTCTTTTTTTATTAATTCTTTTATATTTTTTTGTGTTCCCATGTTGGGTGCATAAATATTTATAATTGTCCGATTTTCTTGCATAGTCCTCTTCATTGTGTATAGTGCCTTTCATGTCGTCTTACGGTTTTTGGATTAAAATCTCATTTATCTAATATAAGTATTGCTACTCTGACTTTTTTTTTTTACGTCCATTTGCATGATAAGTGGTTCTCTATCCCCTCACTTTAAATCTGAAGGTGACTTTAGGTCTCAAATGAGAATCTTCTAGGCAGCATATATATGGGTCTAATTTTTTAAAAATCTATTCTAAGACCCTTTGTCTTTTGATTGGAGCATTTACTCAATTTACTTTCAGAGTAACTATTTTTTTTTAATTTTTATTTTTTAAAGATTTTATTTATTTATTTGACAGAGAGATAGAGAGAGAACACAAGTAAGCAGAGTGGCAGGCAGAGGAAGAGAGAGAGAAGCAGTCTCCCTGCTGAGGAGGGAGCCTGATGCAGGGCTCCATCCCAGAACTCAGGAATTATGACCAGAGCCAAAGGCAGCTGCCCAACCAACTGAGCCACCCAGGCGCCCCACATTGAGAGTAATTATTGATGATATGTACTTAATGCCATTTTGTCACCTGTTTTGTCATTGTTTCTGAAGATTTTCTCTGTTCCTTTCTGGTCTTTTTCACTTTTGGTCTTTCTCTGCAAACAGAGTCACCTTTAATATTCCTTGTGGGACTGATTTAGTTGTCACTAACTCCCTTAGTTTACATTTGTCTGGGAAATGCTTTATCTTTCCTTGTATTCCTAATGATAGCCTCACTGGATAAAATATTATTGGCTGCACATTTTTCTGATTTAGCATGCTGAAAATATGCTGTCCGCTTTGGGCTTGCCAAGATTCTGTTGAGAAATCTTCAGGTAATCCTATGGGCATTCCCTTGGAATGTAGGGACTTTTTTTTTTTTTTTTTTTTGGTGGTTTTTGCTTTTAGGGAATTATTATTTTTATTATTATTATTTTTTTTTTTATCATCATTATTTTCTGCTTTTGTTGATTTTGATGGGAGTTCTTTGTGACTCCTGGATCTGGATGTCTGTTTTCTTCCCCAAATTAGGGAAGTTTATAGCTATTATTTCCTAAAATAAATCTTCAACCCCCTTTTCTCTTTCTTCTCCTTCTGGGTCTCCTATAATATAAATGTACTACACTTTATGGAATCACTGAGCTCCCTAAGTCACTTCTTATGTTCCATAATTATTCTTTCAATCTCTCTCTCCTTTCGTTGCAATTTTTATTTAAATTCCAGTTAGTTAACACACAGTGTAATATTACTTTCATGTGTAAAACTTAGTATCACCACATACAACACCCAGTGTTCATCACAAGTACCCTCTTTAATGCCCATCATCCCTTTAACCCATCCCCAGCCCACCTCCCTTCCAATAACCCCCAGTTTGTTCTCTATATTTGAATCTGTTTTATGCTTTGCCTCTCTCATTTTTCCCCTACGTTCATCTGTTTTATTTCTTAAATTCCACACATGAATAAAATCATATGGAATTATTCTTTCCCTGACTTATTTTGCCCAACATAATACTCTCTAGCTCCATCCATGTCATTGCAAATAGCAAGATTTCATTCTATTTTATGCCTGAGGAATATAATATATACATGTACATATGTATATGTATATGTGTATGTGTACGTATATGTGTGTGTGTGTATAGCAAGATATCATTCTATTTTATGCCTGAGGAACATAATATATACATATATATATGTATATATGTATACACACACACATTATATGTACATGTGTACATATACATGTATATATATATGAAAAAGTGGTATAGATAGCTAGATAGATGATAGGTAGATATATCTATTTTTATCCACTTCATCAATCAATGGACATTTGGGCTATTTCCATAATTTGTCATTTTTATTAATGCTGCTATAAATATTGGGATGTATGTGTCCCTTCAAATTATTTTTGTGTCCTGTGGGTAAATACCTAGTAGTGCAATTGCTACATCATAGGACAGTTCTATTTTAATGGTTCAAAGAAATTCTATACTGTTTTCTAGAGTGGGTACACCAGTTTCCATTCCCACCTAGAATGGAAGAGCTTTCCCTTTTCTATGCATCCTCTCCAGTCTCTCTCATTCCCTGTGTTGTTAATTTTAGCCATTCTGACCACTATGAGGTGATAGCTCCTTGTAATTTTGAGTTGTATTTCCCTGATGATGAGTGATGTTTACCTTTTCACATGTTTGATAGCCATCAGTATGTCTTCCTTGGAAAAATGTCTATTCATGTCTTCTGCTTATTTTTTAACTGGGTCATTTTTTTTCAGGGTGTTGGATTTTATAAAGAACTTATAAATTTTGGATACTAACCCTTTATCAGAGATGTCATTTACAGATACATTCTCCCATCCCTAAGATTGTCTTTTAGTTTCATTGATGGTTTCCTTCACTGTGGAGAAGGCTTTTGTCTTGATGAAGTACCAATTATTTATTTTTTTATAAAAATACTTTTTTTAAATTTTTTAAATTTCTTTTTGGTGTTCCAGAATTTATTGTTTATGCACTACACCCAGTGCTCCATGCAATACATGCCCTCTGTAATACCCACCACCAGGCTCACCCAACCCCCAACCCCTCCCCTCCAAAACCCTCAGTTTGTTTCTCAGAGTCCACAGTCTGTCATGATTTATTTTTGCTTTTGTTTTCCTTGCCTCTGGAGACATCAGGAAAGAACCTGCTGTGGTCAATGTCAAGAGTTAGTGCCTGTGATCTTCTGAAGGGTTTTAATTGTTTCCTTTCTCACATTTAGGTCTTTTATCCATTTTGAATTTACTTTTGTGTATGATATAAGAAAGTAGTCCAGCTTCATACTTCTGCATGTGGCTGTCCAATTTTCCCAACACCATTTTTTGAAAAGAATGTTTTATTTTTTCCCTTTGTATATTCTTCCTTTTTGAAGATTGTGGGTCCATTTCTGAGTTTTCTATTCTATCCATTGATCTCTGTGTCTGTTTTTGTGTCAGTACTATACTGTCTTGATCACTACACCTTTGTAACAAATCTTGAAGTCCAGAACTGTAATACCTCTATATTTGCTTTTCTTTCTCAAGATTGTTTTGCCATTTCAGGGTCTTTTGTGGCTCCATGCACATTTTCAGTTTGTTGGTTACAGCTCTGTGAAAAACACTGGTGTATTTTGATAAGGATTGCATTAAAACTGTAGATTGCTTTGGGCAATATAGACATTTTAACAAGATTGATTCCTCCAATCCATAAACATGAAATGTCTTTCCATTTCTTTGTAATCGTCATTTTTTTCATCAGTGTTTTATAGTTTTCAGAATACAAATCTTTTACTTCTTGGGGTAGGTTTATTCCAAGGTATCTTATGGGTTTGGGTGAAATTGTAAATGGGATCAATTCTTTGATGTCTCTCTGCTGCTTCATTATTTGTGTATAGAAAGGCTACATATTTCTGTGCATTGATTATTGATCCTATGATTTCACTGAACTCATGTATTAGTTCTAGCAATTATTGGTAGGTTATTTCTAGTTTTCTACATAGAGTAGTATGTCATATACAAATAAAGAAAGTTTGATTTCTCCTTTACCAATTTGGATACCTTTTATTTCTTTTAGTTTTCTGATTGCTGATGCTAGTACTTGGAGTACTATGTGAAATAACAGTGGAGATAGTAAACATCCCCACCTTGTTCCTGAAGGTAGAGGAGAAGTTCTCTCACTTTTTCCTCATTGAGAATGTTATTAGCTGTGGGTTTTTCATAGATGGTCTTTACCATGTTGAGGTATGTTCCCTCCATCCTTACTTTGCTGAGAGATTTTATCAAGACTGGATATTGTAGTTTGTCAAATGCTTTTTCTGCATCTATTGAGAGGATCATATGGTTCCTGTCTTTTCTTTTATTAATGTGGTACATTATGTTGATTGATTTGTGAAATTTAAACCACGCTGCAACCCGGAAATAAGTTACACTTTGTCATTGTGAATGACTCTTTTAATATACTGTTGGATTTGATTTGCTAGTATTTTGTTGAGAACGTTTGCATACATACTTATAGGAATCTCTGCATTTATTTCTCTTTTTTAGAGGAGTTCTTGTCTGCTTTTGGAATTTTCATAATGCTGGCCTCATAGAATGAGTTTTGAAGTTTACCTTCTATTAGTATTTTTTGGAACAGCTTCAGAAAAACAGCTATTAGCTCTTTTTTTAAATGTTTGGTAAATTTTCCCTGTGAAGTCATTTGTCCCTGGACTTTCGTTTGTTGGGAGATTTTTTATTACTGATTCCATTTCTTTGGTGGTTATCAGTCTTTCAATTTTCTATTTCTTCCTGTTTCAGTTTTGGTTGTTTATATTTTTCTAGGAATGCATCCATTTCTTTCAGACTGCCTAATTTTTTGGCATACAATTGTTCATAATATTCTATTATAATTGTTTGGTATCTGTGGTATTAGTTAAATTCCTCTCTCATTCATGATTTTATTTGGGTCCTTTCTATTTTCTTTTTGATAAGTCTGGCTTGGGTTTATCGATTTCATTAGTCTTTTTGTTTTGTTTTGTTTTTTTGTTTTTTGTTTTTCCCGATGAACCAGCTCGTGGTTTCACTGATCTGTTCTACAGGTTTTGCTCCCATATTATTTATTTCTGCTTTTATCTTTATTTCCCTTCTTCTGCTGACTTCAGGTTTTGTTTGTTGTTCTTTTTCTAGATTCCTTAGATGTATGGTTTGGTTGTCTATTTGAGATTTTTCTGGCTTCTTAATGTATGCCTATATGGCTCTATACTTTCTACTTATGACCCAAAGGTTTTGGACTACATGTTTTCTCTTTCTTTTATTTCCATGTATTTTTTTAAATTTATTTTTAAATTTCCTGGTTGACCTATTCATTCTTTTGTAGGAAATTCTTTAACCTTTATGTATTTGTAGTCTTCTCATAGTTTTTCTTGTGGTTGACTTCAAGTTTCCTAGCTTTGTGGTCAGAAAATATGCTGGTTGTCAGGTATGATCTCAATCTTTCCGTGCTTGTTGAAGAGTGATTTGTGATTTATGTGATCTACTCTGGAGAATGTTTAATGTGCACTTGGAAAGAATGCATATTCTGCTAATTTAGGATGGAATGTTCTGAATGGATCTGTGAACTCCATCTGGTCCAGTGTGGCATTCAAAGTCATTGTTTTCTTATTGATTTCCTGCTTAAGTAATCTGTCCATTGATGTAAGTGGGTGGTTAAAGTCTTATACTATTACTGTATTACTGTTAGTGAGTTCCTTTATGTTTGTTATTCATTTTTCTATATATTGTTGTGCTCCCATGTTGGGACCATAAATGTGTACAATTGTTAGACTTCTGAGATAGTCCCATTTATGATGATATAGTGCCCTTCTTCATGTCTTGTTATGGTCTTTGTAAAATCTAGTTTTTCTGATAGAAGTAATGCTACTCAGGCTTTCTTTTTACATCTGTTTGCATGGTAGATAGTTCTCTATCCTCTCACTTTCCATGTGAAGGTGTGTTTAAGTCTGAAATGAATATCTTGTAGGCAGCATATAGATAGGTCTTGTTTTGTTTGTTTGTTGTTTGTTTCATCCATTGAGACCCTGTGCCTTTTGATTGGAGCATTTAATCCATTTACATTCAGAGTAATTATTTATACATATGAATTTAGTGCCTTTTTTTCCCAAAGATTTTATTTATTATTTTGACAGAGAGAGATCACAAGTAGGCAGAGAGGCAGGCAGAGAGAAAGAGAGAGAGGGAAGCAGGCTCCCCACTGAGCAGAGAGCCCAACACGGGGCTTGATCCCAGGTCCCTGAGATCATGACCTGAGCTGAAGGCAGCAGCCTAACCTACTGAGCCACCCAGGCGCCCCCAATTTAGTGCCTTTTAGTACTTGTTTTGTCATAGTTTCTGAAGATTTTCTCTATTCCTTTCTAGTTTTTGTCACTTTTGGTCTTTCATTCCCACTCAAGAGTCCCCTTTAATATTTCTTGCAGGGCTGGTTTAATCATCACAAACTCCTTTAGATATTGTTTCTCTGGGAAATTCTTGATCTCTCCTTCTATTCTGAATATTAGCCTTGCTGGATAGAATTTCTTGAGTGCAGATTTTTCCCATTCAGCTCTTGAATATATCATGCCACTTAATCTCACCTGCTACACTTCTGTGGAGATATCTGCTGCTAACTTTTTATGTGGTTTCCCTTGCAAGTTAGAGGCTATTTCTGTCTTGGTGCTTAAGATATTTTTTTCTTTATTTCTATTTTGCAAATTTAAGCACAATATGTCTTGGTGTTGGCCTGCTTTTGTTGATTTTGATGGGAGTTCTTTGTGTCTCCTGGATTTGGAAGTCTTTTTCCTTCCACAAATTAGAGAAGCTTTCAGCTATAATTTCCTTAAGTAAACCTTCTGCCCCCTTTTCTCTCTCTTCTTCTGGGACTCTTATGATACAAATATTATTATGTTTCATGAAATCACTGAGTTCCTTAAGTCTTTTGTAATCAAGATTTGTCCTTGGATCTTTGATCAACTTCATTATTTTCTATAATTCTATCTTCAATATCATTTATTCATTCCTCTGCTTCTTCCATCCTTTTGGTCATTACATAGAGTTAGTTTTTAATCTCTGTTATTGCATTTTTCATTTTGACCTGATTGTATTTAAGTTCTTTTATTTCTATAGTAAGGGTATCCATGATGTCTTCCATGCCTTTCTCAAGTCCGACAAGTATCATTATGATTGTTGCTTTAAATTCTGAATCTGGAAAATTATATCTGTTTCATAAATCCCTGGCCATTACCTTTTCTTGTCCTTTCTTCTGGGATGAATACCTCCACCTTGACATTTTGTCAAAGTGCCTGCTTTCTTCTGTGTATTAAATAAGCCTGTTATATTTCATGCTTCTGAAAGTAGTGTCTTTATGATGAAAAAGTCATATAGAGTCCAAGGACTGGTGCTTCATGCTGTATATCTGATGTGGGCTGTGTATGCTCTGCTCTTGTGTTTTGGTGCCTCTATCCTTTAGGCCAGTCATCTGCAGAGGCTTTCCTTATCTGTAGTGGGCAGTGTTTGGTCTTTGGCCAGAATGTGGTGAGTTTTAACTAGTTCTGCTCCTATCTACTTCTTAAATGAGACCTGATACTACTTTCCCTCGAACTGAAGCCCTGCAGAACTATTTGGTCAGGGGATGTTATGTGGGCTAGGGTTTCTGCTTGTTTTCTTAGGAAGGGGTCTGTTGTGCTGGGACTAAGGCAAGTTTGGCCAAGAAGGGCAGTGTTGCCAGAGTACAGGCGTGTTGAACATGGGGTTAGCAGGTGAGGCAGCCAGTGTTGGAGTTGTGTTGCCCACAGAACATAGCTATGTTTTTATTTGGGGAAAGAGATGGTAAATGGCTCCAGCCAGCTCCTTTGTCTCCAGAGAGGGGTCTCCATGCATGCTACCTCTCAGGGATGCACTTCAAGAAGAGTGACTCATGTAACCACTGTGACTACTGTGACCCAGGGACTTTTCAGATGTCTGTTTCCACACAATTTGCCTTTGGGGTTTTTGCCTGCCTTCTCTCCAGGAATAGAACAGTACATCCTGGTCTCTATCCCAACCAATCCAGCTGATTTTTAAAAATCCAGGCTTTAGGGACATGGTTTGGGTAGGGTTCTGCACTAATTTTAGGGGGAAAGTTCTACCACACTGAGAATGAGGAAATTTTGACTCATAAGGACAGTTGCTCCAGAGCAAAGGGCTGTGGAACTTAGTATGAGCAAGTTAGGCAACCCGTTTGGGGGCTGTACTCTTTCAACTTGTGGCTCTATGTTTATACCAAGGGGCAAGGTAGGGAAGGGTAGGGTGTGTTATTGAACACTATCTCTTAGTGAAGAACTCTGAGAAGAAAGAATAATCTCCCTGCTATGTGTCACAGGTGTTCTTTAGATTGCTTTTCCAGGTATATCACTCTGGGTTGTTCTCCTGCCTTCTCTTCAGGAGTAATGTTGTACCCTCATTCCTCTAACCCATCCATGCTGACCAACCTTTAAAACTCCAGTCTTTAAGCTCCACTGATTGCAAGAACTCAGGAAAATCAGTACTTCTCATTCTCCCAGCCAATGGCTTTGGGGAAGTATTGTCCTTTTGTATTCCCCTCTATGTTTTTCTCTTTCTCTTGCCCTTCTCCATGACCATGCCTACCTGATCTACACAGTACCTGCAATCCATTTCTCCCCTAAGCCACATCTCCACACTTTCTGCCTTCTTCAATGTGGCTTCTTCTCTCCCTTAGTTATAGAGTTTGTTTTCTCAGTTTTTTGTTGTTGTTGTTTTGTTTGTGTGTGTGTGTGTGTGTGTGTGTGTGTGTGTGTGTGATTTGATTTTGTTTGATTTCTGGGATATTTAAAATGATTTGATAGTTATCTAGTTGTGTTGATGGGACCAGATAAGCATAGGGTCCTCTTACTTTTCTGCAATATTCCTCTACTCTCTATGATTTCTTGTATCTTTTATTTATAATGTTATTTGTGCATTTCCTCCTTACCTTTTTGCCCAGGGTTTTTGTTTGGTTCGTTTTGTTTGCTTATCAGTATTTTCAAAGAATTACTTGTCAGTTATGTTAATTGGCTTTATTTATTTTTCTATTTATTAATTTCTGCTTCTGTTTTTATTATTTATTCTTTCAACTTACTTAATATATGCCCACTTAATTAAAATTCATTATTTTATTATCCAGGTCTTCTAGAATTTTTTGTCTGACAAGAGTTTACTTCTCTCTTCCCTTAACTGCTCTGTATTTTATTTTTCTGTAGGAAAACCTTTCTACAAAGTCAGCCATATGTGTTGAACCAGGGTAAGACTTGGTCAAACAGACCACTCCAATTATCTGTCCTTAAATACTTCAAGAATGGGCACATAGACTCAGTACAGCTATTTTGTTCCCTAAGAACTACTAATGTGGATGCTGAAAGAAACAGGGACTTTTATACTTGAGCAGTTTTAACTATAAACTTGTTATGTCAATTGAATGAATTAATCATTATTAAAAATGTCTGGTAGACCATGTGGCATTTATGCTGCATCAATTTATGTTAGGTGATTATATACCCTAAATTCAGGCAAAGTGCCTATAAAAATTATCTCCACTGCTACATATAGTTGTGTTTATGTGTATATGAATTTAATGATAACATTACATCTACCTGGGGTGTCTGGATGGCTCAGTAGGATAAGTGTCTGCCTTCCATTCAAGTCATGATCCTGGGGTCCTGGGATCAAGCCCCATCTGGGGCTTCCTGCTCAGCAGGGAACCTACTTCTCCATTTCCCTCTGTCCCTCTTCACCACTCATTCTCTCTCTCTCTCTTGCACATACTCCTTCTCTGTCAAATAAAAAAACAAAATTTTCAAAAACAACCAACAACAACATTACATTTTCCCAAGTTATTTGTGTTTTAACTAACACTGAAAGGTTTTCTAGAGGAAATTTAATTGTTAATGCTGAGCCACTGTATTGATTTCACTATGTTTGATACAGCTTAAGACACCTAGATGACCAAGTGCTCTTAAGACAACTCTTGTTGGGACAGAAAAATGAGGGAGCCAACTCTTATTAAGCCTAAGACAAATTAAAAATAATGACACTTTAAGAATCACTTCAAAGTGATTATATTTTCTGGGTTGCCCATGTATTTTCAGTCAATTCAGACAAAAACTGCCATCAAGAAATGACTTTGCATCTAGTAAATCTGCATACATTTCTAAAGTAAATAATTAAACAGTTCATAATGTAGTACATTTGTCCCAGTCTATCCAAGGGCCGTTTCAAATACAAGCAAAGTTCTGGTTTGCTTCACTTTAGTTCAGAAATGCAGACCAGCACTAGCTAATATGTCAATTCTTGAAACTAAACAACAAAGGTTCTAATAAAGTTTTGAATTCAATATGAGTTTCATCATTGCTCAAGAGGAGCACAAAATATTTGCTAGCATTAAATTATTCACAAATTTCTGTCTGTTCATAGCTGAAATGCAAGTAGTCTGACACCTCACAGTGAAAACTATTGAGAATTTTATATTGTTGATCAAATCATAACAAAAATTTTATTTGGTTTATTTGGGTTTTTTATTTAAATTATTTTAAATTTAATAAACATATAGTGTATTATTAGTTTCAGAGGTAGAGTTTAGTGATTCATCAATTGTATACAACACCCAGTGTCCATTGTTTCAAGTGCCCTCTAATGCCCATCAACCAGTTACTCCATTCCCCCACCCACCTCCCTTTCAGCAAACTTCAATTTATTTTTTAGAGTTCAATGTCTCTTATGATTTGTCTCCCTCTTAATTTATATCTTAGTTTTCCTCCCAATCATATATATATATGATTATACATATATATGTGTACATATATATACATTATATATATTATCTTCTATCCATGCACATCTGATCTCTTTCTGTATTTTGGCTATTGGGGATATTGCTTTATAAACATTGGGATGCATGTGCCCATTAGAATCACTGTTTATATCCATTGGATTAATACGTACCGGTGCAATTGCTGAGTCAAAGTGTAGCTCTAATTTTAACATTCTGAGGAAGCTCCATATTATTTCCCAGAGTGGCTACACCAGCTTGCATTCCCACCAACAGTGTAAGAGGGTTCCCCCTTTCTCTGCATCCTAGGAAACATCTGCTGTTTCTTCACCTGTCATTTTTTTAGCCATTCTGACTGGTGTGCGGTGTTATTTCTTTGTAGTTTTGATTTGTATTTCCTTGAAGCCGAGTGATGTTGAGCATTTTTTCATGTGTCTGTGGGTCATTTATATGCCTTCCTTGGAGAAATGTCTGTTCATGTCTTCTATTTCTTGACTGGATTATTCTTTTTTGGGGGGGGAGGTATTGGATTTGATAAGTTCTTTATAGATTTTAGATACTAGCCCATTATCTGATAAGACATTTGCAGATATTTTCTCACATTCTATAGGTTGCCTTTTAGTTTTGTTGACTGTTTCTTTTGCTATGTAAAATCTTTTTTATCTTGATTTAGTCCCAATAGTTCAGTTTTGCTTTTGTACCTCTTGCCTTTGAAGACATGTCTAGAAAGAAGTTGCTGTCACCAAGATTAAAGAGGTTTTGCCTGTACTCTCTAGAATTTTGATGTATTCCTGTCCCACATTTAGGTCTTTAATCCATTTGGATTTTTTTGTGTGTATGGTGTAAAAAAGTGGTGCAGTTTCATTCTACTGCAAATGGCTGTCCAATTTTCCCAACACCATTTATTGAAGAGACTTTTTAAAATTAGATTTTATTTCCTGCTTTGTCAAATATTAGTTGACCACAGAGTTGAGGGTCCATTTCTGGATTCTGTATTCCATTCCATTGATATATGCATCTGTTTTGGTGCTAGTACAGTACAGCTTTGTAATACATTTTGAAGTCTGGAGTTGGGATGCCTCCAGCTTTGGTTTTCCTTTTCAACATTCCTCTGGCTATTCAGGGTCTTTTCTGATTCCATAAAAATTTTAAGATTGTGTTCTCAAGGTCTGAGAAAAATGTTGTTGGTATTTTAATCGGGATTACATTGAACGTGTAGATTGCTTTGGGTAGCATAGACACTTCAACTTGTTTGCTCTTTCAGTCTATGAGCATACAATGTTTTTCCTTTTTTGTGTGTCTTCTTCAATTTCTTTTATAAGTGTTATATAGTTTTCAGAATACAGATCCTTTACCTCTTTGCTTAGGTTTATTCCTAGGTGTCTTCTGGATTTTGGTGCAATTGTAAATGGGATTGATGTCTTGATTTATCTTTCTTCTGTCTCATTGTTAGTGTATAGAAATGCACATGACTTCTGGCATTGATTTTATAAATTCTCCCATGTTGCTGGATTCCTGTATGATTTCCAACAATTTTTCGGTGGAGATTTTAGGTTTTCTACATCAAGTATCATGTCGTCTGAGAAGAAGGAAAGCTGGATTTCTCCTATGCCAAACTAAATGCCTTTTATTTCTTTTTCTTGTCTGATTGTTGAAGCCAGTACTTCCAGGACTATGTTGAACAACAGTGGCTTTTGTGATATTGAGGTATGTTCCCTCTATCCTTACAATGTGGAAATTTTTGATCAAGAAAGGATGCTGTATTTTGTAACATGTTTTTCGGCATCTATTGAGAGGATTATAGAGTTCTTGTCCTTTCTTTTATTAATGTGGTGTATCACATTAATTGATTTGAGGATATTGAACCACATTTGCAACCCAGGAATAAATTCCACTTGGTCACAGTGAAAGTAATCTTTTTTTTTAATATACTATTGGATCCTCTTAGCTACTATCTTGGTGAGAATTTTTGCATCCAAGTTCACCAGAAATATTGGTCTGTGATTCTTTTAGTAGGGCCCTTGTCTAGTTTGGGGATCAATATATAGTGTTGGCCTCTTTAAATGAGCTTGGAATTTTCCCTTCTATTTCATTTTTTTAAACAGCTTCAGAAGAATAGTTATTAATTCTTCTTTAAATGTTTGGTAGAATTCTACTGGAAGGCCATCTAGCTCTAATCTCTCGTGTCTGGGGAGATTTCTATTACGGCTTCAATTTTGTTGCTGGTTATGAGTCTGCTCAAGTTTTCTATTTCTTCCTGTTTTTGGTTTGGTAGTTTGTATTTTTCTGGGAATGCATCTCTTTCTTCCAGGTTGACTAATTTGTTGGCATATAATTGCTCATAATATTCTTTTATAATTGTCTGTGTTTCTTTGGTGGTTATTTTAATATCTCATCTTTCATTCCTGCATATATTTATTTCAGTCTTCTTTCTTTTTGTAAGTCTAACTAGCGATTTGTCAATCTTATTCATGCCTTCAATGAACAAGCTTTTACTTTTGTTGATCTCTTCTATTGTTTCTTTGATTTCTGTATCATTGGTTTCTGCTCTAATCTTTATTATTTCTCTTCTTCTGATCGATTTAGTCTTCACTTGCTGTTCTTTTTCTAGCTTCTTTAGGTGTAAGGTTAGGTTGTGTATTTGAACCTTTACTGTTTTTTGGGAAAGGCTTGTATTGCTATATACTTCTCTTAGAACCTCCTTCGCTGCATCCCAAAGGTTCTGAAATGCTCTGTTTTCATTTTCATTTGTATTCACTTATTTTTTTAATTTATTTATTTTCAGCATAACAGTATCATTATTTTTTCACCACATGCAGTGCTCCATGCAATCCATGCCCTCTATAATACCCACCACCTAGTACCCAGACCTCCCACACCCCCGCCACTTCAAACCCCTCAGATTGTTTTTCAGAGTCCATAGACTCTCATGATTCACTTCCCCTTCCAATTTACCCCAACACCCTTCTCTCTAACTCCCCATGTCCTCCATGATTTTTGTTATGCTCCACAAATAAGTGAAACCACATGATAATTGACTCTCTCTGCTTGACTTATTCCACTCAGCATAATCTCTTCCAGTCCCATCCATGTTGCTACAAAAGTTGGGTATTCATCCTTTCTGATGGAGGCCTAATACTCCATAGTGTATATGAACTACATCTTCCTTATCCATTCATCCGTTGTAGGGCATCTTGGTTCTTTCCATAGTTTGGCAACCATGGCCATGGTTGCTATAAACATTGGGGTACAGATGACCCTTCTTTTCACTCCATCTGTATCTTTGGGGTAAATACCCACTAGTGCAATTGCAGGGTCATACTGAAGTTCTATTTTTAATTTCTTGAGGAATCCCCACACTGTTCTCCAAAGAGGCTGCACCAACTTGCATTCCCACCAACAGTGGAAGAGGGTTCCCCTTTCTCCAAATCCTCTCCAACACATGTTGTTTCCTGTCTTGCTAATTTTGGCCATTCTAACTGGTGTAAGGTGATATCTCAATGTAGTTTTAATTTGAATCTCCCTGATGGCTAGTGATGATGAACATTTTTTCATGTGTCTGATAGCCATTTGTATGTCTTTATTGAAGAAGTGTCTGTCCATATCTTCTGCCCATTTTTTGATATGATTGTCTGTTTTGTGTGTGTTCAGTTTGAGGAGTTCATTATAGATCCTGGATATCAACCTTTTGTCTGTACTGTCATTTGCAAATATCTTCTCCCATTCCGTGGGTTGCCTCTTTGTTTTCTTGACTGTTTCCTTGTGTGAAAGCTTTTGATTGTGCAGAAGCTTTTGATTTTGATGAAGTCCCAAAAGTTTATTTTTGCTTTTGTTTCCTTTGCCTTTGGAGACATATCTTGAAAGAAGTTGCTGTGGCTGATATCGAAGAGATTACTGCCTATGTTCTCCTCTAGGATTCTGATGGATTCCTGTCTCACATTGAGGTCTTTTATCCATTTTGAGCTGGAGTAAATAATCCTAAAATTTGTATGGAATCAGAAGAGACCCCGAATCACTAAGGAAATGTTGAAAAACAAAAATAAAACTGGGGGCATCATGTTACCTGATTTCAAGCTTTACCACAAAGCTGTGATCACCAAGACAGCATGGTACTGGCATAAAAACAGACACACAGACCAGTGGAACAGAGTAGAGAGCCCAGATATGGACCCTCAACTCTATGGTCAAATAATCTTCGACAAAACAGGAAAAAATATCCAGTGGAAAAAAGACAGTCTTTTCAATAAATGGTGTTGGGAAAACTGAGCAGCTATATGTAGAAGAATGAAACTCGACCATTCTCTTACACCGTACACAAAAATAAACTCATAATGTATTCACTTAGTTTTTAATTCTTATTTAATTTCCTCATTGATCCATTCATTCTTTAGTAGGATGCTTTTTAACCTCCATGGTTTTGTGTTCCTTCCAGATTTTATCTTGCAATTGAGTTTATATTTTACAGCACTGTGATCTGAAAATGTGCGTGGAATAATCTCCTTCTTTTGGTCCTGGTTCAAACCTGATTTGTGACCCAGTGTGTGATATATTCTGGAGAATTTTCCATGTGCACCTGAGAAGAATGTGTATTCTGGTGCTTTAGGATAAAAGGTTCACAATATATCTGTGATGTCCAACTGGTCCAGTACGTCATTCAAGGTCTTTGTTTCCTTGTTGATATTCTGTTTACCTGATCTGTCCCTTGCTGTGAGTGGGCTGTTAAAGTTCCCTACTACTACTATTATTATCAGTGAGTTTCTTTAACTTTGTTATTAATCGGTTTATATAATTGCTGCTCCCAAGTTAGGGACATAAATATTTATAATTGTTAGATCTTCTTGTTGGATTGAACACTTTATTATGATATACTGTCCTCCTCCATCTCTTGTCACAGTCTTTGGTCTAAAATCTAGTTTGTGAAATACAAAGATTGATACTCCAGCTTTCTTTGGATGTCCATTGGCATGATAAATTGTTCTCCTCCCCTCACTTTCAATCTGGAAGTGTCTTTGGGTCTAAAATGAGTCTCTTTTAAATAGTGTATTGATAGATTTTTTTATTATTTTTTTTAATCCTTTCTCATACCCTGTATCTTGATTGGAGCATTTACTCCATTTTCATTCAGAATAACTTTTGGAAGATAAGAATTTAATGTCATTTTATTACCTGTATAGTCACTGTTCCTGGAGATTGTCTCTGTTCCTTTATATGGTCTTTATTACTTTTGGGATCTCTCGCTCTCTCTCTCTTTTTTTTTAATTTTATTTATTTGACTGAGAGAGAGAGTGAGGGAGGGAATACAAGCAAGGGGAGTGGGAGAGGGAGAAGCAGGGTTCCTGCTGAGAAGGGAACCCAATGTGGAGCTCATCCCAGGGTCCTGGGATCTGGACCTGAGTCAAAAGCAGGTGTTTAATGACTGAGCCATCTAGGCACCCCTGGGCTCTCTTTTTGCTCAAAGTCTCCCCTGTAATATTTCTTGCAGGGCTGGTTTAGTGTTCTGAAATTCCTTTAGTTTGTGTTTGTCCTGGAAACTCTTTATTTCTCTTTCTATTCTGAATGACAGCCTTGCTGGATAAAATATTCTTGGCTGCATTTTTTTTCCCATCTAGCACTTTGAAAATATCATGCCAGTCCTTTCTGACCTGCCAGGTCTCTGTGGATAGGTCTGCTGCAAGCCTTAGGTGTCTAGTCTTGTAGCTTGAAGAACTCCTGTCCCAAGCTTCATTCAAGATTTTCTCCTTATCTTTGCAATTTGCAAGCGTCACTATTATATGTCCCAGTGTTGACCTGCTTTTATTGATTTTGAGTGGAGGGGTTCTCTAAGTCTCCTGGATTTTAATGCCTATTTCCTTTCCCCAAATTATTGAAGGTTTCACCTACAGGTTGTTCAAAAAACCTTCTGTGCCAGTCTCTGTATTCTTCTGGGACCCTTATTATTCTAATATTATTTCACTTTTATGGTATTACTGATCTCTCAATATTCTCCCTTTATGATCCAGTAGTTGTCTTTCTCTCTTTTTATCAGCTTCCTTATTCTCCATCATTTTGTCTTCTTTGTCACTCTCTTCTGCCTCATTTTTCCTAGCAATTAGAGCCTCTGTTTTTTACTGCATCTCATTAATGGCATTTTTAATTTAATTCTGATTAGATTTTAGTTCTTTTATTTCTTCAGGAAGTATTCTGTACCATTTTCTATGCTATTTTCAAGCCAAGCTAGTATCTTTATAATCATTGCTTTGAATTCTAGTTCCAACATATAACTTATATCCATATTGATTAAATCCTTGGCAGCCAATACTCCTTCTGTTCTTTCTTTTGGGGTGAGTTTCTCTATCTCATTGTTTTCTCCAGAAATGAATAGATGAAAGAGAGAGAAAGGACAAAAATAGCAATAACAACAGAATAACACAAAGAAAACAAACCAGACAAATAACATGGAGGACAAGGGGAGACGGAGAGGAGAAAGGAGTTGAGGGAAATTGGATGGGGAGATGAACCATGAGAGATTTATGGACTCTGAAAACCAACCTGAGGGTTTTGAAGGGGCAGGAGATGGGAGGTTGGGGGAACCAGGTGGTGGGTGTTAGGGAGGGCACAGATTACATGGAGCACTGGGTGTGGTGCAAAAACAATGAATACTGTTATGCTGAAAAGAAATAAATAATTAAAAAAAGAAAGAAAACAAACCAGAATAAAACAGAAACAAAACAAAATAAGAAAGTATCAAACAAGAAGAAAAACAGAACAAAACAATAAACTAGATTCTCAGTGTATTTTGGTCTGTTTATTCAAAGGAATTAGATCCCAAAATCAGAAAGAAAGAAAAACTTATATAAATATAAAAATAGAATAAAACACAATAAATAGGAAACCAAAACAAAAAATATGTAGTTATATAGCATATACATATAAATAAAAGTTTTTTAAAAATTAAAGAGTTGATAAATTAAGAAAACACCGGGGGAGGGGGGGACTGAGAGACCACAGAATAATAATAATAATAATAATAATAATAATAATAATAAACCTTCAAATGCTATATACTGTTTTTCCTAAAAGCCGAAGGTTCACTGCCCTCTATGATCAGTAAATTTGGTGAAAATGAGGTTTTTTGTGCTAGTTTTCTTGGGGAGGGTCCTGTTGCACTGATTCTCAGATGTCTTTGCTAGGGTGAAATTGCCCCTCCCTTGCCAGGAGGCCTGGCTCAGTTTAAGTGGCTCAGGATACACTATGTGGTGTGTTTTGCTCCTTGAAAGCTTTTAGCACCAAGGGAGAGATGAAAATGGTGGCACCCCAGTCTCTGACCCTGGAGCTGAAAGTTTCTTCAGTGAACCCTCACAGAAAAAACAGTTTATCACTATCATCTCCTTGGTCTCCCTCGAACTTTGTGTTCAGCCAAACAATAACCCAGTGTTTTTGTCTCAGACATGTGACCCAGTTTCCAATCTCCAAACTTTACAGATTCCCATGGCATGGACCCATGCCATTCCTCACAGAGGAGGGACATGGTTCTCACCATGCCTTTTGATGAGTCCCACCCAGAGAGGGGCCATGTCACTCTGCAGCAGTTCACAGCTTATGACAATACTGAGCAGAAAGCTTGCACCTAGACTCCCTGTTTTCAGCCAACTTCCCCACTCCAGTGTCTGGGAATTTGGTGGCACTCAAGCACCCAGAGGATCCTGAGACTGCTGTCCCACCTGAGATTCTGCCCCATTCCATGCCACCTAAGCACCTTTAAGCCAGGGATATTCCCAGTCACTGCAGCAGACTTCTAAAAATTTCTGATTTAGGGCCTCAATGCTTGTAATACTTTACAGTAGCCTCTATAGCAGGTTTCTCCCCATGTGGAATCCTCTGATATATCACCTGGGATTCATGTCTATGCACCACCTACCTTGAAAAAGTGGTTGCTTTTCCATTTGTATAATTGCAGCAATTCTTAGATCTCTGATTGATTTCACCCATGTTCAGAATGATTTGATAACTATGCACCTGAATTCTGGAGACCATGAAATTAGTGTTCCTTACTCCTCTACCATTCTTAACTCCTGTCTATTTGGGGTATTTCTTTTTATTTTTTTTAAAAAAGATTGTATTTACTTATTTGACAGACAGAGATCACAAGTAGGCAAAGAGGCAGGCAGAGAGGGAGAGAGGAGGAAGCAGGCTCGCTACTGAGCAGGGAGCCTGATGTGGGACTCAATCCCAGAACCCTGAGATTATGACCTGAGCTGAAGGCAGAGGCTTTAACCCACTGAGCCACCCAGGCACCCCATTTGGGGTATTTCTAATAAAGTATACCAACATTCAATGATGGGCTGATTTATTACTTTTCTATCAACAAAATAACTTTTTCTGTGTCTTAGAAATAAATAATTACCAATTTCCTTGAAGAATCACTGAGGAAAGATCCATTCAAAGCATAACAAGATGTTCAATAATATTTAGCAATATATTCAACCTCATATTTCTAGATTTAGCATAAATTACCCAGTATTTGCATTTATTTGAACTCAATTAAATGTACCTCACCTATACATAGTAGGAAATTATACTATGAATCAGTCACCTTGGGGCTTTGACTCAGCATGATATATGTTGTCTTTTATTTTTGGACCACAGTGTTATAAAGGAATGAACACTTGTGCATATTTTCCTTATAGAGCTGTTGTAAAGATAATTGAGTTACAGAATAGTTTAAACTTTTTGCCTAAAGAGCAACATAAATTGAACTAGGAAAATGAAGACAAACTCACGTATGCAATACTTAATATCTATTAAAAGGAGGACCCAAGAAGACATTTGATAAATACACTCAGTCATTTCCTCCTAAGCTTACCTGTGATTTTCAAGGGGGAAAGAAATAAAATGTAGCATATTGTTAAGTTTTCTGTCTCTAGAATGATGCAAGCTAGATTTGAAAGTCTGCCTCGATACTTACTAGCAGTGGGCATTTTCTTTGTTTACACTTCCCCAGTTTCAATTCCTTCTCTAAAACTGGTCAAAAAACTGCCTCATTCATAAAGTTGTCATGAGGATTAAATTTTTTGGTTATGTTTTAATACACGTAATTCCAAAAAATGGCATATTAATAAACAATATATAACTAATTACATTAACTTAATGGTGTGATTAGGGAGGGTTCCCAAGAAAAACAGAACCAACAGATTGTATATATCTATAGAAAGAGATTTATTATAAGGAATGGATTTACACAATTATGGAAGTTGGCAAGGACCGAGATCTGCAGGTTAATTCTGTACACTAGAGACCAGGAAAGGCTATTTTTTTTAAGTTGTTGGTTTTTTTTTTTAAGATTTTGTTTATTTGATAGAGAGTGAGAGAGAATGACAGGGGAGATGGTCAGAGGGAGAAGCAGACTCCTCATGGAGGTGGGAGCCTGATGCAGGACTCAATCCCGGGATTCCAAGATCATGACCTGAGCCAAAGGCAGTCGATTAACCAACTGAGCCATCCAGGTGCCCCTATTTTTTTTTTTTAATTCAAGAACATGCAAACAAACAAAGCTGAAGTCTTAGTCTGATAGTTATCAGGCATGAATAATTTATTCTCTTTTTAAAGTTTTACTGAAGTATGATTGATGTAAAATATTGTATCTATAGTAAATAATTCAGTATTGTACACTTAAAAATTTGTTATGGGTATGGATCTGATGTTAGGTATTCTAACCAAATCCCCATCCCCCACCCAACACACAGACATAGGGGCTGTCAGGTAGGAAGACTTATTCTTATTCACTGGAGAGTCAGCCTTTTTGTTATAGTTAAGCCTTTAACTTACCAGATGAGGCTCACCTACATTAGGGAGAGCAATCTGCTTGACTCAATTTAATGACCCAAATGTTAATCTTAACCAAAAACACCCTCACAAAAACACCCAGAATAATATTTAACCAAATATCTGGGTACCATGGGGCCAAGTCAAGTTGACATATAAAATTAACCTTTACAGATAAATGTTAGGAAAATCACATATTAGGCATATATGATGCTACAATAATTTATTAAAACTCTAAAATGCCTTCATATTTCTTGTGTTTCTATGTAGTATCAAACAAGAGATGTGAGTGAGGATTTTGTGTGTAAGACTTTATTTTCATATTATTTTCCTTTGCTTTTTAACGAAGTGCCCAGTTGTTTGACTAAATTCATTGGCCAGTCCTTTTTAAATAGTCATGGCTACAAGCGTATTGAGTGGAATATTTGGAAAGGGCCAAGGTTTTCAAATGCAAAATGTCATCACTATATAACACTAGGTTTGTAAATTTATGAGCAGTCTTTCCCACTATTAATCCTTAGGCTGGATTAAAAAGCATTATTGAATATGTCAGATAAATAGAGCAATAAAGTGATACTAACATGAAGTTTAATTTTACTTTTCATCAGTTCAATTCAATGACTTAAGCTGGGATTTAAATGTCTTAAAGGAAAAATAATTTATGGAATAATAAATGAATTTTCACAGAGGTAGCAATACTGGCAAAGAATACTTGACATAAAAACCAGGATTAAATTTTCTAAGGTTTAATTGCAATTAATATTGTCCAGTATATCAAAGCTGAATTCAAATCATTTTCTTTTAATTGAACATACCATGCTTTCTTACAAGTTTTTCTATAAGTAGTTAAGAAAATTTAAATTATATACAGATGGTTGATTATACTATAATGCCTAAGACATGATATTAAAAGAACATTTTAAATCAAGCATATCACTGAACAAAGCCAAGAAAAATTATATACCTTTAAATCTAGAAAGTTTCTATAATAACAGAACACAATCTATCACTTTTCCCTTGTTCTCATTCATTTATTTGATAAATGAACATTTATGTTGGGCACAGCAAAGATGGCGCTGGCCTGCCTTCTCTTCTGGCTAGAAAAGGCGCCAATTTCACAGTTTCAGTTCCTGAAACCTATGGCACTTCCTCCTCTCGCCCGATCTTATTGGCTCTTCCGCCTCTGTCCTCACTTCCCTTCTGCTGCTCTATATAAGGTGTGCCCCCGCACAATAAAGTGAGATCCTGCTTCGACAGATCCCCCGAGCCTGGTGTCGTCCGTTGGTGCGTCCGGGTTCGGGACACTCGCCATCCCGCTCAGCCCCGGGAAGGGGCCTCCGGCTGGTCCGGTCGCCTCCACCCCTCCGAGGGAACCCCAACACATTTAGTTGAAAATAAATGGTTGAGCAAATACCTCAAGAATGCCTTGCCTTCATTCTTGAGGTTCTAAAGTAGAACACTTCTAATTTTTTTTCTAATTTTTAACTGTTCTGGACTTTAGTGAAGGGGTAACTTCTGGGAAGACATCAAGTATATAGATAGTATTTTTAAACAAACAGGAATGTCCAGAGGATTTAAAAATATATATATTCTAAATAAATGAAGAAATAATGGGTAGCATTTACTGAGGTGTTACTTTGTGGCTTTGTGGCAGCCACCTTAGCAATATTATCATTAACTGTCACATTCAAATTTTTTTTTTTTTCAAAATAGGTATCAGCTATCCATCCCCTAATCTGGACCGCTCCACCACACAGTCAGCCTTCCATCACTACAAATGAGGATATGAAATTTGAGGATATTAAGTAAAATGTCAAGGATAATAAGTCCTAAGACCATAAACCTGAATGGCTCTGAAACCAGTTTCTTAAAGCACCAAAACTCTTATGCCATTCTACCTCTAAAGAAATATTTAATATTCTGGCTTCAGTATTCTGGGACCATAAGCATTTCTTTTCCAAAGCAGTAGAGCAATTTTCTCTTTCAAAAAGAAATATATTTTTCAAATTTTAAGTATTATGTGTGTTTATTGTAGAACATTTATAAAATATAAAAAGGCAAAAAAAAGAAATTAGAAGCAATCCATAATAATATCAATAACATCGTGTCATGGTTGATGTGTTATGCCACCCAGATACCCATTTTAGGTCAAAACAGTCTATCTCCCAATTATTGGAAATGTTGTGGCTGTTAACTTTCCCTCCCTGGTAATTTCCTTCACTGACAAGAGGTATCCTAAAGTCACAACTCCTTTCCAGGGCCAGTGTGCATACAATGACTGATTGCTTGTGGTTAAAAGGCTCCCCTTTTCCTCCACATTAGCCCCTTTCTTAACTTAAGACAACTATCAAAAGCCATCCTCATGGAGTCAAATGACAGCTGGTTGTGGCTACCTCTCAGCCCAACTCTCCCCTCTGTCCAATCATATTTCTTCCCTTCCCTACATACAGGGGTTAAAATTAAAAGTACACCTTAATAAACTTCTTTCATGCCATTATCTGTTTCAGAGTATGTTTTTGTGGTTATACAACCTGTAGCAGCATAGATCTCTGTCCAGGCTTAGAAAATGTATGTGTAAAATATAGGAAAATAGTGTACTTGCTGCACTGTAATCAGCTTTTATTTTAAAAATACATGAAAAACATCTTTCCACAATCTAAGCATTCTTCTATATTATGTAGATTGTATTGTATTTCATTGTACATGCCATAGTTCATCTAACCAATCTGCAATATTAAAGTGTTTCCAAATTGTCAATTCTAAACAGGATATTTGCATAGTCTCAAAGTATATCCCCACAAGATGATTAGCAATTACTTCATGGTGGAGAATCCTTACAGATATTAATGGGAAACAGAATTTGTCATCCCAAGATATGCCCCTTTGGCATAAGGATTATTTTAGGCTGGTTGTTTTTAACAAACTGCAGACACAAAATCAGATCTGGAAATGAGCAAATATTACCTTTTGTAAGAGACATTTATATTTATAAGGGAAATCTCCATTTGTAAAGAAGTCTCCCTCTCCATATCAGGAAGAGAAAGATGTCCATTCTCTAGAAACTCATATCAGTGGAGAAGGCACTGATGTAAATCTGCATGACAACCATATCTTTGTTACCTGGGCTTTTCCTGGTAACCCCCCATAACTGGTTTTCTACCTCCCACCACCCAACATCTTTTGTTTTTAGCTGGAGATGGTATTTAAGGTGGTGGCTTGGGCCATTTCAAGGAGTTAGTTTTTCCTGGGTATCTGCTCTATATACAGCAGGTATAGATGTTATTCAAATTCTGTTTGAATAACTTTCTCCTGTTTATCTTTTATTGCAGGATTGTCTTGGGAAAGAACCTAGAAGGGTGAAGGGAAAATTATTTTTCTTTCCTTACAATACCATCTTAACCAAGTGATGCAATTAAATATTTCCAATAATGGGACTAAGCAACAGCATGCACCCTTTAGATATGATGCATGAAAAATTCAGAATTGCTTCTGTGGTATTCCTGCAAAAACTGTTTAATAAAAAACTGATCATGAGAAATATCATAAAAACCCAAATTGAGAGACATTCTACAAAATTATAGGCCTTTATACTTCAAAACGTTACACAAAAACATTAATGTTGTGAATGGAAAAAAAAAATAAAAAGGCTTGGGAAATTTTCCAGATAAAAGAAGACCAAAGAGACATTACAACTGAATGCACCACATAATGCTGAGTTTTCTTTGGTTATAAAGGACACCATTTAGACAATTAGCAAAAGTTTAATAAGATCTGATACTAGATAATAATATTCTATCAATGTCAAATTATTAATTTTGATAAATTTGCTATTATTATGTATGAAAATTCCTTGTTTTTTGGAAACATACACTAAAATGTTTAGAAGTAAAGGGGCGTCATGCCTGAAAGTCACTCTGAAACAGTTCAGAAAAAATAAAATTGTGTGTGTGTCTGTGTGTCTGTGTGTGTGTGTGGATAGAGAGATGGAGGAGGGAAATAGAGAAAGAGAGAATGAGATTGGGTGGAGAAAGAAGGGAAAAGAAAGAGAGAAAGAAAAAAGCAAATAAATAGAGAAAATATAAACATTTAGAACATCTGGATGAAGGATAAACAAAATTCAGTTTAGTATTCTTGGAACTTTGCTCTAAGACGGAACTATATTTTTACAGAAGATTATCAATATTTTATTGCATATGCTGTAATTTTTTTCTATGTGTGTAACTTGCATTTTAATTTTGGCTATAGTTCTTATTAATGTATAATAGCTTTGCTTTTTTGTAGTAGATATACCAGTTGTTTCCCATACAATATCTGGCTTTGGAGTCACACTTAGAAAGATCATCCTCATCCTCTAATATTATAAACACATATTTTTTCCAGCATTATATGTATTATTTTCTTCGATTATAATACATATTTAACTTTGAGTTGGTTTTGGTATGATGCAGGGACTTTAATTTAATTTTAATAGAATTAATCAGTGGTCACAACACCATATATTAACTTATCCTTTAGACATTAATTTGAAATACCATAAGCATTATATTCTAATTTCTTATACACTTCTGTCTCTAGGCTTTCTGTTCATTCTATGACACCATCTATTCTCATGATACACTTTTAAAAATGTTTTAGCTAGGGGACAAGATGGCAGGGAAGTAGGAGTAGGCGCTGTTTCAACCTGTACCCTAAAGGGAGCTGATTACCTACCAAAGAACTCCGATCACCCATGAAATCAGCCTGAGATCAAAATTATACAGGTCTGCATCTCTATAGGGGCAGAAGATGACAGTGGGCAGGTAAAGCAGAGTGGGAACATCGGACTGATATCGGAAGATAAACAGAAGGGGGAGGGAGCCACCAGAGGCGACCAATTGGAAAGTAATACCCCTAATACTAGAGTGCCCTGCATCTGGGGACCAGCATTAACTTGGAGACTGGTTGAAAGCACTCCAAAAGAGCAAAGGATTGCAGGGGTGAGGAGGATTGTGGGAATCGGAGTGGCTAGGGACAGGGGCTTAAGTCCCCAGCCCCAGGACAGCCTCCCCTGGTGCTGAGCCAGAGAAAGCAGCAGAGAAATCAGGTCTTGGTCCCTGAGCCGCCAGCATGCCTGAGAATGCGTAGGGTCCGGCTCCTGTGAGGGGCTGGGAGCCTCGCCAGACAGAAGAATGCTGAACCATGGTAACAGAGCCTGAGATGCATGTGCCCCTTACCCTTCCCTGAGAGACGTGCCTGAAAGCCCAGCCTGGTGCTCTTAGACCCGCGCCATTGTATCAGAGCCTGAGATAAGCGTGAGCCCCAAACCCTCCCCTAGAGAGGTGCGCAAAGGCCCAGCCTGGTGCTCTCAGACCTGCGCCTTTGTATCAGAGCCTGAGATGGGTGCATGAGACCCACAGCCTCCCCTGAGAGAGGTGCGTGCAAGCCTGGCACTCTTAGACCCAGAAAGACCAGGCACTCTCAGCCCAGGCCACCGGGAAAATCTCAGTATTCAATCACTTCTTGGAACCTCTCTGGTGGTCTGGAGCTGCCCAAACAGCTGCCGCTGCCATGGTTTTGGGTACAAGCAGAAGATCCTGTGTCCCCAGGGACCACGACTCAGAATCGGCTCTGCCAGTGGCCAAGGGAGAATTTATATGGGCTCTGCAGCACACACAAGAGAGCAGACTGAGGCTTCTCTCTGAGAGGGAGGTCAGGGTGCAGTTTACTTTCCTCTAAACCTACAAAAACCATCAAAAGCAGTCAAGCCAAGAGAAAAAAAGAGAAGTGAACAAACATAAAAACCTCCAGAGAACAAAAGCCTGAAAAAAAACGGTTTCCTCAGAACCCACCCCTTTGAGGGGGGCGAGAGGAATTAACTCAGGGAACATCATTGACTGAAAACCAAAGTGGCAGGCCCCTCCACCAGAAAACCAACCAGGAAAGAAAACAAAAAAGACTACAAAAGAACAACCACCACTACTTCATAGGACAACTTTTATTTTTAACTCGTTCCCACTATTCTGGTTGGTTATTTTTTTATATATGCATAATTTCTAAACCTATTTACCATGACAGTGAGATGTCCCGTACATCAAATTCCATAATAACATTCTAACCTGAACTTTTTGATACATATACCTGTTTTCCTTTTGCATTTCTATTATTAAATTTTTTTAAATTTTAGTTTAGTGTAGTTTATTCCTTTTTTATTTTTATTTTCTAATATTCATATAGAGTTCAAAGTAATTCCCTTTCCCCAATATGCTACCCCTATAGGTAAACCAATATTTAATCCCCGTTTATCTTAGAAAAGTTGAGTCCTTTAACAAAGATATCAAGATACATCCAGGAAGAATCAAAACAACCCTCCTCGCCCACACAGAATTTATAACCACTCTCCCATCTTTTTCTTCCACCAGTGTTTCTATGTTTTTGTGCTTGTCCTGATAGTATATAAATATTACACTTGGGGTTCTTTTTGAAGAGGTTCTTCCTTTATTTGCATATATATATATATGTTTCTTTTGTCATATACTTTTATCATTCTTTTGCTTCTATGTTTTTGTTTGTATACTCCATAAATTTTACCTTGGGGCCCATTTGGGCTGAACCATCTCTTTTGTCTTCCCTTTTTTTCCTGTCTCTCTCTCTCTCTTTCTCTCTTTTTTCTTTTTCTTTTCTTTTTTCTCTCGTTTGGGTGGGGGATCCTCATTGCTCAGAAGTGATCCAGGGTGGACCTTGACTGCACCACAGTTGATAAACCCAGCTTCATCCATTCAGTCATCTCTCACCAAAATCACTAGGAGAAAGAATGCACAACAGAAGAAAAATACAGAGGATGGGCCTTCTGCAACAGAGCTAAAGGCTATCAACATAGACAATATGTCACAAAGAGAATTCAGGCTAACAATTACCCAGGCAATAGCTAGGTTGGAGAAGACCATGGGTGATAAGACGGAATTGATTAGGGCCAAACTGAAAGCTACATGCGATGATGTTCACAATGTTAGTGCATAACTGAAAGCCACCAGGGCTGAGGTTCACAATGCTCTCAATGAGTTCCAATCTAATCTAAATTCTCTCAAAGCTAGGGTAACTGAGACAGAAGATAGAATTAGTGATCTGGAGGACAAATAGAAAGAAAGGGTCAGGAGGAAGCCTGGAACAAACAGCTTAGAAGCCACGAAAACAGAATCAGGAAAATAAATGATGCCATGAAACGTTCCAACATCAGAATTATTGGAATCCCTGAAGGGGAGGAGAAAGAACGAAGACTAGAAGATACACTGGAACAAGTTCCTCATGAAAATTTTCCCAATCTCGTGAATGGAACCAGCATTCATGTACTAGAGGCTGAACGGTCTCCACCCAAATTATAGATTCCATAAAAATATCAAGGCACCTGATAGTCAAATTGAGGAATCGTAATTGTAGATATAATCTCTTGAAAGCCATTAGGACAAAGAGGCTTATACTTACAGAGGAAAGCCCATGAGAATAACATAAGACCTGTCCACAGAGACCTGGCAAGCCAAAAAGGGCTGGCAAGATATATTCAGGGTACTAACGAGAAGAACATGCAGCCCAAATATTTTATCCAGCAAGACTAACATTCAAAATGGATGGAGAGATAAAGAGTTTCCAAGACGGGCAAGGATTAAAAGACTATGAGACCACCAAGCCAAGACTGCAGGAAATATTAAGGGGGGTACTATAAAATTGGAAAATCCTAAGAATAGCATTGAACAGAAATATAGAGACAATCTACAGA
>NC_081575.1:51700740-51715613 GCF_022355385.1 Mustela nigripes | reverse complement strand
TGAGTGAAATAAGTCAAGCAGAGAGAGTCAATTATCATATGGTTTCACTTATTTGTGGAGCATAACAAATATCATGGAGGACAAGGGGAGATGGAGAGGAGAAGGGAATTGAGGGAAGATAGAAGGGGATGTGAACCATGAGAGACTATGGATTCTGAAAAAGAATCTGATGGTTTTGAAGGGGTAAAGGGTGTGAGGTTGGGGGAACCAGGTGGTGGGTATTGGAGAGGGCACAGATTGCATGGAGCACTGGGTGTGGTGCAAAAACAATGAATACTGCTATGCTGAAAAAAAATTAAAAAATTAAGAAATGTTTTAGCTAATACTTTTTAACATTTTGAGTATAAGTTTTCCCTTCATTATCCTTTTCTAATCTCTTTTGTATCTGGTGATAAGGTACAATTTTTATTTCTAATGTAATTTTGAATTTTAACTTTTCTTTCTTGACTAAATTGTCAGAAGTTACTTTTCAAATAATTAGTTCTTAGATTTATTCTTTGAGCCTACAATTTTCCAATTCATTTAATTGTGACTTCTATCATTATTAATTCATTACTTTTGCTTAACTTGCGCTTATTTTGTAACCTTTTTAATAGACTGCTGATTTGAATGCTTAAAGGTGAAAGAAGAAAAGGCAAACTGAGGGCACAGCAGGAGTTGACACCACACAACACCCCTTTATGGGATATATGTGACATTCCTCAGGCACTTCTGGTTGCCCAAAAGCTAAGGAAAGGAAAAACAAATAGTTAATTTATAGAGATCACAATCCTGAAAAACAAGAGTCTCCCTCAGGTTACAAATGTCTTAGCAATCTACAAGAATATTTTTATCAATAACCTAGCTTCCAGAAGTAAATGTTGATATAATTAAATGTCCTTATAACCTGAAACCTATTGACAGATACGTATAGCAGACAGTGGGTAATGTTCTTCCAGGAAGCTCTCAACTATCTTCATGCTAATGCCTTGCTAGAGGGAAAACCAGCCTTAACTTGACAATGGCAAGGCATCTGGTATCCTGTGACTCTACTTTAACAAATGAAAATCCTTTCAGAACTTCCCTTTTCCTTACTTCCCCCAACCCCATAGTATATAAGCCATCACCCTTCACAACCTCTGCGCAGCAGCTTTTTCTGCCCACAGGTCCTGTTCCTGTGCTTAAAAAACCACCATTTTTCATCAACGGTGGCTCAAGAATTCATCAGCTCCAGACCTCACCCCACTGAACCTCACCTATACTCCAAAACCCCATTACTTAATTTATTTTTATTCTCTTTCATTTGATAAGAAAAGCTTTAACTATCATGAATTTTCATGAATACAAATTTAACAATTCCCCATAAGTTTTTACAAGTAATATTGTCTTTATTGTTGCTTTGTAAACTATCTGAAATAATAGTTTTTATTTTCTTTTTGATCCAACAGCTATGCACAGGATATAGTCTAATTTCCAAGTAGCTATATATATATATATATATATATATATATATATATATATATATTTCATTCCTTATCCTATTTTTATTCATTTCTAGCTATACTGTATTGAGATTAAAGAATATTGATTGTATGATTTATACTTTTGGGGATTTACTGGTTTTCTTTTTTTTAATTTTTCTTTTAAGATTTTATTTATGTATTTGACACAGAGAGAGAGCACAGAAGGAGAGGGAGAGGGTGAAAGAGAAGTAGGTTCTCTACTAAGCAGGGAGCCCAAAGTGGAACTCAATATCAGGACCTTGGGATCATGACCTGGGCCAAAGGAAGATGCTTAACTTACTGAAGCACCGAAGTACCCATGAAGTTTTCTTTACCACTTAATATGTAATCACTGTATTTAAAAATAAATATTCAATATACAGTTGAAAATAATATAAGTCCACGACATCTCTTTAATGGTACCCATTACATTCCATTAGTAAATCCTCTAGTGTTCCTCTTTATTTCTAGTTTAATGAACTGAGAAGATGTTTCAGTATGCTTTTTATTCTGTGTAAATTTATCCTTGTAGTTTTAACAATATTTGCTTAAACAGTTTAATCAATTTTTCTAGATACATCTCTTGAGGAAAGGAAAACAAAGGCAAAAATAAACTACAGTGACTGCATCTAAATAAAAGGTTTCTGAACTGTGAAGGAAATAATCAACAAAAATAAAAGACAACCTACAGAATAGAAGATATTTGCAAATGACATCAAGTAAAGGGTTAGTATCTAAAATATATATTTTTAAAAATATACAAATCAACACCCAAAAACCAAATAATCCATTTAAAAATGGGCAGAAGACATGAATAGTCATTTTTCCAAAGAATACATACAGATGGGGGAATAAGTTTAGATGCTGGAGTAATAGGGGGATCCTGGGCTTGTCTCACCTTTTGAACACAGCTAGATTAATATCAAATCATTTTGAGTATCTAGGAATCAATCTGAGCATTAAGAGAACAATCTGCAAACTTAGAAGGAAAGAACATGGCAAGTATGAAGTATAGAGATGAATTGGGGAAGAGAAAGGCCACTGTGCAACAGAGAAGAGGGAGTCATTTTCACAGAGTGAGAAAGGGGCAGGGAAGAGAGCAACACATTGGGCTCAAGCAAGAAAAACACTTCCCCAAAATCACTGACTGAGGAATCAAGAGGAACTGACTATTGCAAGCTTTTACAAACAGTGGAGTTCAAATTCTGAGGTTTTAGACGTCCACGACATTCATCAAAGTCAATCCAGCTAGGCAGCAGTGCTTTTAGCAGAGGCTAAAGTTTCTTATACAAAACCAGTGCAGGGTCATTTTAATAGAACAGGTCTGAATGTGAGCCAACACAACAGGCCTCTCCCCTGGAGGATCAGAGTAGGTTTCCAGCAGGCATCAAGTCTATTGATTATAGAGTGCCCCAAGTGTTATCTTAAGTTCTGGTGGAAATGAGACCAAGTTTCCCCCCAACCCCCACTTTAGAATCAGAATTATTGTTTTTTTACTTTTTTTTTTTTTCATTTTCTTTTCTCTCTCTTCTCTTTTAATCAACTTTCTTTTTTTTCTTCAGTCTATTTGTTTGGAATCAGTCTTATAGTTTTTAGTTTGTCTTCATTTTTAAAAATTCCTTTTCTTTTTTTTGTTTTTGGATCAGGCTTTTTTTGGGGGGATATAGTTTAACAAAAAATTAAAGCACACTTACTTAAGGGTCCAAACACTCCCTACCACATGCAAGGAGGAATTCTGTAGAAAACTGACCTGTGAGAAAGAGAAGGGAAAACACAACAACAGAGTGCATACAGCATACACCAGAAACACTTCCTGAAATGTGAGGCCCTGGACAGTGTAGGATCCCTTGTTAATACAGCATTACTCTTAGGAGCAGGAAACATTATAAGCCTTCATAACACACAAAAGACAGAAACCTATACAAAAAGACAAAATGGAGGGATTCTTCCAAAAAGAAAGATCAGGAAGAAACCACAGCCAGGAATTTGCTCAAAACATATATAACCAATATATCAGAATAAGAATTCAGAACAATCATAAGAATAATAGCAGTGCTTGAGAAAGGCATAGAAGACACCAGAAAAATTTTGTGACACAGATAAAAGGACTAAAAACTAGTTAGGGTGAAACATAAAATGCTATAACTGAGATGCAAAACCTACTGGATATAACCACAATGAGGCTGGAAGAATCAGAGGAGCAAGTAAGTGATATAGAAGATAAAATTATGGAAAATAATGAAGCTGAAAAGAAGACAGAAAGAAAAATATTAGTTCACAGATATAGTCTTAGGGAACTCAGCGATTCCATAAAGCACAATAGTATCTATATCATAGGAGTCCCAGAAGAGGAAGAGTGGGAAAAGAAGCAGAAAGTTTATTTCACCAAACTATAGCTTAAAACTTGCCTAAAATGGGGAAGGAAGCAGGTATTCAAACCCAAAAGGTACAGAGAACTCCCCTAAAAATCCACAAAAAGAAGCCAACTTTAAGATATTTCATAGTGAAATTGCAAAATACAAAGATAAAGAGAGTATTCTGAATGCAGCTACAGACAAAAGGTCCTTAACCTAGAAGTATAGACACATAAGGTTAGCAGCAGACCTGTCCACAGAAATCTGGCAGGCCAGACAGCAGTGGCATGATATATTCAACTTGATAAGTGGGGAAAGTATGCAGCCAAAAATATTTTATCCAGTAAGGCTGACATTAAGAATAGAAGGAGAGACAGAGTTCCCAGACAATTAAAATCAAAAGGAGTTCATGAATACTAATGCAGCTCTGAAAGAAATATTAAAGGGGACTCTTTGAGTGGGAAAGAGATACCAAAAGCAACAAAGACTGGAAAGGAATAGAGATAATTTTCAGGAAGAGCAAATTTACTGGTAACACAGTGGCACTAAATTCAGATCTATCCATAATTACTCTAAATGTAAATGGACTAAATGTTCTAATAAAAAGACATAGGGTATCAGAATGGACTAAAAAAAAAAAAGACCCATCCATATGTTGTTTAAAAGAGACTTATCTTAGACCCCAAAAAACCTCCAGATTTAAAGGGAAGAGGTGGAGAACGCTATATCATGCCAATGGGCATCAAAAGAAACCTGGCATAGTCATACTTACTTAAAACAAAACAGATTTTAAACCAAAGACTATAATAAGAGATGAAGAAGGCACTACATCAAAATAACAGGGTCTATCCTACAAGAGATCTAGCACTTATAAATATTTATGCTTGCAAAACAAAAGCAATCAAATATAAAAATCAACAAACTTTAAAAAAGCATATTGATAATAAAACAATAATAATAAGAGAATTTAACATTCTACTTGCAGCAATGAACAGATCATCTAAGCAGAAGATCAAAAAGGAAAAAAAGAGCTTTGAATGACCATGCTGGACCAGGTAGAGTTCACAGATATATTCAGAACACTTCATCCTAAAGCAACTGAATACACATTCTTCTTTTTCAGGGCACATGTAAATTTCTCAAGAATAGATCACATACTGTGTCAGAAATCAGGCCTCACCCAGTACAAAAAGACTGAGATCATACCGTACCATTCATGTGTTCAGACCACAACAGTATGAAATGTGAAATCATCCACAAGAAAAATTTGGAAAAACTACAATTACATGAAGTTTAATGAACATACTAATAACAATGAATGGGTTAAACAGGAAGTTAAGAAGAAATTTAAAAATACATGGAAGCAATTGAAAATGAAATCATAACAGTGCAAAACGTTTGGGATGCAACAAAGGCACTCATAAGATTATATATATATATATATATATATATATATATAATATTACAGATCTTCCTGAAGAAGTTAGAAAAGTCTTAAATACACAACCTAAACTTACACCTAAAGGAGCTGGAAAAGGAACAGGGGGGAAAAGGGTCTAAAAGCAACAGAACAAGGGAAATAATAAAGATTAGAGCAGAAATCCATGATATAGAAATCAAAGTAAACAGTAGATAGATCAACAAAACTAGGAATCAGTTCTTTGAAAGAATTAACGAAATTGATAACCCCTAGCCAGGCATGGTACAGAGAAAGGACCCAAAAAAATAAAATCATGTAGGAAAGAGGAGAGATCACAACCAACACTAAAGAAATACAATTATAAGAGAATTTTGAGCAGTTATATGCAAAAAAAATTGGGCAATCTGGAAGAAATAGATAAATTTCTAGAAACATAAATATGACCAAAACAGAAATAGGAAGAAGTAGAATATTTGAACAGAACCATAACCAGAAAAGAAACTGATTCAGTAATTAAAAATTTCCCAATACCAAGAATCTTGGGCCATATGGCTTCCTGGGGGATTTCTATGAAACATTTATCAAAGAGTTCATACATATACTGCTGAAATTGTTCCAAAAAGTAGAAATGGAAGGAAAACCCAAACTCATTCAGTGAGGCAGGATTAACTCAACCAAAAACTAAACAGAGACCCCACTAAAAAGAATTACAGACCAATATCCCTGATGAACATGAATGAAAAAATTCTCAACAAAATACTAATAAATCAAATCCACAGTACATTAACAAAATTATTCATCATGACCAAGTGAGATTTATTCCTGGGATACAAGGGTTGTTCAGTATCCACAAATCAATGGGATACACCACAATAGTAAAAGAAAGGACAAGAACCATATAATCCTCTCAATAGATGCAGAAAAGCATTTAACAAAATACAGGATACTTTCTTGGTAAAACCCTCAAGAAAGTAGAGACACAAGGAACATACCTCAGCATCATAAAGGTCATATATGATAATCCCACAACTAATATTCTCAGCGGGGAAAATTGAGAGCTTTTCCTCTAAGGCCAGGGACATGACAGAGATGTCCATTATCATCACTGTTTTCAACATAGTACTAGAAGTCCTAGTCTCAGCAATCATACAGCAAAAGGATTTATAAAAGCCATCCAAATCAGCAAATAAATAAAACTCACTTTTCATGGATGACATGATACTATATGTAGAAAACCTGAAAGACTCCACAAAAAACTTCTAGAACTTATACATGAATTCAGGAAAGTTTCAGATTGTAAAATCAACCTACAGTTGCATTTCTATCACCAATAATGAAGCAGCAGAAAGAAAAATCACAGAATCTATCCCACTTACAATTGTACCCAAACCATAAGATATCTAGGAATAAACCCAACTAAAGCAGTAAATATCCCTACTCTGAAAACTATGGAACCCTTTTAACAGAAACTAAGGAAAACAAAGACATGGAAAAGCATCTAATGTTCATGGATTGGAAAAACAAATACTGTTAAATGTATAAGCAATCTATACATCCAGTGCATCACTATGAAAATACCATCATTTTCATAGAGCTAGAAGAAACAATTCAAAAATTTGTGTGTGAAACCAGAAAAGACCCTGAATAACCAAAGTAATGTTGAAAAATTAAACCAAAGATTACAGTCTTCAAACTGTATTACATAGCTGTAATCATCAAGACTGTATGGTACCGGTAGAAAAACAGATACATACATCAAAGGAACAGAATAGAGACTATAGAATGAACCTCAACTCTATGGTCAACTAATCTTGGTCAAAGCAGGAAAGAATATCTAATGGAAAACTGTCTCTTCAACAAAAGCTGCTGGGAAAACTGCACAGCAAAATGAATAATAAAAATGGACCATATTCTTATAGCATACACAAAAATAAATTTAAAATTGATGGGAAGGAAAGAGAATATGGAAGAAGAATAGGGAGCCTTCTTATCACCTCATCAATTGAATTCAGCTAGATATCTATTAAATCATACTGAACACCTGTGAATACAACCTGAGATACAAGAAAAGAATTGCTGCAATTCTACAAATAAAAATTCAACCACTTTTTAAAAGGTAGGAGGTGCAGAGAAATGAATTTAAGGAGATATATCAGAACATAACCATTGGTGGGAGGGAGCCTCTAGAAGCTGGCTACTGGAATATGGTATAAGAGTGGAGCACAAAATCAGAACTTTTAGAAGTCTACTCCTGTGAGGGACATCCCTGCCTGGAAGGTGCTCAGGTGGCAAAGAGAGCAGAATCCTAGGTGGGACATTGTGGTCTCAGGGTCCCCAGGTTCACAGAAAGTATAGGGATACCTTAGTGCAGCAGAGTTTGCAGGCATTTTATCAGGGAAGCTGGCAACAGTTGGCTCTCAGCTAGGTGTTGCTATAAACTGAGAACAGCACAATTGGGTTGCTGTCCAAGCAGGGCTCTGACAAGCAGCAAAATTGCTATGAGACCCCTCTCCCTGCCCTGGGAGGAACAGTGCCTTTGTGCGCATCATGGGGCAACTGCTCCCAGAGCAGGGACCGAGAGAACAGATGGACCTGGTGAGACCCCCATCGCTCCAATGTGAAAATTCGTGCGAGTGTACATGGCAAAAGTCTAGAGTTTGGTGGACAAAGGTGTTTGACTGCTTTTCTCTGAGGGTGCACTGAAAAGCACGGGGCATGATCATTGGACTCCAGGGCTGGAGATCGGGGGCGCTATTTTTTTGTTTTTTCTTATCCTCTAAAATGGCAAAAGAAAAAAAAAAGGAGTCTTCAGGGGAAAAAAGCCACATAGAGCAACCCAAAGCAGCTTACATTGAGCCCAGCCACCTGACAGGAGATGGTGCAACTCCACCCAGACAAAAACATTTGAGAAACAGTGCAACAGGCCCCTCCCCCAGAACAACAGTGGTAACATCAGTCAAATACGACATTTATGGATCACACAGAACTATAAAAGTCCTGAGCTAGAGGAAAATAGTATATAGAATATGAGATAATTTTCTCAGGAGTCTTAAGTCTTTCAGTTTGAAATTTTCTTTTTCTTTTTCTTTTTTCCCCCTTTCCAACTAGTTTCTCATTTTATCAGTTGTCTTTGTCTTTTCATTTTTAATTTTCATTTTTATATTTACATTATATTTTTTCTTCATTTTTTGTCTTCCTTTCACTGAATTCAATATATATCAAGTTTTTCTTTATAACTTTGAGATTTAGTGTCCTCGTGTCCTCTAAAAAACTGACCAAAATACACCCAGGATCAAGAGGAGCACTCTGTTTTGTCCACATGGGAGAATAAATTGTCTTTTTTCCTTTTTTTTTTTTTTTTTTGGCCTCTGAACTCTTTAGAATTTTCGAGTGTCTGTTTTGCTGGGGTCACTGTTAATATTTTTTATTTTGTTCTTTTGTTCATCTATTCTTCTCTAGAAAAGAAATGGCTAGAAGGTGAAATTCACAGAAAAAGAAAGAACCAGAGATAATACTCTCTGCCATAGATCTAACTGATAAGGATATAAGTAAAATGCCAGAAATGGAATTCAGAATAATGATTGTAAAGTTACTAGTAGGATTTGGAAAAAAAAAAGCATAAAAAACACTAGAGAATCTCTTAGTGCAGAAAAAAAATCTAATCAGGCTGAAATTAAAAATGCTATAACTGAGATGCAGTCTAAAATGGATTCTCTAACATCTAAGGTAAATGAGGCAGAAGAGAGAGTCAGTGACATAGAAGACAAAATGATGAAAAGACAGCTGAGGAAAAGAGAGAAAAACAACTAATGGACCATGAGGGGAGGCATTGAGAAATCAGCAATACCATAAAACAAAATAAATTAGGGACACCTGGGTGGCTTAGTGGGTTAAGCCTCTGCCTTCAGCTCAGGTCATGATGTCAGGGTCCTGGGACTGAGCCCTGCATCGTGCTCTCTGCTCAGTGGGGAGCTTGCTTCCCCCTCTCTCTCTGCCTACTTGTGATCGATCTCTCTCTCTCTCTCTCTCTCTCACTGTGTCAAAAAAAATAAATAAAATCTTTTTTAAAAAAAAGCAAAATAATATTAGAATTATTTGGGACCCAGAGGAATAAGAAAGAGGGGGGGGACAGAAGGTGTATTTGAGAAAATCATAGATGAGAACTTCCAAATCTGGGGAAAGAAACAAGCATTCATCTCCAAGAGATAGAGAGGACAATTCCCAAAGTCACTAAAAATAGATCAGCATCTTGAAATATAATAGTAAAGACTGAAAATTTTAGGGAAAAAGAGAAAATCCAGAAAGCAGCTTGAGACAAGAGGCTCCTTACCTACAGATGGAGGAACGTCAGATTGACATCAGAACTATCCACAGAAACCTGGCAGGCCAAAAAGCATATAGCTGACATGCTATATTCAAGGTAGTATATGGGAACATGGAGTCAAGAATACTTTATCCAGCAAGGTTGTTATTCAGAAAGAAAGGAGAGATAAAGAGCTTCCAGGATAAACAGTAACCAAAAGAATATGTGATCACTAAACCAGCCCTGCAAGAAATATTAAAGGGAATACTGTAATCAAAGAGAGAACCCAAAAGTAACATAGACCAGAAACAGACAATCTACAGAAACAGGGACTTTATAGGTAATACAGTGGCATTAAATTCATCTTTCAATAGTTATTCTAAATGTAAATGGGCTAAATACTCCAATCAAAAGTCATAGGTATCAGACTGGATTTTGAAAAAGCAAGACCTGTCCATACTCCGTCTACAGGAGACTCATTTTCGAACCAAAGGCACCTCCAGATTGAAAGTGAGTGGGTGGAGAACCATCTATCATGCTAATTGGCATCAAAAGAAACTTTGGGTAGCAATCCATATATAAGACAAACTGGATTTTAAACCAAAGACTCTATTAAGGGATGAAGAGGGACACTATGTCATACTTTATCATACTTAAACTGTCCAATGAGAAGATCTAACAATTATAAAATTTATACTCTTAACTTGGGAGCAGCCAAATATAATAACCAATTACCAACAAAGTTAAGGAAACACATTGATAACAATACAATAACAGTAGGGGACTTTAACACTGTACTCATAGCAATGGACAGATCCTCTAAGAAGATCAACAAGAAAACAAGGGATTTGAATGACATACTGGACCAGATGGACTTCACAAATATATTGAGAACATTCCATCCTAAAGCACCAGAATATACATTATTCATAAGTGCACATGGAATATTTTCCAGAATAGATCACATAATGGGTCACAAAATCACATCTCAAATGATACCAAAATATTGTGATTATACCCTGTATATTTTCAGACCACAATGCTTTGAAACATGAACTCAATCACAGGTGGAAATTTGGAAAGAAATCAAATACTTGGAGGTTAAACAAAAATCCTACTAAAGAATGAATGTATCAATCAGGATATTAAAGACAAATTTTAAAAATTAATGGAAGCAAATTAAAATTAAAACAAAGCAAATAAAGTCAATGCCAATCAGGAGAAGAGAAATAATACAGATAAGAGCAAAAATCAATGAAGTAGAAAGCAAAAGAACAGTAGAACAGATTACTGAAAATAGGACCCCATTCTCTGAAAGAATAAAATCAATAAATCCCTATCCAGACTTATCAAAAATAAAAGAGAAGCACCCAAATTAATAAAATCATGAAAGAGAGAGGAGAGATCATAAATAACACCAAGGAAATACAAACAATTATAAGAGAATATTATAAGAAATTATATACCAACAAATTAGGCAACTTGGAAGAAATGGACACATTCCAAGAAATGTATAGACTACCAAAACTGAAAAGGGAAGAAATAGTAACCTGAACAGCAAGTAACCAGCAAGGAAATTGAAGCAATAATCAAAAATCTCCCAAGAAACAAGAGCCCAGGGCCGGTTGGTTTCCCAGGGGATTTTTACCAACTATGTAAAGACCTAATACCTATTCTTCTGAAACTGTTTCAAAAAATAGAAATGGAAAAACTTCCAAACTTATTTTATGAGTCCAGCATTACCTTCTTCCCAAAACTAAACAAAGACCCCATCAAAAAGGCGAATTACAGACCAATATCCCTGATGGGCATAGATGCCAAAATTCTCAACAAAATTCTAGCCAGTAGGATCCAATAGTACATTAAAAGGATTTATCACCATGACTAAGTGGGATTTATTCCTGGGCTAAAAGGGTGGTTCAACATCTGCAAATCAATCAACATGATACATTACATAAATAAATGAAAGGACAAGAGCCATATGACCCTCTCAATTGATACAGAAACAGTATTTGACAAAATACAGCACACTTTCTTTATGAAAACTCTCCACAGTGTAGGGATAGGGGGAACATACCTCAATATCACAAAAGTTATCTATGAAAAGACCACAGTGAGTATCATTCTTGATGGGGAAAAACTGAAAGCTTTTCCCCTAAGGTCAGGAACATGGCAAGACTGTCCACTATCACCACTGCTATTCAACACAGTAATAGAAGTCCTGGCCTCAGCAATCAGACAACAAAAAGAAATAAAAAGCATTCAAAATTGGCAAAAAGAAATCAAATTTTCATCCTTCACAGATGACATGATACTTTATGTGAGAAGTCCAAAAGATTCCACCCAAAAAATAGTTTGAACTCATATAGGAATTCAGCAACATGGCAGGATATAAAATCAATGCATAGAAGTCAGGTGCATTTCTATACACTAACAAAGAGACAGAAGAAAGAGAGATTAAGAAATTGATCCCATTTATAATTACACCAAATAAAGAAGATACCTAGTAATAAACCAAACCAAAGAGGTAAAGGATCTTCTGATCACTTATGATCTTACAGAAAGCTTATGAATGAAATTGAGGAAGACACAAAGAAATGGAAAAATATTCCATGCTCGTGGATTAGAAGAACAAATATTGTTTATGTCTAGGCTGCACAGAGCAATCTACACATTCAATGCAATCGCTATCAAAATCCCACTAACATTTTTCACAAAGCTGGAACAAATAATCCTAAATTCTTATGGAACCAAGAAAGACCCCTAATAGCCAGAGAAATGTTGAAAAAGAAAACCAAAGCTGGCGGCATCACAATCCTGGACTTCAAGCTATATTACAAAGCTGTAATGATCAAGACAGTGTGGTAATGGCACAAAAGCAGATGCATAGATCAAGGAACAGAATAGAAAACACAGAAATGAACCCTCAAGTCTATGGTCAGCTAGTCTTCAGCAAAGCAGGAATGAATATTTAATGGAAAAAGGACAGTCTCATCAACAAATAGTGCTGGGAAAATTGGACAGCCACATGTAGAAGAATCAAACTAGACCATTTTCCTGTAGCATACGTGAAGGTAAACTCAAAATGGCTGAAAGAACTAAATGTGAGACAGGAATCCATCAAAATTCTGGAGGAGAACATAACCAGCAATCTCTTTGACCTTGGCTACAGTGACTTCTTGCAAGATACCTCTCCAAAGGCAAGGAAAGACAAAAGCAAAAATGAACTATTGGACTTCATCAAGATAAAAAGCTTCTTCACTGCCGGAAACAGTCAACAAAACTAAAAGGTAACCTATGTAATGGGAGAAGATATTTACAAATGTATTATTAAATAAAGAGCTAATATTTGATATTTATAAAGAACTTATCAAACTCAACACGCAGTAAACAAATAATTCAATCAAGAAATGAGCAGAAGACATGAACAGTCATTTCGCCAAAGGACACATACAAATGGCCAGCAGACCCATGAAAAAATACTTCACATCTCTTGTCATCAGGGAAATACAAATCAAAAACACAGTGAGATACCACTTAACATTAGTCAGAATGACTAAAATTGACTAGTCAGGAAACAACAAATGTTGGCAAGGATGTGGATAAAGGGGAACTCTCTTAGACTATTGGTGGGAATGCAAGCTGGTACATCCACTCTGGAAAACAGTCTGGAGGTTCCTCAAAAAGTTGAAAATAGAGCTACCCTATGACCCAGTAATTGCACTACTGGGTATTTACCCCAAAAGATACAAATATAGTGATCCAAAGGGGCACATGCACCCCAATATTTATAGAAGCAATGCCCACAATAGCCAAACTATGGGGAATTGAGATGTCCACCAACAGATGAATGGATAAAGATGATGGGGGGGGGTGCCTGGGTGGCTCAGTGGGTTAAAGCCTCTGCCTTCAGCTCAGGTCATGATCCCAGGGTCCTGGGATTGAGCCCCGCATCGGGCTCTCTTCATCTATTTCTGCCTGCCTCTCTGCCTACTTGTGATCTCTGTCTGTCAAATAAATAAATAAAATCTTTAAAAAAAAAAGATGATGTGGGATAGATATACAATGTAATATTACTCAGACATCAGAAAGGATGAATACTAACCTTTTACATTGAAATGGATGGAACTGGAGGGTATTGTGCAAAGAAAGATAAATCAATCAGAGAAAAACAATTATATGATCTTGCTGATATGTGGACTTTGAGAAATAAAGCAGAGAATCCTGGGGGAAGGGAGGAAAAACTGAATGAGAAGTTATGAGAAATGGAGAAAAACCATAACAGACTCTTAACTATAAGAGACAAAGTGAGGGTTACTGGATGGGAAGTGGGTGGGCAGTTGGGGGTAAGTGGGTTATGGGCATTAATGAGGGAATGTGATATGATGAGTACTGGGTGTTATATGCAACTGATGAATTATTGATCTCTACATCTGAAACTCATGATGTATTCTATGTTGACTAACTGAATTTAAATTAAAAAAAATTTAAAAAATGGATGAAAGTTCTAAATATGTCAAAGAAAAACATCAAAATACTAGAGGAATACACAGGCATTAACCTCTTCGACCTTGGCCATAGCGACTTCCTACTAGACACATTCCCAGAGGCAAGAGAAAAAACAGCAAAAATGAACTACTGGGATTTTATCAAGATAAAGAGCTTCTATACAGAGAAGAAAATAGTTCACAAAGCTAAAAGTGAGAGTACAAAATGGGAGAAGATATTTGTAAATGACATATCTGGTCAGCATCCAAAATACATAAAGTACTTATCAAACTCAACATCCAAAAAATGAATAATCCAAAAAAAATGGGCAGAAGATATGAACAGACACTTCTCCAGTGAAGACATACAACTGGCTATCGGACACGTGAAAAAATGTTCATCATCACTAGCCATCAGGGAGATTCAAATTAAAACCACATTGAGATACCACCTTACACCAGTTATAATGGCCAAAATTAGCAAGACAGGAGACAACATGTGATGGAGAGGATGTGGAGAAAGGGGAACCCTCTTCCACTGTTGGTGGGAATGCAAGCTGGTGCAGCCACTTTGGAGAACAGTGTGGAGATTCCTCAAGAAATTAAAAATATAGCTTCCCTATGACCCTGCAATTGCACTACTGGGTATTTACCCCAAAGACACAGATGCAGTGGAAAGAAGGGCCATCTGTACCCCAATGTTTATAGCAGCAATGGCCAAGGTCGCCAAACTGTGGAAAGAACCAAAATGCCCTTCAATAGACGAATGGATAAGGAAGATGTGGTCCATATACACTATGGAATATTATGCCTCCATCAGAAAGGATG
>NC_081575.1:51674450-51685740 GCF_022355385.1 Mustela nigripes | reverse complement strand
TATTATGCTAAGCAAAATAAGTCAATCAGAGAAAGACAATTATCATTTGATCTCACTGATACGTGGAATTTGAGAAACAAAGCAAAGGATCATGGGGGAAAAGAAGAAAAGATGAAATGGGATGAAACCAGAGAGAAAGACAAACCATAAGATACTCTTAATCTCAGGAAACAAACTGAGGGTTGCTTAAGTAGAGGGGGTGGGAGGGAGGGAGTGGCTGGGGGATGGACACCGGGGAGGGTATGTGCTATGGTGATTACTGTAAATTGTATGAGACTAATTAATCACAGACCGTTACCCCTGAAAAAAAATACATTATATGTTAATAATTTTTAAAAAGAAGAGTAAGATTTTTTATGCAGATTTAAGTTAGTGCCTTCTCCATTGACTAGACTTTCTGGAAATTTATAGCCATCCTTTTCTTCCTAGTACAAAGAGAGAGAAAGAGAGATACACCTTTACAAATAGAGATTTTGTTTATAAAATCAAATTTCACTTAAAAAGGGTAATTTATGGTGTTTTAATAAATTCTCCCATGTCTGCTATTTTTTAAAATAATCATCTCTGAATAATCCTTATATCAAAAAGGCATATTTGGGGTGGCACATTCTGTTGTATCCAGGTCTATAATTTTAGTTAATAAAGCATGGTATATATAGAGTTTTCAAAAAAAAAAAAAAAGTCCTCATTGTTTGCTTAGGAAAAAAAAAAGATTTCACTTCATTTTAATTTTTAAAGACTTTATTTATTTGACAGAGATCACAAGTAGCAGAGAGGCAGGCAGAGAGAGAGAAGGAAAGCAGGCCCTCTGCTGACCAGAGAGCCCAATGCGGGGCTCAATCCCAGGACCCCAAAACCATGACCTAAGCTGAAGGCAGAGGCTCAACCCACTAAGCCACCCAGGTGCCCCTTCACTTCATTTTAATTTACAGAAACTTTTTCAGTAATAAAATTCATTACAAACCTGGGAGTTCCTGTATTATGATTTGAGGTTAAGTACAAGTACAAATAACTTTAAAACAAGTTATAAAACAAATAATGAACATAAGAAAATCAATTTCTTACCAATTGATCTATCATGGCCACTAAGTCAGGAGATAAACAAATAAGCCCTGGATCACTGCCATGACCAACTACTCCATGCCCCCAAATCCCGAGATGGTTAGACAAATCAAAAATATAGCTCCTGGATGGGTTTGTCAGCACTGTTGCTAAATAAACTTGGTAAACTTGTCTCAAAAGAAACCAGTAACTTAAGAGATGAGGGTTTGGAAAATAGAAGGGGAGAAATTTATTTCAGGTGCTGGCAGCTGAGGAAGGTGGCAGCCTCAAGCCTGGAAAACTGGCCTCTCTGCTGGCAATATGGACACCTAGATTTTTATAGGGAGAGATTGTGGGTGCAGGGGGTACATGCAAGAAAGCAGGCAGAGTGCCTGTGATCATAAGTGGGGATCAGTATCTGCCTATGATCGTGGGCAAGGAAGGGATATGGTGTTCAGGCATTATTTTGCTATCAGAGCAACTGAAATATTCTGGTCACTGTAAAACATTCCTCAATGCCTCAAGAAAGTGTTAAGAAATAGTAACAGTGGGTTTCAGTTAGAACATGAGTTAAGTGGTTTTGTCTATTTCTGGTTTTAACTGTTGGAGTCTATAGTTGAGCAAGAGGGCTCACTGACAGATTTTCTTGAAAAATCTTGTTTTTATAACCAAGTTGATTTAGTTATATATTTTACATTTCTTTTCCTTCTCCCTTTTCACTAACTCAATGGATTGAAGCCATTCCATCTAAGAGTGGATAGCTCTATTTGATTGTTACCCTCGTCTACGGCCATACCACCCTGAACGCGCCCGATCTCGTCTGATTGTTACCCTCTCCATTCAAGAGCAGGCATAGTGTTCCTTAAATATCCTATCCTAATGAAAAATGAGTGAACTATTTTCACCCTAATTTTAAAATCAAAAAGAACTTTTAGATCCTGGAACCAATGCCTTCCCTATGCCTTCTTCCATCTTTTTTGTCCTTCCTTCCTTTCATTTATTCAACAATTTTTTTTCATTGTTAAATGTGTAAGGCATTATTCAAAAAATCAGGACTACAATAATAAACATGACAAACAAAAATCTCTGCCCTCATGGAACTGACATTCCTAGTTGGGGATTCAGGCAACACACACACAGACACACACAGACACACAGACACACACACACACACACACACACACTATAGTTTATATGCTATGGAGTTATATGTGTTAAAAAGACAAAAATAAAGCAGGAAAAGTGATACATTAAGGGTGTGTGTGTGTGTGTGTATGTGTGTGTGTGTGTGATGATAGGACAAGTTGAAACTTTAAATGGAATTGTTTTTCAAGCCTTCAATGTGAAGGTAACTGTGGTGTCTAAATGGGATTTCTCTTGATAGGATGGGGGCCCCCAAATATGGGGTGATGATCCAGTGGAAGCCAGTGGTGTGGGAGCTAAAAGAATTCACCTGATGCAGAATAAAGGAGATAGACGTTTATTGAATACAGCACAAGGAATCAGTGGGCAGGACAGCAGAGGAGAGAGGCTGTCTGCAATGAAGAAGTGGATGGGGACTGTTTTTAAAGGGGGAAGCTGAGGAGGTATGGCAACTTACAGAATTTTTCATTTTTGGTAACTCTTCCTAGTTAGGTCAGTTAGGGCCTGTGGTTATTTTGAGGTAGGTCATATGATGATCCTGTCTGTATTCAGCTAGGTGGTTGCTGTGAGCTCTTTTCTACACTCCATCGCTCAAACAGGTTTGCCTAAAAGTGGCCTCTACAGTAACATGTCAGGGAGCATTAGGAGGTGAGGAAAAAGCCAAGCAATTCTTTTGGGAAGAGCTTTCTAGGAAGAGGGAAAAGTCAAGTTATGAGACATTTCAAAGGATAATTCGTTGCTCCACCAAAATTTGAAGATTGAGATTGAGATACACAGAGGCATTTAACTAGGAGTTACAATGAGGTATAAAAGCAGAAAAATGTTTATCGTTACCTCAGAAGGCTGAATAATAGCCTGCATAGTTTTGATAAGGATCAAATACATACTGGATGTTACGTTCTTAAAGGGTCTCATGACTGCCTGTGCATCTCACTAATAGTTATATTGAGCTGAATGATAAGCACCAGAGAAATCTTATGAAAGTAGTTTTATGAATAGAAATTCAAAGAAAACATTTATGATCTAATACTCCATGCACCCCCTTGAACATATAACTTATATGTTATAAACATATAAACATTTGTAAACATATAAACATATGCTTGAACTAAGCATATAACCACCAGCTTCATTCAGCAAAACTGTATCTCTTTCTGTCCACTGCTCCTGTCCTTGTGCTATAATAAAAGCACCTTTTTGCACCAAAAACATCTCAAGAATGTTCTTGACCGTTTCCTTGAAGCCTCACATCAGCAAAATACTCCCCTACAATTATAGTGATCCAGATTTGTCCAAACTTCTCCCAGAGTAATCATTACTACTTAAAGTCCATATCAAAGGGAATCATCTTTCCCCCAAAAAACACTCATATAGACAAGCACTGAGACTCCAGATCTGATGAAGGGGAGCAGAATATACTATCTCAAAATAATTCTGTTTAACATTAAGATTATTTTTAGTTGAATTTTTAAAATTATTTTATTTCATTGAGCAAGAGGGAATGAGAGAGAAAAAGCATGAGAGGAGGGAGGTTCATAGGGAGAAGCAGACTCTCTGCTGAGCAAGGAGACAGATGTGGAAGGGAAATCTCCATTTGTAAGGCTGTCTTCCTTTCTGTACCAGGAAGATAAGAATGATTCTAAATCTCCAGAAATTCTTATCAATGGAGAAGGCACTGACTTAAATCTGCCTAACAACCTTACCCTTGTTTCCTGTGCTTTTTCTGGTAACCTCCCATGACTGTTCCTTCTCCCTCAACTTTTTTAGTCTTTAGCTGGAAATGGTATTTAAGGTGGTAACTTGAGCCATTTCAGGGAGTTACTCAGTTTTCATGAGTATCTCCCATGTATATAAGAGGTATACATGCTATTAAACTTCTGTTTGCTTTTTTTTTTTTCTTGTTAATTTGTCTTTTACTATGGTGGGGGACGGTTCTCAGCCAAGAACTCAGAAGGGTAGAGAGAAAATTATTTTTGTCTCCTAAACTACAATTTCATGTTAGCTATTAGTTTTCAGGTACCATTTTTCAATCTGAAATTTACTCTATCATGTATAGGTTATGTGTTATGGATAGCTGTCAATTAGACAGACTCCAATCTATCATTTGTCCAAGGATTGATTTATCATCCAGGCCAACACTTGTGTTCTCTGACAAGTACTAATTAACTGTCCAGAAAAAAACCCTCCTCAGAAACAAGAGAACCAGGTGCCTGGGTGGCTCAGTGGGTTAAGCCTCTGCCTTCAGCTCAGGTCATGATCTCAGGGTCCTGGGATTGAGTCTCGCATCATGCTTTCTGCTCAGCAGGAAGCCTGCTTTCCTCCCTCTCTCTCTCTATCTTTCTGCCTGCCTCTCTGCCTACTTGTGACCTCTCTCTGTCAAATAAATAAATAAAATCTTAAAAAAACCTTTTAAAAAAAAAGAAAGAATCAAGATAACCCAGCAGAACCCTCAAACATACTTAACAAAATGCTCAATTGTGTGGTTATAACTTAATCATTAATACAAACTAACAATAGTACATATGCTTACATACATTTTTGCTAAACAAGTTGTCAGCACACTGAAAACTGTACACATAAGAAAAATGTTAAGTATCACACATGGGCATTGGAGCAAATAATATACAGGAGTAAATACATAGTATCTCTTCCTCCTCCATTGTTTTCAAAAAAGCTTCAGGATCAAAGAGATTTAGCAAATTATGGGATTTTTTCCCAAAAAAATACCACATCTAGCCTGTATTATTTTTCCCCAATAAATATGTAGATGTAATAATCTATATCAAAAATGTTTAACTGTTGATTGCATTCACCATCAACCACAGAAATTCCATCTCTAATTATCTCATGGTAATCAAATGTGAAATCACTAGATTAAATGAAGAGAATACATATTTGACTCTTAAGTAAATTTAGCAATGCAAAATCAAATCCCACATAATTAATTAAGAGTAGAAACTTAAATCAGATGGCTTGTCCAAAAGCACAGAAGAGAACCTGACAAAGCAGAATACAACTAGAAGAGGGAAGAGAGAAGTTCCAGTTAACTGAGCCAACCATACATATATCCTTATAATATGATTTTCTATTTTATGTTTCCAGGTAGTGAGACTAAAGTTCTAACCCCCTTACTTCTCTAATGAGTTTCACTGCACAGGTATAAACTATATTGCTTCAAACCTATGTCATGTCTCAAAATGTGTCATGTTGTCTGTTCAGATACACTAAAATAAAATGAAAACACAAATACATTCCAAGTCACGTAGTTGCAAAGAGATGATATGAAACCTCTGTAGTACCAGTATATGGATTAATGTTGCCTTTTGCTGTCAATTCCAGCAAACACTACATTAAATTTGTAGCTAGAGCTGATTCATGTTATAACATTCACTCTTAGATTTTTTTTTCTCCATAAAGCCTATTCCACAGTTTATGAAGCTGGATAGACAAGTTATACATAACCTCAGAAAAGCTAAGGGCATCCCATTCATTCACTGGTATAGATCAGTGGTCAAATTGTTAATTATTTTCCTCACAGAAAAGCAGGAAATTTTTTCCATTTAAAGATTTTTACCCTCTATACACTACACTTTGGAAATGTTCTGTTCTGTGCATAAGTCGGTTAAGAAAAAAAGAAGCTGTTGCAATCAGCCTCTTGAAAGCAGACATTGAAAAGCTTATTGCATTACTTTTAATATTTCTAAAATTCTATAAAAACAATTTATTTCTAAAATTCTATAAAATAATTTTGTTAAGAACAAATTCAAAATCCTAGGAATATGAATCATTAAACATGCATACATAAGGGCTGCCTGGGTGGCTCAGTCAATTAAGCATCTGCTTTTGGCTTAGGTCATGATCCCAGGGTCCTGGGATCTAGACAAAATTGGGATCCCTGCTCTGTGGGGACCCTGCTTCCCCAACTCCCTCTGCCTGCAGCTCCCCCTGTTTATACTCTCTCTCTCCCTGTCAGAAAAATAGATGAAATTTTTTTAAAAATGCATACATAATACCCAGACAACCTCTCAAAAATTTGGGATTAAAGAAAACAAGCTATGATTCCTATGAAGAAATGTGAAAATCAAAAACATTCTCTTTTATCTGAAATATAGACTCCCAAAAGCATAAACTTAAGAGATTCTTAACCCATATAAAGCAGTCAGGCAGACTGCAACAAACTGACCTACCTATCTGGACCAAAGCAGAAAAAGTACTGCTGAAGTCAAAGTGGTAAAGGTAGAAAATATACAGGGCCAGAGGCATGCTGCAACAATTCACTGGTCCCCTGCTGGGCTGCAGTGCAGGATGGAGCCCAGGGGGATGGCGAAAGATGTTTGTTAGTCACCCCATTTAAGTTCTAAGGAATAAGCAAATAGCTCTCTTCTTAGCACTATTCTTGGGTCCATGACTATAAATGCCACAGTTCACGTCACTATTATCTGATTAAATCTCCCTCCCAAAGTAATCCAAGTTGCTTCTAAAAGAAGCTACATAGGCATTTTAGAAATTTAGGACCCAGCTATAAATCTAAAAAAAATTTAAAATATATATATAATTCCTACAAAGTGTTTGTGTTTTCTTTGGCAGTAGTTCCTGTTGTTTTGGCAGTAATCCTTTAGCGAAGAGATTTTGTTACCTTCCAGTGGGAGGAGCTACAAGAACAAGATTAAAAATGGCAGTGCTCTGATTGTCAGGTTATAGCTTATAAGAACTTTATCTTCCTATTTTCTTCAATAGACACATCAATAGATATTATTCTGGAGCCCCACAAATACAATCCAAGTAATTTCAACCAATATCCTTTGAACACCTACTATGAGTAAGGCCCATGGCTACATGCAAGGTGAGACACAGAGATAAATGACACACAACCCTGCTCTCAAGTGGCTGATAAATTAGGGGGAAAGAGAGGTGAACTTAAAACCCATTTAGAAATACCTATATTAAGGCATATAATTTGAAGGACTACACAACAAATGTAAAAAATCAAGTGATACTTTATAGATAAGGAAGATGAATCAGACATTGCTTGAGGAAGAAATAGGAATTCAGAAAAAGTGGGGTTTTTTTTGTTTTCTTCTTTTAATTTATTTTTATTTTTTAATTTTTTAAATTTTTTATTAATCCTTTTCCTTATTTACTTATTTATTTATTTATCTATCTATCTATTTATTTATTTATTTTCAGTATAAGAGTATTCATTCTTTTTGCACCACACCCAGTGCTCCATACAATCCCTGCCCTCTCTAATACCTACCACATGGTCCACCAACCTCCCACCCACCCAACCACTTAAACCCCTCAGATTGTTTTTCAGAGTACATAGTCTCTCATGGTCCACCTCCCCTTCCAATTTTCCCCAACTCCCATACCCTCTCTAACTCCCCTTGTCCTCCATGCTATTTGTTATTCTCCACAAATAAGTAAAACCATATGAAAATTGACTCTCTGCTTGACTTATTACACTCAGCATAATCTTTTCAAGTCCCGTCCATGTTGCTACAAAAGTTGGGTATTCATCCTTTCTGATGGAGGCATAATACTCCATAGTGTATATGGGCCAGATCTTCCTTATCCATTTGTCTGTTGAAGGGCATCTTGGTTCTTTCCATAGTTTGGTGACCGTGGCCATTGCTGCTATAAACACTGGGGTACAGATGGCCCTTCTTTTCACTACATCTGTATCTTTGGGGTAAATACCCAGGAGTGCAATGGCAGGGTCATAGGGAAGCTCTACTTTTAATTTCCTGAGGAATCTCCACACTGTTCTCCAAAGAGGCTGAAACAACATGCATTCCCACCAACAGTGTAAGAGGGTTCCCCTTTCTCCACAGCCCCTCCACCATATGTTGTTTCCTGTCTTGTTAATTTTGGCCATTCTAACTGGTGTAAGGTGGTATCTCAATGTGGTTTTAATTTGAATCTCCCTTATCGCTAGTGATGATGAACATTTTTTCATGTGTCTGGTAGCCATCTGTATGTCTTCATTGGAGAAGTGTCTGTTCATATCTACTGCCCATTTTTTGATATGATTATCTGTTTTGTGCGTGTTGAGTTTGAGGAGTTCTTTATAGATCCTGGATATCAACCTTTTGTCTGTACTGTCATTTGCAAATATCTTCTCCCATTCCGTGGGTTGCCTCTTTGTTTTCTTGACTATTTCCTTTGCTGTGCAGAAGCATGGATTTTGATGAAGTTTATTTTCCCTTTTGTTTCCTTTACCTTTGGAGACATAACTTGAAAGAAGTTGCTGTGGCTGATATCGAAAAGATTACTGCCTATGTTCTCCTCTAGGATTCTGATGGATTCCTGTCTCACGTTGGTTGGGTCTTTACCCATTTTGAGTTTATCTTTGTGTATGGTGTAAGAGAATGGTCGAGTTTTATGCTTCTACATATAGCTGCCCAGTTTTCCCAGCACCATTTATTGAAGAGACTGTCTTTTTTCCCACTGTATATTTTTTCCCATTTTGTCGAAGATTATTTGACTATAGAGTTCAGGGTCCATATCTGGGCTCTATTCTCTGTTCCACTGGCCTATGCGTCTGTTTTTATGCGAGTACCATGCTGTCTTGGTGATCACAGCTTTGCAGTAAAGCTTGAAATCAGGTAACGTGATGACCCCAGTTTTATTTTTGTTTTTCAACTTTTCCTTAGCAATTCGGAGTCTCTTCTGATTCCATACAAATTTTTGGATTGTTTGCTCCAGCTCTTTGAAGAATACCGGTGGAATTTTGATCAGAATGGCATTAAAAGTATAGATTGCTCTAGGCAGTATAGACATTTTAACAATGTTTATTCTTCCGATCCAAGAGCATGGAATGGTCTTCCATCCTTTTATGTCTTCTTCAATTTCTTTCATGAGTGTTCTATAGTTCCTCAAGTACAAATGCTTTACTTCTTTAGTTAGGTTTATCTTATGGTTCTTGTGTTAGGTTCTTTAGTTAGGTATCTTATGGTTCTTGTGCTATGGTAAATGGAATCGATTCTATTTCCCTTTCTGTATTTTCATTGTTAGTTTATAAGAAAACCTCTGTTTTCTGTACACTGACTTTGTATCCTGCCACGTTACTGAATTGCTGTATAAGTTCTAGTAGTTTGGGGCTGGGGTCATTTGGGTTTGCCATATAAAGAATCATGTCATCTGCCAAGAGAGAGAATTTGACTTCTTTATTGCCAATTTGGATACCTTTTCTTTCTCTTTGTTGTCTGATTGCTCTTGCTAGGACTTCTAATACTATGTTGAACCAGAGTGGTGAAAGTGGGCATCCTTGTCGTGTTCCTGATCTCAAAGGGAATTTTGCAAGTTTTTTCTCATTGACGATGATATTTGCTGTGGGTCTTTCATAGATGGATTGTATGAAGTTCAGGAATGTTTCCTCTATCCCTATACTTTGAAGCATTTTAATCAGGAACCAATGCTGGATTTTCTCAAATGCCTTTTCTGCATCAATTGAGAGGACCATGTGGATCTTCTCTCTTCTCATATTAATTTGTTTTATCACATTGATTGATTTGCAAATGTGGAACCATCCTTGTAGCCCAGGAATGAATCCCACCTGGTCATGGTGGATAATCTTTTTAATGTGCTGTTGGATCCTGTTTGCTAGAATCTTGTTGAGAATCATAGCATCCATATCCATCAGTGATATTGGTCTGAAATTCTCCTTTTTGGTAGGGTTTTGACCTGGTTTGGGGATCAAGGTAATGCTGGCTTCATAGAAAGAGTGTGGAAGTTTTCCTTCTGCTTCAATTTTTTGAAACAGCTTCAGGAAAATAGGTGCTATTTCTTCTTTGAAAGTTTGGAAGAATTCGCAAGGGAATCAATCAGGTCCTGGGCTCTTGTTTTTTGGGAGGTTTTTGATCACTGCTTCAAAATTGCTAGTAGATATCAGTCTATTCAGGTTGTCAATTTCTTCCTGGATCAATTTTGGGAGTTTATAGTTTTCCAGGAATGCCTCCATTTAATCTAGGTTGCTTATCTTATTAGCATATAAGTGTTGCTAATACCTTCTGATGATGGTTTCTACTTCCATGGTGTTCATTGTGATCTCTCCCTTTTCATTCATAATATTATGAATTTGGACTTTCTCTCTTTTCTTTTGGATTAGTGTCACCAATGGTTTATCGATCTTATTGATTCTTTCAAAAAACCAGCTTCTATTTCATTGATACATTCTACTGTATCACTGGTTTCTACCTCATTGATCTCAGCTCTAATCTTGATGATTTCCCTTCTTATGTGTGGAGTTTGATTTGTTTTTGATTCTCCAGTTCTTGGGTGTAGAGACAGCTGGTGTGTTCTGGATTTTTCCATTTTTTTGAGGGAGGCTTGGATGGCTATGCATTTCCCCGTTAGGCCCGCCTTTGCTGTATCCCATAGGGTTTGGACCAAAATATCTTCATTCTCATTGGTTTCCATGAATTGTTACAGTTCTTCTTTGATCTCCTGGTTGATCCAAGCATTCTTAAGCAAGGTGGTCTTTAGCTTCCAGATGTTTGAGTTCCTTCCAAACTTTTCCTTGTGATTGAGCTCCAGTTTCAAAGCATTGTGATCTGAGAATATGCAGGGAATCATTGCAGTCTTTTGGTATCAGTTGAGTCCTGATTTGTAACCCAGTGTGTGGTATATTCTTGAGGAGGTTGCATGTGCACTTGAGAAGAATGAGTACTCTGTTGTTTTAGGGTGGAATGTTCTATATATATCTATGAGGTCCATCTGGTCCAATGTGTCATTCAATGCTCTTGTTTCTTTATTGATTTTCTGCTTCGATGATCTTCTATTTCTGAGAGAGGCATGTTAAGATCTCCAACGATTAGTGTATTCATATTAATATGACTCTTTATCTTGATTAACAGTTTTCTTATGTCATTGCTGCTCCCATATTATGGGGCATGGATATTTACAACTGTTAGATCTTCTTGGTGGATAGTCCCTTTAAGAATGATGTAGTGTCCTTCTGTATCTCTGACTATAGTCTTTAGTTTAAAATCTAATTTATCTGATATGAGAATCGCTACCCCGGCCTTCTTTTGAGACCCATTGGCATGGAAGATGCTTCTCCATCCCTTCACTTTCAGTCTGGGTGTATCTTTAGGTTCAAAAT
>NC_081575.1:51652160-51664450 GCF_022355385.1 Mustela nigripes | reverse complement strand
AAAAAAAAAAAAAAAAAAAAAAAAAAAAAGATGAATTCGACACTTGAAAGAATTAGATTTGAGTCCTGGCACTCCTTCTTGATACCTATATGACTTGATAGGTATGTGACTCTGACACAATGCCACAAGGATTGAATAAGATAATGTAATTTGTATCAAAAAACTCACAACTTGGCTATCCCACACTTCTATCTCTTTCCAAGTTTATCAGTCCTAAGGAACATTTCTCTTTTCAAGGCTCCTTGGCTATAAGAAGACAGCATTTACCATCACACATACTTCCTGAGATCACTTTTTATGCCCCATCTTGACTTATACACTGTAGATTAGTTTAAATAACCCTTTAAGCTATGCTGAATCTTTACCTTTACTTCAGGTTCACACTAAAAGAATTCTATCAAAAATTAAACGAATCCTAGAAACAAAATAAATTATAATACCATTGACAGATGAAATAATTGAAAACTATCATTAAAGTCAACATTTTTTTTAAAGATTTTATTCATTTATTTGTAAGAGAGAGAGAGTGAGAGTGAGCACAGTCAGACAGAGTCAGAGGAAGAAACAGGCTCCCTGCGGAGCAAGGAGCCCGATGTGGGACTTGATCCCAGGACGCTGGGATCATGACCTGAGCCGAAGGCAGCTACTTAACCAACTGAGCCACCCAGGCATCCCTAAAGTCAACATTTTGAAATGCTTATGACCTATATTGCTCTTTTGAAGAGATGTAAATTATTTCTCTGGCCTGAAAGAATTAGAAAAAGAAATAATAATCTCTTAAGTGGGTAACATAGAAACAGTATGTTTCAAATCCTAGGAATTCTAAAATCTCTTTTACAGAAGGTTATGAAGAAACCTGCAGCTAGAAAACAGGAAGGAAATGGCTTTTCTGGGAACAACTACTTGAAACAAAGGAATAGTTATTTGCCTCTCCAATTGATTTAGTCATTTGGCTACCTTGAGACTCAGGGGATTTTGGAAAGATTCCTAAATATGTCTTGGCATTTTCACTTAGCAGAGCCTTGTTTACCTTTCTAATATGATTACAAGGTTCCTAATAAGTAACACTGGAGGTTACTCCAGTTGCTTAACTATATTAGCATCCTCAAACCTCAGTTATCTATCTACACATTTGAAGGAACTGCCCAGTTACATAACACAAGATGCCAATCTTCTCTAGGAGTTTGTTAGCATTATAACTCTAAGTTCCTGAGATACACACTTCAGTATAAGAGAAGCATGGACGCACAACAGAGTTTTAGAGAAATTCTATAAAACAAGGGAATTGGAAGCTGCTTCGTAAGGACCATCCTGGCTCTCACATTGTTTGACTTAATAACAACTTCAGTGGTATCTAAAGCAGAAGAAACAAATGTCACAATAAATATAATGTCAAGAGCCTCATTAGTTCAGTTGGCTAGAACCTAGTGGTAATGACACTCTAGAGTACAGGGCTGTGGATATGACTACTTCCTGAGGTAGTTGGCTAAGACATACCTTCCCCATGACTCTCCTTGCCCTCTCACAAATCCTTCCTATTGGTCATGGGGGAGATAGTATGGATGAATCAGTAAAATAAATTTCCACTGCCAGAAATAAGGTAGAAATGCAAGTTATTTAGTTCATTATCAGGAATTTTACTAAAGAACGTTCTTCAGTTGAAGGAAACAAGACAAGATACAGTTCTTTGCCTAATGAATCTCTGTGCCCATGACATGTTAAATTCACATAACCAAGAGACTCACATGGTTGTGGAGGCCTAGGTACTTCTGCTCTTATCAATTGAATTATATGTCTAACAAAAGCCATTTGTAATTATTAACAAACTTGCTGATTACAACTCTACTTTGTATGTTACATAAAATGGTGATGATGAAGTATGAATGCAAAAAGAAAAACAACAGATTCATTTCCATTAAAATTAAATTGCAATTCAATTTAAAAAGTTAGTAAAGCAAAGATGTAAAATTAGATGTGGATGAAACAACCATGAAAGATTGGTTGTGAGCAGGTGTCATAAATATCTAAAGGACTCCACACTCAAATTTCATAATGATAATTATAAAGGAATTTATTAAAGGGAGAGTTTTGCCAAGGTCTCACATAAGAAACCAGAATTGAAATGGTCTTTTAAAAAATGGCTAAAATTTGGGCAAGCAGGAAAAAACATTTTGCATATAAAGAGTTGAACATAAGCAAAAATATAAATAAAAAGTCAGCTTGGCATGTAGAACAAAGGGCACATGTTTAGAAATAATAGTTATGACAATAGTGATAATAATAGCAAGCACTCTGGGAAAGGCACTATTCTCAGTATTTTACATGTATTAACCCCTATAAGTTATATATTACTAATAACCATCCAATTATGCAAATGAGGAAAATGAAGCACAGATAATTAATTAATGTACCAAAGGTCAAGGATTTTATAATGATAGAGCAAGGCCTTGAACCCAAAGAGTCTAGTTTCAGAACACATGGGCTGGGGTGCCTGGTTGGTTCAGTTGCTAAGTGTCTGCTTTAGGCTCAGGTCATGATCTCAGGGTCCTGTGATCAAGCCCCACATCAGGCTCCCTGTTTGACAGAGAGTCTGCTTCTCGCTCTCCCTCTGCTCCTTCCCCCTGCTCATTCTCACTCCCTCTCTCTCAAATAAATAAATAAATAATCTTTTAAAAAATAGGTTGACTCCCAGGTCATATTGCCTACTAGGAAACAACATTTTACAAGTAGTTTGGAAGCAGATTATGAAAATCAGACAGAGGACTTTCCTCTTGATGCTAACCATACTGGTTTCTGACAGACAAATAACATGGGGAAAGAATTGTGGCCATAAGATGCATTCATAGAACTAATTCCTGTTACTAAAGCTGACGTCTCCCCCATTTTCATGTGAAATAACTACTTTATTGTTAAGCCTAGAAGTTGAGAGTTAACTTGCCCTCTCAAGTCAAAGAATCAGAAAACCATCATACTAAGTCCAAGCAACTTGGTGGAAAGCACATAACTTTGTGTTGGATTAAAGAACTAAATATTCCAAAGACTCTTGGTCTCAATCCTACACTTCACATACAAATGTTCATTTCTTTTATTAGAACTATCATACAATTCTATAGACTGAAAATTTCAGTACATTTAATTGTATCCCAGTAATCTATCTTACATCTAATGACACAACTCAGTTACTATTTCACAATAACTCACAGTCTACTGTTTCATGGCACACTAAGCAGATAAAGTAAATAATGCAAACATTTTTAATAATCTTTTTCCATTATTGTTCAGCTTGATATACAAACTCAACTGTTTATTTAATACTTGAAGTGATGATACCCAGAATAAAGTTATAGAATCCAAGATTATTATGATTATTAATACTCTCCTATTTTCATACTTTGCCTGTTACCTCTGTCTTTCACATCAGATTAGTTCTCAGGACTGTTGTTAACTGAAATGGATGAATCTCATAGCTTCATTATGTAGTACAAGTGTCAACTTATCTTCCCAAATCTCTTCACTTTAAGTCTGGAATTAAATTTTGTAGAGTGTAAACCTTTTGAATTGTCATATCAGAACAACTTTCCTAAATTCAGATGACGAACTGTCTCAATTTGCCTGAGACTTTTCCAGTTTGGGCATTGGAAAGTACTGCATTTAAGGAAAAGTTCTCAGTTCCAGGCAAACCAAGACAGTTGGCCACCCTAGTGTCTGGCACACCTTTTAAAATATTAGAGAAAAACATGTGTGCTGTCTCTATATAAGTATCTGTGCATCTATATATTGCTTGATGAAATAAAATGAATATGTGCAGATAACAAAAGAATGAATAGAGTAAAAAAGTGAAATGACTTTAACCTTCTGGAGCGATACTTAATCTCAGTATTAGATCCCCTTCCACTTGAAACAGAAATGTAACTTTAAAAAAATAATAAGTGAACCTGATATTATCTGTTGTTAATCAGCTATGATAAAGATAAAAACACTTCTTAGTAACACTGCAAGTTGAAGTAATGCTGCTAGCATGCTGTGTCAGGGAAGGAGGATACAAATTTATCTGAAAATCTAACTAGCTCTTAATTAAAACCAATTGTACAACACAGAATATCCATATTGTAAAGCACTGACCTGTGACCCATTGTCAGGAACCACAACATTTTAGAAATGTTTTATTTTATTGCAGCAGAAAACCCAGTATTAGCATTAAAGAAAAATGACTCAAATTTATTATTAAGGTATTCTTTATGGAGGAAATAATTTTACTGAAAGCAAAGCGGAGGAAAAAAAAGATGAAGCTGATATTTGAGTAAAATACCTTCTTCTAAGAGCCTTACTAATAGTGTGGGCATTATTTCTCAATACACGTTCTCATCTCAAAACTACTTGAGAAAGACTGGCAAGTCGGAGTTCCCCTTCAGAACATTTTAGGAAAAATTCTTCCCTTAAAGACACTATTTAAGGACAAACAAAAAAATTAATTTTATGTTAAAACATCCCCAAATATTTTCAAAATGCTTTATTTTATTCAAATATATGTTGTTTGGGGGCCTGATAATAAATGGAAAACATATTTTAAAATTACATCTAGTTTATAAAATATAATATTTCATTCTAATATCTTATTAATAAAAGACCTCCACAAAAGAATATTGAGTGATTTTAATCAACATTAAAATCATGCCAGACTTTGAGAATTCAGGGCAACTATGCCCATGCCCTCATGGAAAGATGAAGGAGAAGCCTGACTGAGCTGTCACCCACAGGGAAAACCAACTTTCTGTGGCAGCCTAACTTGTCAAAAACTTGGCCTAGATGGCATACCAGAGTTACAGTGTTGGAAAGACTCATTGTAAATGAAGTAAGTAAGCGTCTCAGCTATGGTAGAGGTAGTGTCAAGTCTTATTTCACAAGTACCAGGGCACTTCAAACTCACCACATTCAGGCCAGAGACTAAACACTGGACAAAACAGGCAGGGAGAGCCTCTGCAGATTATGGGTCTGAAGGATTAGAGCAGCCACAACAAAGCAGCAAACTGCACCCAACACATACCAAGAGACACTCCTTGAAGTACCAGGCCATGAATAATACATGACCTTCTGCATAAGGCCATTACTTTCAGAATCAGGAGACATAAGTGGATTTCCTAACAGAGAAAAATGGCAGAGACTTAGACAAAATATGAAGACAAAGGAATTTATCCCATGAAAGAACAAAACAGTCCAGAGCCAGATATCTAAGCAAAACAGATATATGTAACATCCCTGATGGAGAATTTAAAGCAGCAATCATAAGGTTACTCATTGGACTTCAGTAAGATCCTTAACACAGGGATAAAAGAGTTAAAAAATAATAATAATCAGAGTGGCACCTGTGTGGCTCAGTCAATTAAACATCTGCCTTTTGCTTAGGTCATGATCCCAGGGTAACTGGGATCTAGACCTGCATCAGGATCCCTGATCAGCAGGGAGTCTGCTTCTCCCTCTTGCCTTTACCCCCTCCATGACTTCATGCTCTCTCTCTATCTTTCTCTCTCAAATAAATAAGTAAAATCTTTAAAAAGAAGAATCAGCATTAAGGAGTGTGATAAACAAGATTGGTAACATGCTTGATGCAATGAACAACAGGCTGGAAGAAGGAGAGGAGTGAATTATTGATGTAGAAGACAAAATAATATAAAATAATGAAGCTGAAAAAAAAAACAGAGAAAGAAGAATTATGGAAAATGAGAATAGACTTAGGGAAATCAGTGACTCCATCAAATGTAAAACATTCCCATTATAGAATCCCAGGAGAAGAGAAAGAAAAGGGGGCAGAAAAAAAATATTTGAAGAAATCATAGCTGAAAACTTCCATAATCTGGGGAAAAATACAGTTGTCCAGATCCAGGAGACACAGAGAACTCCTATCAAAATTAACAAAAGCAGACCAACACCAAGATATATTGTAATTGAATTGGCAAAATATACTGATAAAGAAAAAAAAATCTTAAAATCAGCAAGAGAAAAGATGTCTTTAATTTCCAAGGGAAAACCCATAAGACTAGCTTGAGATTTCTCCAGAAATTCAGCAAACCAGAAGAAAGTGCTGTGATATATTTAGAGAGCTGAGTGGGAAAAATCTGCTGCCAAAAATACTCTACACAGAAAGCTATCATTCAGAATAGAAGGAGAGATAAAGAGTTTTCAGATAAACAAAAACTAAAGGAGTTCATGACCACTAAACCAACCCCACAAGAAATATTCAAGGGGACTCTTTGAGTGGAAAGACCAAAAGTAACAAAAACAGGAAAGGAGTAAAGAAAATCTCAGAAATAAGAATAAAACAAGTAATAAAATGGTACTAAATCCATATCTATCAATAATTACTCTGAATATAACTGGGCTAATTGCTCCAATCAGAAGATACAGTGTCAGGAATAATCCAACAAGAAGATATAACAATTGTAAATATTTATTCATCCAACATAGGAGCACCTAAGTAAGTAAATCATTTAATAACAAACATAAAGGAATGAATCAATAATAATACAATAATAATAGGGTACCTTAATACACCAGTTACATTCATGGACAGATCATCTAAACCAAATATCAAGAAGTAAAAAAAAGGCTTTGAATGACACGCTGGACCACAGGGACTGAAAGAAGAAGAAATAAAAAAGTTTAACAGACAAATAACTAGCAAATAAATTGAACAGTACTCAAAATCTCCCAATAAACAAAAGTCCAAGGCCAGATGATGTTACAAGCAAATTCTACCAAATATTTAAAGAAGAGTTAAATGTTCTTCTACTTCTCAAGCTATTCCAAAAAAATAAAAAGAAAGGAAAACTTCTAAATTCATTTTATAAGGTCAACATTACCCTGATACCAAAACAAGATACAGACTCCACTAAAAAAGAAAACTACAGACCACTATCATTGATGAATATGGTTGCAAAAATTCTCAATAAAATGCCAGCAAAAAAAATCCAACAATACATTAAAAAATCATTCACCAAGATCAAGTAGGATTTATTTCCAGGTTGCCAGGGCGGTTCACTATTTGCAAATTAATCAATGTGATACACCATAATAACAAAAGAAAAATAAGAACATGCACATTTTAATAGATCCTGCAAAAGCCTTTGACAAAGTATAGCATTCATTCATTGGGGAAAAAAAACTCAACAAAATAGGATTAGAGGGAAAATACCTCAACAAAGTCCAAATATGGAGAAAAAAAAACAGCTAATATCATCCTCAATGGTGAAAAACTGAGAGAACAAAACAGGGATGTCCACCTCGCCACTCTTATTTAACATAACACTAGAAGTCTTAACCACAGCAATCAGAAACAAAAAGAAATAAAAGGCATTCAAAAACAGCATGGAGGAAGTCAAACTTTCACTATATGCAGATGACATGATACTCTATGTAGAAAACCTGAAAGATTCCTCACAAAAAAAAAAAAATGCCATAACTCATAAACAAATTCAGTAAATTCACAGGGTACCAAATTAATATAAATAAATCTATTTCATTTCTATACACCAAAAATGATACAGCAGAGAGAGATTAAGGAATTAATGCATTTTACAATTGCACCAAAACCAGTAATATACATAGGAATAAACCTACCTAAGGGGGTGAAAGAATTGTACTCTGAAAATTATGAAACTTTGATGAAAGAAATTGAAGATGACTCAAAGAAATGGAAAGACATTCCATGCTCATGGATTAGAAGAACAAACATTGTTAAAATGTCTATATTAACCAAAGGAATATACACGTTTAATGCAGTCCTTATCAGAATACCACCAGCATTTTTCACAAAGCTAGAACAATCCCAAAATTTGTGTGGAACTATGAAAGACCCCAAATAACCAAAGAAACCTTGAAAAAGAAAGCAATGTTGGGGACATCACAATTCTGAACTTCAAGTTATATTACAAAGCTGTAGTAATAAAAACAGTATAGTACTGGCACAAAAATAGATACATAGATCAATAGAAATGAATGGAAAACCCAGAAATGGACCCACAATTATATGGTCAATTAATCTTAGACAAAACAGGAGAGAATATCCAGCAGGGAAAGGAAAAGTGGTGTTGGGAAAACTGGACAAGCTGATGCAAAAGAATGAAACTGTACCACTTTCTTATACCATACACAAAAATAAGTTCAAAATGGATTAAAGACATAAATGTGAAGCACGAAACCATAAAAGTCCTAGAGAAGAACACAGGCAGTAACCTCTTTGACATTGGTCATAGAAACTTCTTTCTAAATATGTGTCAGAGGAAAGGGAAACAAAAATAAATAAATAAACTATTGAACTTCATCAAAATAAAATATTTCTGTCCAACAAAGGAAAAAGTCCACAAAATTAAAAGGCAACCTACAGAATAGGATACAATTATAAATGATATATCTAATAAAGGGTTAGTATCCAAAATATATAAAGAACTTATAAAACTCAACACCCCCCAAAAACAAACAATCCAATTTTAAAATGTTGCAGAAAATATAAATAAACATTTTTTTTTCCAAATAAGACATACAGATGGCTAACAGACTCATGAAAAGATGCTCAGCATCATTGATCATCAGGGAAATGCAAAAAAAAAGCTACAAGGAGATATCTCCTCTCACCTGTCAGAATGGCTGAAATCAACCTCACAAGAAACAATATGTGTTGGCAAGGATGTGGAGAAAGGGGAATCCTCCTACACTATTGGTTGGAAAGCAAACGGACACAACCACTGTAGAAAACAGTATGGCGGTTCCTCAAAATGTTAAAAATAGAACTACCCTATGATCCAGCAGCTGCACTACTAGGTATTTACCCCCCAAAAATATAAACATACTAATTTGGAGTGATACATGCACTGCATTTTTTATAGTAGCATTATCCATAATAGCCAAATTATGGAAACAGCCCAAAAGTCCATGGACTAATGAATTGATAAGGAAAAAGTGGTATATATAATATAATGTAATATAATATAATATGTAATATATATAATATTCATCTGCCATAGAAAAGAATGAACTCTTGCCATTTGCAATTATGTGGATGGAGCTAGAGAGTATTACACTAGGTGAAATAATTCAGTCAGAGAAAAGCAAATGCCATGTGATTTCATTTATACATCAAATTTAAGAAACAAAACAAATGAGCCAGGGGAAAAAAGGAGAGGGGAATGCAAACCGAGAAACAGACTCTTAACTATAGAGAACCATCTGATGGTTGCCAGAATGGAGGTAGGTGGAGTAATGAGTTAAATAGGTGATGGGTATAAAGGAGTGGACTTGTGATGAACACCAGGTATTATACGAAAGTGTTGAATCACTATATCGTACACCTGAAACTAATATTACACTGCATCGTAACTAACTGGAATTTAAATAAGAACTTACAAAAATAAAATACAATTTAATGGTCAAAAAAAGGAAAATTAAAATCATGCCAATCAGAACTAGATTTTAACTTGGGATTACTAATTTATTTTATTTGCTCACTGAAATAAGGGGAAAATGACAAGGGTAGTTAATATATTGATGTAGAAAATCATGCTGAGGTAGTACATTTTATCATTACACATTTTTGTTGTAGAGCAAACACATTTGAGATTAAAAGCTTAAACTAGACATCGCACTTTTATAAATGCAGAACAGAAAGTTTAGGCAGAATTACTGGTTACCTTCATATTTATGTCAGAATGGAGAGCTTAGTTTAATATTGCTTAGATTCTGAGATAAGATTGTAAGCTTAGAGAGCTGGGTAAAGGATGAGTTTCTTAAGGACATATAGAAAATCAACTTCTATGTATTCTGTTGGTAAAATTTCACCATAGTTAAGATGAGAAAAGCAGGTACAAACAAAACTAAGCAAGCAAAAAGAAAATGTATGTAACAGAAAAGAATGGCAAAAAGTTGCTTTGTTTGTTTGTGGCTTTTTTTGTAAGATTCTATTTATTTATTTGACAGACAGAGATCACAAGTAGGCAGAGAGGCAGGCAGAGAGAGAGGAAGGGAAACAGGCAGAAAGCAGGAAGCAGGCTGAGCAGAGAGCCCAATGAGGGGCCCAATCCCAGAACCATGGGTCATGACCTGAACTGAAGGCAGAGGCTTTAACCCACTGAGCCACCCAGGCACCCCAGTTGCTTTGTTTCTGATGTACAATTGTTTTCATGTATTTAACAATGAAAGGTGTTACTAATAGAAAATTTCATTCCCTTCTTGCACCCAAAACTGACAAATTCTATGAGCAGAGTGACTAGTATTTGCTCTTACTACTAGATATAGCAGTATGCTCCCTAGGGGACCCTCTCTTATTGCTCTCCATGGGCACCAGAATCAGGAAAATAACTCACTGTGCTAACAATACCAAGATGAAGGAAAACTGGTAGATACATGAACTTCTGGATATATGGCGTGGCTTTGTTGTTTTTAGTGTCATATCACCAGTTTTGTTTTCACTGGAAATGTGTTAATACTTGGTTGAAAGTGAATGATCTGGGTTTTAAGTCTTGGCTGTGACACTAACCAGATGTATAATCTTAGCCAAACTGTTTCACCTCTGAGAGCCTTGGACTAGACGAGTCAAATAGATGACCCTTATCAGCATCTCTCAATGACTTAAAGTCAAAAGTAAAAGCAATTGTTTGAACAATGCTATCTAAGATCAAATCACCCCAACTATTCCAGGTACACTGAGAGACACGGTATAGAAAAGCACTTAATGTGGCTGTGGAACCAGCCTGCCTAGATTCATGCATTTTTTTCTTAATAGCAGTGTCACCTGGGGCAAGTTTCTTCTCTGTGTCATTTCCTGATCTATAAAATGGAAATGATAGCAATACCTATTCCACAGGGTTATTATGAAGATTAACTGAAATAATTCATTCACAACCCTTTTGAAAGTACTGCCTGTTTAGTACTAATACAGTCAGTAAGAATTAATAAGTTATTTAAGCTAGGTCCTTTCCAGTAGAAGATGAACACAGGGCACAAATGAAGAGTGAGTCTTTTAAACTGAAAGAAGGTACTTCTTCCTACTCTAAAATGACATTATTTTACCCTACACTCACACTTCATTTAATTTCCAGCATGGCATTTTTCTAACCCTCTATGGCATCAGAATTGTCTGGATGGCTTCTTCCAGGACAAAATGCTGAAGACCAACCCCAGAATTTCTGATTCAGTAGGTCTGCAATGCAGTTGAGAATATGCATTTCTAAAAAGATTCCAGGTGATACTGTTGTTCCTGGCTCAAGAATTATACTTTGAGGACCGCTGCACTTAAATTTAACATCTCCCTGATCATTTATAATCAGGGAGTCTTTAAGACCTGGATAAATTGGGTGACTTAGGACAACATCTATTTCTTGAACTCACCAGAACAGTTTGCTAGCCTATGTGAGATGACTAAGTTACCTGACCACACTTTGAGAACCACTAATCTATTAAATCACACTAATTATTTGTTCCTTAGCTCACTATGTTTCAGTAACATTGGCCTTTTTTCTGTTCTTAAAATTAGCCTAGGACCATACCTCAGGGTCCTTGTGATTCCTATGATATACACATAAAAATCTATATCTTCTATATCTTCACATAACTGGCTCTTCATCAGTTCAGTTGTCACCTCCTCTTTATACAGTATATATATATTTATAAAGAAACTCAAGGAGAGGTATTAAGTTTTATTATTACAGAATTTCATTATATATCAGATCTGTTTGAGATTAGAAATAAATTATAAATCACACTTTTTAAATATAAAGTATTCCTCACTCCCCTTAGTCATTCTCCAACTTATTACCTTGTTTTAGTTCCCTCATATCAATTATCCAATCTGTAAACATATAATTTACCCATGAATGTATTTTCTTGTCCATCTCCTTCCTCTATGAATATTATCTCCATGAGTTTGGAAGTTTTTCTTAAAGATTTTATTTGTTAATTTGATAGACATATCACAAGTAGGCAGGGGGGAGGTGGGGGGAAGCAGGCTCCCTGCTGAGCAGAAAGCCCAATGTGGGGCTTGATCCCAGGACCCTGGGATCAAGACCTGAGCTGAAGGCAGAGGCTTTAACCCACTGAGCCAACCACGCACAGAGAGTTTAGAGATTTTTTATTTCAACTTTAATTTTTTTTATTTTTTTATTTTTTATAAACATCTATTTTTATCCCCAGGGGTACAGGTCTGTGAATCACCAGGTTTACACACTTCACAGCACTCACCAAAGCACATACCCTCCCCAATGTCCATAATCCCACCCCCTTCTCCCAACCCCCTCCCCCCAGCA
>NC_081575.1:51620415-51632160 GCF_022355385.1 Mustela nigripes | reverse complement strand
ATCTGCAAAGAGAATGAGTTTTACTTCTTCATTACCATTTTGGATACATTTTATTTTTCTTTGTTGTCTATTGCTGTTGTTAGGACTTCTAATACTATGTTGAACAAGAGTGGTGAGAGTGGGCATCCTTGTCATGGTCCTGATCTCAACCGGAAGGCTGTAAGCTTTTTCCCATTGAGGATGATATTTGCTGTGGGTCTTTCATAGATAGATTGTATGAAGTTCAGGAGTTTTCCCTCTCTCCCTATACTTTGAAGTGTTAATCAGGAACAGATGCTGGATTTTGTCAAATGCCTTTTCTGCATCAATTGAGAGGACCTTGTGGTTCTTCTCTCTTCTGTTATTAATTTGTTCTATCACATTGATTGACTTGCGAATATGGAACCATCCTTGTAGCCCAGGGATGATTCCCACCTGGTCATGGCGGATAATCTTTTTAATGTGCTGTTGGATCCTGTTTGCTAGGATCTTGTTGGGAATCTTAGTATCCATATTTATCAGTGATATGGTCTGAAATTCTCCTTTTTGGTAGGGTCTTTGCCTGGTTTGGGGATCAGGGCAATGCTGGCTTCATAGAAAGTGTCTGGAATTTTTCCTTCTGCTTCAATTTTTTGAAACAGCTTCAGGAGAATAGGTGTTATTTCTTCTTTGAAAGTTTGGTAGAATTCCCCCAGGGAATCCATCAGGTCCCAAGCGCCTGTTTTTAGGGACGTTTTTGATCATTGCTTCAATCACATTACTAGATATTGGCCTATTCAGGTTGTCAATTACTTCCTGGTTCAATTTTGGGAGTTTTTAGTTTTCCAGGAATGCATCCATTCCATCTAGGTTGCTTAGCCTATTGGCATATAACTGTTGGCATTAACTTGATAATAAATTCTGATGACTGTTTCTACTTCCTTGGTGTTCGTTGTGATCTCTCCCTTTTCATTCATAATTTTATGTATTTGAGCTTTCTCTCTTTTCTTTTGGATTAGTGTGGCCAATGGTTATCGATCTTATTGATTCTTTCAAAAAAACACCTTCTAGTTTCATTGATATGTTCTACTGTATCTCTGGTTTCTACCTCATCGACCTGAGCTCTAATCTTGAATATTTCCCTTCTTATGTGTGCAGTTGGTTTGATTTGTTGTTGATTCTCCAGCTCTTTAAGGTGTAGAGACAGCTTCTGTGTTTTGGATTTTTCAATTTTTTTGAGAGAGGCTTGGATGGCTATGTATTTCCCCCTTAGGACCACCTTTGCTGTATCCCATAGGTTCTGGATTGAAGTGTATTCATTCTCATTGGTTTCCATGAATTGTTTCAGTTATTCTTTGATCTCCTGGTTGATCCAAGCATTCTTAAGCAAGGTAGTCTTTAGCTTCCAGGTGATTGATTTCTTTCAGAACTTTTCCTTGTGATTGAGCTCCCGTTTCAAAGCATTGTGATCTGAGAATATGCAGGGAATCATCTCAGTCTTTTGGTATCATTTGAGTCCTGATTTGTGACCCAGTATGTGGTCTATTCTGGAGAAGGTTCCATGTGCACTTGAGAAGAATGAGTATTCTGTTGTTTTAGGGTGGAATGTTCTGTATATATCTATGAGGTCCATCTGGTCCAATGTGTCATTCAATGCTCGTTTCTTTATTGATTTTCTGCTTCAATGATCTGTCTATTTCTGAGAGAGGCGTGTTAAGATCTCCAACGATTAGTGTATTCATATCAATATGACTCTTTATCTTGATTAACAGTTTTCTCATGTAATTGGCTGCTCCCATATTGGGAGTATAGATATTTACAATTGTTAGATCATCTTGGTGGATAGTCCCTTTAAGAATGATGTAGTGTCCTTCTGTATCTCTGACTATAGTCTTTAGTTTAAAATCTAATTTGTCTGATATGAGAATGGCTACCCCGGCCTTCTTTTGAGGCCCATTGGCATGAAAAATGCTTCTCCATCCCTTCACTTTCAGTCTGGGTGTATCCTTAGTCTCAAAATTGGTCTCTTGTAGACAACATATGGATGGGTCCTGTCATTTTATCCAGTCTGCAACCCTGTGCCGTTTTATGGGCGCATTTAGGCCATTCACATTGAGGGTGATTATTGATAGATACGTTTTTATTGACATCGTCTTACCTTTGAAGTCTTTCTTTCTATAGATTGTCTCTGTATTTCTGTTCAATGCTATTCTTGGGCTTTTTCCTCCTTTAAAGAAGCCCCCCTAATATTTCCTGCAGTATCGGCCTGGTGGTTGCATAGTCTTTTAAGCCTTGCTGGTCCTGGAAACTCTTTATCTCTCCATCCATTCTGAAATTCAGTCTTGCTGGATAAAGTACTCTTGGCTGCATGTTCTTCTCATTCAGTGCCCTGAATATATCTTGCCAGCTCTTTCTGGCTTGCCAGGTCTCTGTGGACAGGTCTGACATTATTCTGATGGGCTTTCCTCTGTACGTAAGGATCTTCTTTGTCCTAGCTGCTTTGAAGAGGTTCTGCCTACAATTATAATTCTTCATTCTTACTATTAGGTGTCTCGAGGACTTTCGAGAATCTGTAATCTTTGGGGGAAACCTTTGGGCCTCTAGTACATAAACACTGGTTCCATTCACGAGATTTGGAAAATTTTCATGAAGAACTTGTTCCACTATATCTTCTAGACTTCTTTCTTTCTCCTCCCCTTCAGGGATTCCAATAATTCTGACATTGGAACGTTTCATGGCATCATTTATTTCCCTGATTCTGTTTTCGTGGCTTCTAAGCTGTCTGTTCCAGGCTTCCTCCTGATCCTTTCTCTCTATCTGTTTGTCCTCCAGATCACTAATTCTATTTTCTGTCTCAGTTACTCTAGCGTTGAGAGAATTTAGATTAAATTGTAACTCATTGAGAGCATTGTGAAGCTCATCCCTGGTAGCTTTCAGCTCTTCCCTAATGTTGAAAACATGATCTCTGGTCGTTTTCAGTTCGGCCCTAATCAATTCCGCTTGGTCACCCATGGCTTTCTCCAACCTAGCTCTTGCTTGGATAATTGTTAGCCTGAATTCTCTTTCCGACATATTGTCTATGTGGATAGCCATTAGCTCTGTTGCAGAAGGTCCATCCTCTGTATTTTTCTTCTGTTGGGCATTCCTCCTCCTAGTCATTTTGGTGAGAGATGGCTGAAAGGGTGTAGCTGGGTGTATCGGCTGTGGTGCAGTCAAGGTGCACCCTGGAATGCTTCTGATTGCTCAGAAGCATTCCCCACCCAAATGAGAGAAAAAAGAAAAGGAAAAGAAAAAAAGAGAGAGGGAGAGAGACAGGAAAGAAAGGTGAGATAAAAGAGAAGGTTTAGCCCAAATGGTCCCCAAGGTAAGATTTATGAAGTATACAAACAGACACAGACAAACAAAAAGACTGATAAAAGTATATGATAAGAGAAAAATATATATATATATATTTGCATATATATGTAAATAAAGGAAGAACCTCGTCAAAAAGAACCTCAAGTGTAAGATTTATATACTATCAGGACAAACACAAAAACACAGAAATACTGGTGGAAGAAAAAGATGGGAGAGTGGTTGTAAATTCTCAGTGTGGGTGAGGAAGGTTGTTTTGATTCTTCCTGGATGTATCTTGATATCTTTGTTAAAGGACTCAACTTTCCAAAGATAAGGGGGGATTAGGAATTGGTTTACCTATAAGGGTGGCATTGATTGGGGAAAGGGGATTACCTTGAAGTTTAACTCTATATGAATATTAGAAAATAAAAATTAAAAAAGAAATAAACTAAACTAAAATTTAAAAAGAAGAAATTTAAAAAATAGAAATGCAAAAGGAAAACATAGGTGTATGTATCAAAAATTTCAGGTTAGAAGGTTATTATGGAATTTGATGTACTGGACATCTCACTGTGACGGTAAATAGGTTAAAAAATTATCTATATAATAATAAAAAATTAACTATATAAAAAAATGAGCCAGAATAGTGGGATCGAATTAATAATAAAAATTGTCCTATGAAGTAGTGGTGGTTGTTCTCTTCTCCTCTTTTTTTTCCTTTCCTGGTTGTTTTTCTGGGGGAGGGTCCTGCCACGTGGGTTTTCAGTCCTTGAAGTTCTCTCAGCTAAGACCTCCCACCCTCCTCAAGGGGGTGGGCTCTGAGGAAAGTGTTTTTTTCAGTCCTTTGTTCTCTGGAGGTTTTTATATTTGTTCACTTTTGTTTTTCTCTCTCCCTTGACCACTTTTGATGGTTTTTGTAGGTTTAAAGGAAAGCAAACTGGCAATCCCTCCTTGGCCGCTGGCAGAGCAGGTTCCCAGTCGCGGTCCCTGGGGACTCAGGATTTTTTGCTTGTACCCAAAACCATGGCGGCAGCGGCAGCTGTCTGGGCAGCTCCAGACTGCCAGAGAAGCTCCAAGCTGCGATCACACACTAAGAATTTCCCTCTGGCCCGGGCTGGGAGTGCCTGGTCTTTCTGGTCCAAGAGCACCCGGCTGGCGCTTTTGTGCACCTCTCTCAGGGGAGCACGAGGGGCATGACTGGGACTCTGATGGCATGGCAGGGCACTTGCGTGGGGACTGCAAAAAGGCTGTGCTTCTGTTGGCTGGCAAGGCTCCCAGCCCCTCACGGGAGCCGAGCGCCAAGCTGTCAGGCACACTAGTGGTTTGGGGACCACGACCTGGTTTCTCTGCTGCACTCTCTCTGGCTCTGCGCCAGGGGTGGCTGTCCTGGGTCTGGGGACTTAAGCCCCGACCCTAACACCCCGATTCCCCCAATTTCCCCCCAGTGATCCTTTGCTCTTTTTGAGTGCTTTCTACCAGACTCCCGAGTTAATGCTGGTTCCCAGGCATAGGGCACTCTTGTATTGGGATATTACTTTCCAACGGGTCGCCTCTGGTGGCTCCCTCCCCCTTTTGTTTATCTTTCGATATCAGTCGACTTTCCCACTCTGCTTTACCTGCCCACTGGCGTCTTCTGCTCCAGTAGAGATCCAGACATGTATAATTCTGATCTCAGGCTGATTTTGTGGGTGATCAGAGTTCTTTGGAAGGTAATAGCTCATTTTAGGTTACAGGTTGAAAGGGTGTCTCCTCCTACTTCCCCGCCATCTTCTGGATCAACAAATATTTCTTCTTCAATGACACTCTTAATCATAACATACTATAAAAAGAATCCTCTCTTATCCAAACTTCACCTTCCTCCTGAATTACTCCATGCTTCCATTCTGCCTCTATCCTTTCTTCCTACCATTTGCCCTTCTGACTAAATAACATGCAAAAATAATAGCTCTCAAATAGCTCTAATATCCTGACAGTTCTTTTTTTCTGGTCAGTCACTACTAAGATGTTTTATTTTATTCTGTATTATGTAATATGGGAAAAAAGGAGAAAAAGAGAGAAAAGAATGAGAGAGAGAGAGAGAAGCTTATGTGTTCATTATAAATCATAACACTACCACAGTGGTTCTCAAACTTCAGCATACACCAGAATCACCTGGTGAACTGTGTTACAATATGGATTGCTGGATGCGCGCCTCAAAGTTTATTATTCAGTAGGTCTGGATAGGACCTGAAAAAATGTGAATTTCTAACAAGACCCCAGGTGATGCTGATGATGACAGGCTTGAGATCACCCTGAGAAACCCCTGAAATAAATTATTTTAACAATCTTAAATCTACCTGGGGTAGTCTTTCTAATCTTACACTCTGTTTCTTCTCAAGAGGTCATCACTATGCTGATTTAAACAATCACTTCTTTGCTTTTTAAAAATACTCTAATTTTGCCACAAATGCATGTACACTTAAACTGTAATGAGTAAATTGTGTTATAACCAGATAATGGAAAATTACACAGCAGTGAAAAGGAATGAACTACTGCTACACACAATAACATGCTGAATCTTAGAAACTTAACTCCAGGTTAAAAGAAGAAAAAACAAGATACTTAAAATTACATGTAGTAGTTTAGCTATTTAAAGTGTTCCACAAATTTTAATTCCCAGTTCTGGTTGATAATGTCCCCAGAAAAACTTTATATTTTTCACAAGTAATATATTGAATATGCAACAAACTTCCTTCCAATGATCTCTAAGCATGTTGCAGTTTCTTATTTAATTCACAAGTTGGGAGATAAGTAGAAGAAGACATTTCCTTTTATCTTTAACAAATAAGAAATATGAAGTACATTTGAAAGGAATCATCTAAGGGTGAATATCTTTGGAAAAATAAAGCCTGAACTCCAGATTCTTGAAGACTTTCATCAACGGTAATTGATTAAAAGTTCAAAAGCAGCGATATAGCATAATACAGTAAAAAAAATTTCTGGCTAAGAATTAGGAGATGTGGATTCTAATCCTGATTCTACTTCAGACAAAACAATTCTGGGTTTGTTCCCTTGTTTACACAATTATGAGTTTGATGGTTTTAACTATGCTCAAAGAAGTCTTAAGGATTCCTCATAGATGCTTCTGGAACTGCACTGATCAATGATGATGGGCAGGTGTGGGAAGGGAGGAAGAGTACCTAATGATGGAGGCTCAGGTTCTCTCTCTACCTCTTCAACATGAGCCATTGAACTTTTATCCAATTTGCATGTGCTTCTTCAATTCTAAACTTTTATCACCTTTCTCAAAGTGATGTATATAACACCACCACCACCAAAACCCTCAGCCTTTTTTCTTTAAAAAGAAATAAATGTCAACCCCCTCAACTTTCCACCTGAATACCCAAAAACCTATTACTCTATCACCCTCACGTTCTTTTTATTGCAGTCTCTGAAGTAAAGCTCTCACTTCTTAGCTTCAAAATAAATCTTCCCACCCATGTTTTTATCCCATTTCCTATATTTTTTAAAAATTTTTTTAATTTATTTTCAGCATAACAGTATTCATTGTTTCTGCACCACATCCAGTGTTCCATGCAATCTGTGCCCTCTCCAATACCCACCACCTGGTTCCCCCAACCCCCACCCCTTCAAAACCCTCAGATTGTTTTTCAGAGTCCATAGTCTCTAATGGTTCACCTTCCCTTCCAATTTCCCTCAACTCCCTTCTCCTCTCTAACTCCCCTTGTCCTCCATGCTATTTGTTATGTTCCACAAATAAGTGAAACCATATGATAATTGACTCTCTCTGCTTGACTTATTTCACTCAGCATTTCCTATATTCTTAAGGCCTTGCATATTTGTTATTCTTATTTTCTCTTTCTCTTCACCCTCCCATCTCCCCCACCTCTCCTCTCATTTTCAAGATACTGCTCAAAGGCTACACATATACTCAAGAATCCCTCTTCTTAAAAACAAACAAAACAAAAATCTTCACCAGAGCCTGCCTCCTCCTATAGTTACTGGCCCCTTCTTCTCTTTATAGGTGAGGTCCTTGAAAGAATAGCCTGACTAGGAACTGTCGCTTCCATTTTTTCTATTTCATCACTTCTCAATCTACTATAGCCTGCCTTTTGTTCCTGCCACTGCAATGGAAATGTTCTGACAAGGTTTCCCAAGGAGATATTATCCTATCATGATTTCAGCTACCACCTGTGTACAAATAATTTTTAGTCTTTTTACTTCAGATTCAGACCTGTGTATCCCAATTGCAGCAAGGTATTGACACTTGGGTATCCAATAGGTACCTCAGATTCATGTCCAAACAAAAGTCATCATCTTCTCTCTAATAGTTGATCCTTCTCCTGATTCCCCTATTTCAGTGAATGACACCTTCTTCTAACCCATTACTTACATTGTTGTCAGAATGATCCTGTAATAAAAGAGAATTAATGAAGTAGAGGTACACAACACAGAGTTGAGATCATAGGTATACCTATGTCCCCTATTTACGTTGTTCATCTCCATGGAACTGCCTGAACCAAGCTAGAAGTTAAAGTTAATCAGTGATGTCATTAAATCATTTTTGCTACACTTTTATAATAATAAAATAATTCCATAGCTATTATCTAGTGTCTTTTACTCTGAGGAAAACAAATATTTACTTACCAAACTTTCTTAATAGAAAATTTCTCCTAGAATCTTTGAATATTAAGATCTAACCCATAAATTACAACCTAAGCGGTCACTAGATTAAGATGCTAAACAAAAGACACTGAATGTCACTCTTTTCAGGGTAGCTACCTGTGAATTTCTCTAAACATAAGCCTTGAAGAACTACCATCACCCCAAAATAAGATCTGAAACCCTATATGATAATATCCTAAGTCAATGCCACAGTTTTTTGCTCCTGACTCTCCACTACCATTGATTTTCTTATTAAACAAAAGTTATTGAAAACCTAAAGTATATTATCAGGGAGCCAAATTATACACCTGTGCTATTTCTTCTTTTTCCCTTATGGGATTCGTTCTTCACCCTTCTCTAGTCTTCCCTATTCCCAAGACGATGACCTCTAAGAACTGTTCCACATGGGCTCCTTGCCAGCTGGCTTCCACCCCAGTTTTAACAATACCTGCACTGATATGAGATTGGAGTGTGGAAAGAGAGAATTTGTAATTTCCACTGCTCCTCCTGACTTCCACGGTTGTGTCTTTCTGTGTCGGTAGTTGATTTCCCCCAAGACCACATCTTCATTCAGACAATCCCTCCTTCCCAGATAGAGCTCTCACTGGAGTTTGCTAATACTTTCTTCTTCCTCTTGTTCTTTCAAGTCTAGTTTCAATATACTTTGTTTACCACAGGTTAGGTGGGTGAGGAGATGGGTGAAATAGGTGATGGAGATTAAAGAGTGCACTTTTCATGAAGAGCACTGGGTGATGTATGGAAGTACACACTTGAAAATAATATAACTAATATAACACTGTATGATAACTATACTGGAACTAAAATAAAAGAAAAAGAAAGTCAAAAGAAAGAAAAATGTCCTCATAACCCTGTCCATACTGCTGGAAATAATCCTTTGACTTCTCTTTATTTGAACCATCTGCAAGGATTTCTGTTTCCTGATGAGACCCTGAAATGATATAGCCCCAGTACTAATGGATTTCACATTCTATAGTGGCAATTGATGAGGGGGATAAAAGGGAAACAAAACATCAAACACATGATGACATAATACAATTTCATAGTAATGTGTGCTATGAAGAAAAAGTGAAGCAGGATAAGAGCACTTGGGTTGAAGTAGTTGAGGGTAGACTGTTTTAATAAACTGTAGAGAGAAAACTTCTCTGAAGAAGCAACATTTTAGGGCATTTGGGTGGCTCAGTTGTTAACTGTCTGCCTTTGGCTCGGGTCATGATCCCAGGGTGCTGGGATCAAGTCCTGCATCAGGCTCCCTGCTCAGGAGAAAGAATCCTTTTCCCTCTCCATTCCCCCTGCTTGTGTTCCCTCTCTCGCTGTGTCTCTCTCTCTGTCAAATAGATAAAAATCTTTAAAAAAAAAGGCAACATTTTAATATAGTCTTAAATAAAATGAAATTAATCTCATAGATATCTAGAGCATTCAGAGCAGAGGAAATAACAAAAGGGCCAGAGATGGGAAATTAATTAGCAGATTTGAGGAACAACTAGAAGGTCAATGTGTCTACTTGGTCATGTTACCTTCATTTGCATTTGTTCCCTCTAAAAATATTCATTGAGGATCTATTAAATTTCAAGCACTCTTCTGGATAATGGCAGTGAAAACCATTGTCTTTGTCTTCATGGAACTAAAATGAACAGTAAAGAAGTGTTTTAATATACTTAAATTAGAAAAAAAGGAAAAAGTATACTGTAGAATTTGGATTCCTGGAAGGTAGAAGGCCAGCCAGACACTTCCATAAACCTTGTTTTAATATCCACAAGTCAAATTCAAGATATACTCATTCATTAATTCACACATTCAATAGTCACAGGCTACTAAAATATTTAAAGACAGTTGCCAAAAAAATAAATATTTAATTCTATTTTTTAAATATTTTATTTATTTATTTTTGCAAGAGAAAGAACAAGCAGGGGGAGAAGCAGAGGGAGAAGCAGACTCCCTGCTGAGCAGGGAGACTGATGTGGGACACGATTCCAGGACCCTGGGATCATGACCTGAGCCAAAGGCAGACACTTACCTGACTGATCCACCCAGGTACCCTAATGCTATTTTTAAATAAAATTACTACCTTATGATAGCAAAGCATGCAGCAGTTTTGGTAACCAAATTTGGAAATGATAAGAAAAAATTGGAAGGTGCCTTTTAGAGATGTAAACATTTTTATTCTATGATCAAGTACAAACATAATAAAAGGGATAGAAAAGAAATTCAGAACAAAAAGAATTAAGAGAAAATGGTTTTGAAAGTAAGATACTGGGAGAACCTTTCCATATGGAGAGTGACAAATAGAGTAGGTCATGGAAGCCTTGGTCTTCTGAATTCCTTAAGAAAAAACAACTATCTGTCTTGACTACAACAAACACAAACATACATAAAGAAAACATAGATTCATCAAGTTATTCATTCATGCAAACAACATTTATCAAGTACATAGTATTTGTATACCATACCGCCTAGCCTATGGGGAATAGAAAAGATAAGGGAACTATGCTGTCACTCCTTTGAGTGCTTGTAAAGAGATTAAGACAAATACACAAAAGAGTTCACAGATGCAAGACAAAAACTTTCTAAAAAGGCACAATTCTAAATTGTTTAGCTCTTAACAAATTTTTAGTCAAGTAATGTCTGTGATTTAAGGACATTCCATTAATACTATACTTTAGAAAAGATTAATAAGTGCACTGGGGAGGGGGTTAAAGTCAGTATCACTCTACTTATTCATTCCATGTCAAATCCACATAGAGTTATCTTTCCCCTTACTTTGAGTGTGTTCCATACAGGGTCCAGAACAGAGAAATTACCACCACACTTTTTCAGGAATTTTCACTCTATTAGTACTGCTGTATTAATTATAAAGTCTTCTTGGGGAGGACATGTGCTATGATGAGTGCTGTGAATTCTATAAGACTGGTGAATCACAGACCTGTACCCCTGTACCAAATAATACATGGTATGTTAATTTTAAAAAGACTTCTTTTCTACACATGTTCAGCAACTGACTAAATAGATTGAAAATATACAATGTCACATAGGATCCAAATTTTGTCTAGCCAATATCTATAGTAACAAGTGAACAGCATTCAATATTCTTCACAAAGAATTACTGATTATTTCACCCAGTTCATTACTCCAGATTGATGCAATTATTAAACAACTTATAAACCTATGTCGTGAGAGGAAATTTCATAATGCATTAAGCAGTTCTATATGAGCACATTAGCTCATGAGCCCATAATCTGGCTTCTACTATAACTATGTGTTTTGTTTTTCATTCCATGCAGTTATTTCCTCCAGAAATTTACCTTGCTGGTTATATTTTGTTGAATCTAGCTACCAACTAAGTGGAAGTTTCCAAAGATGACAAAATTGATAGAGAAAAAGGGTGAGGGACTGGGTAGCAAGAAGCTAGCCAGTTATTAAATTTAAAATACATTGTGGGGTGTGAATTATTGATATGTAGATAATCAGAATTTGACTGTATCTTCCAAAATTCTTTTCATTTCCAGCCTTAAATAGCAGTTGTATATTTCTGTATTTTCCTCTATTCTACAACACCAGCTACAATTAACCAAAGCAATTGTTGCAGCTCTTCACCTGCATCAACAAATGCCATCACTAATTATCAATAAAAAAAATCTAGAGCTAGTTTGATCACAACCTCTTAAGTTGGAGATTGATTATTTTCTGCATTTGGCTGTGATCCTTTTAAGGTGTAATATTCCTAAGGTTTAAAGCTTTCAATGATACTTTTTCAAAGTTTTTTTTACA
>NC_081575.1:51611615-51615415 GCF_022355385.1 Mustela nigripes | reverse complement strand
AAAATAATGATACTGTTATGCTGAAAATAAATAATTTTTTTTTAAAAAATTAAAAAAAAAAGAAGGTTCCCCTTTCCCACATTCTTGCCAACATTTGCTGTTTCTTGTCCTGTTAATTTTAGCCATTCTAAATGATATAAGGTGGTATCTCATTGTTTTTTTGATTTGTATTTTCCTGATGTCTAGTAATGTTAAACATTTTTTCATGTTTATGTTAGGCATTTGTATGTCTTTTCTGGAGAAGTGTCTGTTCCTGTCTTCTGCCCTTTTGGACTTGATTATTTGTTTTTTGGATGTTGAGTTTGTGAAATTCTTTATAGATCTTGAATATCAGCCTTCTGTTTGTAAGGTCATTTGCTAATATCTTCCATTTTGTGGGTTGCCCCTTTGTTTTGTTGACCATTCCCTTTGCTGTGCAGAAGCGTTTGATCTTGATGGAGTCCCAAAACTTCATTTTTCCTTTTGTTTCCCTTGCATAATGGCCCCGTTTCAACATGTAATGTCAGTGACCAATGTTAAGACATGACAGTTGTTGGGGGTAGGGGTTGTTATTTTTTGTTTTGTAAGCAAGTGCACTGCCAGCCACATGTAGATAAAGAGCCAGGCTGCCTCTTCACATCATCCCCAAACTAAGTCTCCTTCATTTTATGAGATTTTGGTTGATTTTGATAATACCAGGCACGTGAGCCACTTACTTTTTCTTTTTCCGTGTTTTTTCCTAATCTTATGTTTTAAATCTGCCAATAAAGAGTTGAGCCCGTGAAACTCTTGGCCCCCACCCTCAACCCCAATAAAAGCAGAAACTTCAGCCCAAAGTGCTCTCTTTCTCTACCTGTGACTTTGTTGTGTGGGTCCAGATGTGCTGCGTAATCTTCCAGTAATTATAATAAACCATTATTTTTTCAAAGTTTCCTGATGGTTATTGCTGAAGTAATCTTGCAATCATAATAAAACCACAAAGTCTAATCCAACCACAATATTTATTACTGATGGGTTGAGACCAACACAAAACACAGTATCATTAAACCTCAAGTTTTGTGTCAACATGGACAGGACTGGAAGAGATTATGCTGAGTGAAATAAGTCAAACAGAGAGAGTCATATGGTTTCACTTACTTGTGAAGCATAAGGAATAACATGGAAAACACTGGAGATGGAGAGAAGTGAGTGGGGGGAAGTCGGAGGGGGAGACAAACCATGAGAGTCTGTGAACTCTGAGAAACAAACCAAGGGTTTTGGAGGGGAGCAGGGTGGGGGGTTGGGTGAGCCTGGTGGTGGGTATTAAGGAAAGCACATATTGCGTGGAGCTCTGGGTGTAGTGCATAAAAATGAATTTTGGAACTCTGAAAAAATTAGATTTTAAACAAAACCTCAAGTTACAAGATTATATAATTAATACATTTATCTTTTCTTATTTATTAATTGATCCAAGCTTTGTAATATGGTGCCCCTCAAAGTATACACTAAGGACACCTACAGCAGGAAACTCACTTGATGTTTGGTAAAATGTAGATTACTGAAACTCAGACTATATCTGCTAAATGAAAGTAGAGTGTAGGGATTATGAATTTTGATAAACATCTCCAGCTGAATCTAAGGCATAATAACATCTAACTTTATCACTAACATGAAACCTTTCTGTGGTGAGTTAGACAAGAGTAACTGCTGATAGAAAGTTAGTACATACTGACACATGTCTTCTGAAAGTTTTGTCAGTGTTTGACAAGTAACAGTCCTCAGGGCCCTGCATGCTAGAGCTGCTATAGAAAAAAATTTCTGTGCTCAAATACCTTTGTGATACAACCAAATTATTTATTTATCTTAGACAATACCAGTGAATATTAACATATTAAAGGTTCTGAGTAGTCCTGCATTAATAGAAAACCTTTAACCCAGCATTTCCTAAATTATTTATCTATGAAACCCTTCATTATCATAAACCTATTAATACACTATAAAATGAATATGTTAATATGAGGACATTTAGAAAATAATGTTCTAATGTTTTACTGTTAAATATTGTGTTGGCATTTATTATATTATTGAATTATTTTCCATTTTTAGTTTATTAAGATTTATTTATTTATTTTTAAAGTTTTTTTTTAAAAGTCAGAGATCTATTAGAATATATTTTTAAATGAGGGATGTAACTCATTTACATAACATATATTTATAACTCATATAACTCATGTAAACAAATAAAAAATATTGAGATTCCATGTTTTCCATTAAATTACTCAATTTATTATGTTATTATTTATTATCTAAATAACTTTATAATAAATCCCCCAACAAAACTTAGTTGACAAATTATAAGTTATAAAACAGTAAAATACAGCTCAGTTCTCCTGTTAGAATGTTAAAAGATTTTATTTGATAACAATTAAGAAATAATTGGACATGATACTAGCAGATCAATGTGACTTATAAAACAACCATCAACAATTATAATTCAGATTCTCTTTTCAATGATTTCCTCATTAATGTGGCATTCCACTTCTCACACATCTGAAGTATTCTCCATTATCTGGTATTGGATTCACTGCACTGTGGATTTATTTGTGAGATTCTGATCCCTGCTTTGTCACCTCCCACCAGACTGCTGAGCTGGCTTCTGATCCTAGGACACTGGGAACACACCGAAAACATCTAAGTGTCTGCTCAAATTTTACCCAAGTAGCATTGCTTTTACCTAATTACAAATAGCAGCCTGGGAAACAAATTTTCACCTTTATAGAGATAATGTTTCCAGAAAGTACAATTTACTATATTTATCAATTCACTTGACCTTACTGATACCACTTTTACCTGTTTCTCCATCATAACAACCTTATTATCTTAGAAACCTCTAACTTCTCTCAAAAGTTTTAAATAAAATCAAGCCCATTTACGAAAGTACAGACATGGAATCTTTTTGAAGCTGAGAATGAGTATGTTACAAGAAGTAATAATACAAGGTAGAAATAATTTGTTTTAAAGACTATAACAGATATCATTGTGAAAAGCAGTTTAGAACAGAACTAGCAATCAAGGCTTTTTGCCAGACTCCTTAGGAGCTAGCTATTAAAATTTGTTTGGAACCTTAGCATGAGAAAGGCTACAGCAACTTAAACTACTGTGGTTCATCTGAAATACATTTATAGTTATAAAAAGCACAGCTAAACATCTGCAGAGGAAAGAAAGCAGTAGAGGTTTAGAAGGGCAAGTTAGTAAAGCTTCCCAGAATTATCTCAGGGCCTGTCAGGGAATGTTAAAACAAGAGGTTTCCCCAACAGCGGCCAGAAACAGAACTGGAGCTGCCAAGAGTTAGAGGAAGCAAACACAGAGTGGAAGGACTCAAGGGATTTTTTTCTTAAAAGCTCCAAGTAAGGAAATGTAGATAGGTGCTAACTTCTGAAGTAGAAGAATATAGAAATAGAATGGGTTGAGCCTTGTATGATCAGCATAGTCTGTACATAAACAAGAGGATCTATTCCATAATATGCAAAGTACTCATTACAGTGGTTTCCAAAGAGTGGTTTCTTAGTTGCTACTTTAGATGGGATAAAACTAAGTTTACACATGTGTTAATAAATCAGGAGTTTGATCAGAAAGTTTCAAAAATGCATTTGCAAAAGAAAACAGAATATATGAGTGCTTGCTTTGGTGGTATATATACTAAAATTAGAATGATACAGAGAAGATTAGCACGGTTCCTGCACAAGGATGACACCAAATTTGTGAAGCATTTCTGAAGGAAAGAAAGAGAGAAAGAAAGAAAAAGAAAAAAGAAAGAAAGAAAGAAAGAAAGAAAGAAAGAA
>NC_081575.1:51590978-51611515 GCF_022355385.1 Mustela nigripes | reverse complement strand
GAGAGAGAGAGAGAGAAAGAAAGAAAGAAAGAAAGAAAGAAAGAAAGAAAGAAAGAAAGAAAGAAAGAATATATGAGTGAAAAGTCAAAAAAGGCAGCACAGGAAAGCCCAAGCAATTCGTACTCTTAAAGATTGACAAGCAGTTGAGTCAAGTTCATGATCAATTTGGAAAGCATATCAGGAATTTAAGAAGACATTAACTATTATTGATGGGTTATTTTTGCTTCAATTTATCCTAGCCAAGTCATTTATCCTCTCTCATTCCTCTTTCTTATAATCTTCTAAGTCACTCATAGTCTAAATATTTGTCAAATGGAAATTTACAGAGATTCATGCTAAAAAAAACTTTACAATAAAATGTAAATCTATGTTGATTACACTTCCATCATTAAGTGTTTAGTAGTAACTTTAGACACACTGTAGAAATAATGTATAGAATGTTCAATGCATTTATTCTATAAGGAGTTATAAATCTAAGATTGTACCAGATAGCTGTCACTATCTCCTAATGTATTATAAGACAGTGTTGGTAACTGCTATGCATTTTAAAGGTTGTTTCTTTTTTTACCAAAAATCTGGATAACTGGATATTAGAGAGCTTATTTAAAGCCACACTCTCTGAACTCAATAAAATATACAAACTTTTTTTAGGTTCTAATACAGTTCATACTACTTTCTACATTTTAATGTTAGATAAAACTGGATGTCTAATTAAATAAATGAATTGAATGATAAATCTTAATAGGGTGATGATAATGTGTTAACATCAGAATATTTATCCAAAAGGAAGTCAGAACAAAGTAAAAACCCTTGTGATATACATTTTTATTGTGTGTTTCTAGAGAACATATTCCTCTTTTTTTTTTAACTTTATTTTATTTTTTCAGTTTCCAAGATTCATTGTTTATGCACCACACCCAGTGGAAGGCATTCCTTAAGGATGTTTATCCTGGGGGCTCTTGTATGGCTCAGTCAGTTTGGTGTCTGCCCTCAGCTCAAGTTATAACACCAGGGCCCTGGGATCAAGCCCCACATTGGAATCAAGCTCAGTGGGGAGCCTTCCTCTCCCTCCCCTTCTGCCTCTCCCCCTGCTTACGCTTGCTCTCTCTCCCTCTCTTTCTATGTCAAATAAATAAGTAAAATCTTTATTTTAAAAAATGATATTTATCCTGTACTTATACAACAGTTTTCCCTAACATTAGCACCTCCATGCTCCAAATTACACCTATCCGTTCAATCTACTACCATCAACTAAACTTCTCATAGTCAATGCTTTCTATGCATTTTTGCACAGAGTCCCACTATTTTAAATATTCCCAGAGTGCCTTCCCAAAGAAAGCACAAACACCCCAATCTCTTTATACTTCAGATGAATTTTAATGTAGCTTATCAAGACATCTTATGAATCTTAGTCTGTACTTAACTTTCCACAACTTTGAATTACTCCAGCACATATTAACAGTTTATATCACAAGAGAATAATTTTGTCATATGTAGGAATTATTATCCCAGAATGATGTAAAAGATAAGGCTTCTTCTTGCAACAAGATCTCAAATTCCTTCAGGAGAGGGCTCAAACACTGCAGTTGATCTTCCATAGTATCTGCTTCAGTGTTGTCATTCAACCAAAAGGACTTACCGGATATTTCTTTGTACTCTTAGCATTGTACAACGTATTATGGATATAGATTGAGTAAAGATTTTTGTCTATGTATAGAGCAGACTATGAATAAATGTCTCTGTACAAATGAGTACATGCAGTAATGGACTGTGTTTTCTCACTTTGTGCATGTTTCTTGGATTTGAGTATCTTTTCCCTTGGCTCTACAATTTCTGTGGAATGGCCACCTTTCCAAGCATACTCTTTTAAATACATCTTCTAATGCAAACAGAAATTTGCAACACTTACTATTAAATTACCAACATTTAAGTCCAACAATTATAAGCAATGTGTGGGTGATACCTAGGCCAAATAATAAATAAACTCTGATCTTCAGAGTATTGTGAAGGAATAGAAGGGGCACTGGGCTAAGAGTCAGTGTTCTGGGCTCTATCTTTAGTTTTTGTCTATTATACTGGACCAGTTACTTGGTCTCTTTAGACCTGCTTCTCATAGAGCCATATTTAAAAAAAAAAAAACCTTGCGTCTCAAAGTGTGTTTTGTGGACCAGCAGCATGAGCATTGCCTAGGAACTTGTTAGAAATGCAGAATCTCAAGCCCCAACCTAGACCTACTGAATCATGGATTAAAGTCCACATTTTAATAGGGTTTCCAAGCTGATCTGTATACTAATTAAAGTTTGAAGGTATTTCCCTGGATTATGAGATTTTTGAGGACAAAGACTATCATATTCACCAGTGTATCCCCAAACTTTTATTAATGAGCCTAATATGTAGTAGGTATTCAATAATTTGTCCAAAGGATGAATGAAAATGTAAAAATAAAAGGCCAAGATTGATTGTTTCTCTGGTCCTATCCACGTCTAATACTCTATAATTGTAGCCCAAGTTTAAACTGGTTTATTTTAAGATAGCCAAATTGGGACTTAAGGTTAAATCCTGCATGGGGAATAATGTCTCTGACCTATTTTTCCATCTGCAAAATAATAAATTATATGCAAGCTCATAGCACAATATTCTGGATCAAATTAGATGAAAAACGCTGGAGACTAAGGGTGTGCGTGTGTGTGCGTGTGTTTCTTCTACAATCATTACTTGTATAAACCCACTGGGATCCTGGATCTTGGCATTAAAGATGTTCAGTACGTTTTTAGAAGTGGGAGAAAAAAAGGTTGTCCTAGTCAGCTGTATTTATAGCTCCAGTCTACTAACCAGCTTTAAATAATAACAACAGAAAGAGAATGTATACAATTATTTATAGATACTGTCAAACGGTGTGCACCAAACTTCTTGTCCCTCTTCCACTACTTGTCTCCTGCTTTCAGAGAGTTTAAATAATCTCAGACCCACTCCTGGGCTTTTGACTGCCCCAACTCAGTTGGCTTTCACTTTTCTCCAAACATAAAATTCATAAGCTCACATATTCTCTAACAAGACTCAGTTGTTATAACAACATTCTAAGTAAAAATGCAGAAATGTTTATCTTGCAAAAATATCTTCTTACATTTCATTGCCATTGAAGTTTGAAAATGTAGGTGTTGTTATCTGATGACTAATAATGTTGAGCAGAAAATACATTTGACCCATGAACAACAGGAGTTTGAACTGTGTAGGTCGACTTATACGCATATTTGTTTTCAATAAATATAGAACAGTACTGTAACTGTATAGTTACTTCCTTAGAATTTTCTTCATAACATTTTCTTTTCTCTGGCTTATTTTATGAGAAAAATGCAGTATATAATATATAACATACAAAATATATGTTGATTGACTATGTTATTGGTAAGGTTTCCAGCCAACAGTAAGCTATTAGTAGTTGAGTTTGGGGGTATCAAAAGTTATATGCAGATTTTTTATTGTATAGGGGGTCAGCATCCCATCCCCAGGATTGTTCAAGGATCAACTGTATCTATATCTAAGAGTATCATATTTGCATAATCCAAAATACAAATGGCTTTGTAGTAAAACTTGAAATCCAGCAACGTGATACTCCCATTTTTGTTTTTCTCTTTCAATATTTCCTTAGCAATGCAGGTTCTTTTCTGGTTCCATACAAATTTTAGGATTGTTTGTTCCAGCAGTTTGAAAAATGTTAGTGGAATTTTTATCAGAATGGTATTGAAAGTATAGATTGATCTAGGCAGTATAGACATTTTAACAACATTTATTGTTCTGATCCATGAGTATGGAATGCTTTTCCATATTTTTGTGTCTTCTTTAATTTCTTTCATGAGTGTTCTATAGTTCCTCGAGTACAGATCCTTTACCTTTTTGGTTAGGTTTATCCCCAGGTGTCTTATGGTTCTAGGTGCGATAGTAAATGGAATCAATTCTTTAATTCCCCTTTCTATATTTTTGTTGTTAGTGTATAAGAAAGCAACTGATTTCTGTACATTGATTTTGTATCCTGCAACATTACTGAATTGCTATACCACTTCTAGTAGTTTGGGGTTAGAGTCTTTTGGGTTTTCCATATAAAGTATCATGTCACCTGCGAAGAGGGAAAGTTTGATTTCTTCTTTCCCAATATGATTACCTTTTATTTCTTTGTGTTGTCTTATTTCTGTTGCTAGGACTTCCAGTACTATGTTGAACAATAGTGGAGAGAGTGGGCATCCTTGACATGTTCCTGATCTGAAAGGGATGTCTGTCAGCTTTTCCCTATTGAGAATGGTATTTGTTGTGCATTTTTCGTAGATAGATTTTATGAAGTTGAGAAAGGTTCCCTCTATTCCTATACTTTGAAGAGTTTTAATCAGGAATGGAAGCTGTATTTTGTCAAATGTTTTTTTTCTGCATCAATTGAGAGGACCATGCTGTTCTTTTCTCTTCTCTTATTGATTTGTTCTATCACATTGATTGATTTATGAATATTGAACCACACTTGCATCCCATGGATAAGTCCCACCTGGTCATGGTGTATAATCTTTTTAATGCACTGTTGGATCCTATTAGCTAGAATCTTGTTGAGAACCTTGGCATCTATATTTGTCAGGGAGACTGGTCTGAAATTCTCCTTTTTGATGGGGTCTTTGCCTGGTTTGGTGACAGGGTAATGCTGGCATCAGAGAAAGAGTCTAAAAGTTTTCCTTCTGTTTCTATTTTTTTTGAAACCACTCAGGATAATAGGTGTTATTTCCTCTTTGAATGTTTGATATAATTCCCCAAGGAATCTGTCAGGTCCTGGACTATTGGTTTTGGGGAATTTTTTTTTAATATAATTTTTTATTTTTTATAAACATGTATTTTTATCCCCAGGGGTACAGGTCTGTGAATCGCCAGGTTTACACACTTCACAGCACTCACCAAAGCACATACCCTCCCCAATGTCCATAATACCACCCCCTTCTCCCAAACCCCCTCCACCCAGCAACCCTCAGTTTGTTTTGTGAGATTAAGAGTCACTTATGGTTTGTCTCCCTCCCAATCCCATCTTCTTTCATTTATTCTTCTCCTACCCACTTAAGCCCCCATGTTGCAACACCACTTCCTCATATCAGGGAGATCATATGATAGTTGTCGTTCTCCGCCTGACTTATTTCACTAAGCATGATACGCTCTAGTTCCATCCATGTTGTCGCAAATGGCAAGATTTCATTTCTTTTGATGGCTGCATAGTATTCCATTGTGTATATATACCACATCTTCTTGATCCATTCATCTGTTGATGGACATCTAGGTTCTTTCCATAGTTTGGCTATTTTTTGATCACTGCTTCAATCTCATTAGTAGATATTGGTCTATTCAGATGTCAATTTCTTCCTGTTTCAGTATTGGAAGTTTATACGTTTCCAGAAATGCATCCATTTCTTCTAGGTTGCTTAACTTATTGGCATATAAGTGCTGATAATAATTTCTGATTCTTGTTTCTATTTCCTTGGTGTTATATCACCAAGACATGGTCCTCTCACAAAAACAGACACATAGACCAGTGGAACAGAGTTGAGAGCCCAGATATGGACCCTCAACTCTATGGTCAAATAAACTTTGACAAAGCAGGAAAAATATACAGTAAAAAAAAGACAATCTCATCAATAAATGGTGCTGGGAATATTGGACAGCTATGTATAGAAGAATGAAACTTGACCATTCTCTTACACCATACACAAAGATAAACTTGAAATGGATAAAAGACCTCAATGTGAGGCAGGAATCTAACAAAATCCTTGAGGAGAACATAAGCAGTAACTTCTTCAACATTGGCCACAGCAACTTCTTTCAAGACATATCTCCAAAGGCAAAGGAAACAAAAGTGAAAATGAATTTTTAGGACTTCATCAAGATCAAAAGCTTCTGCACAGCAAAGGAAACAGTCAACAAAACAAAGAGGCAACCCACAGAATGGGAGAAGGTATTCGCAAATGACACTGCAGAAAAAGGGCTGATATCCAAGATCTATAAAGAACTCCTTAAACTCAACACCTAAGAAACAAATAATCACGTCAAAAAAATGGGCAGAAGACATGCACAGACACTTCTCCAAAGAAGACATACAAATGGCTAACAGACACATCAAAAAATATTCATCCTCACTATCCACCAGGGAGATTCAAATCAAAACCACATTTAGATACCACCTTACACCAGTTAGAATGGCAAAAAATTATCAGGACAGGAAACAACAAGTGTTGGAGAGGATGTGGAGAAAGGGCAACCCTCTTACACTGTTGGTGGGAATGCAAGTTGCTGCAGCCACTTTGGAAAACAGTGTGGATATTCCTTAAGAAATTAAAAATAGAGCTATTCTTTGACACTGCAATCACACTACTGGGTATTTTCCCCAAAGAAATGGATGTAATGAAAAGAAGGGTCATCTGTACCCCAATGTTCATAGCAGCAATGGCCACAGTAGCCAAACTGTGGAAAGAGCCAAGATGACCTTCAATAGATGAATTGATAATGAAGATATGGTCCATATGTACAATAGAATATTACACCTCCATCAGAAATGAAGAGTACTCAACTTGTGTATCAACGTGGATGGGACTGGAAGAGATTATGCTGAGTGAAATAAATCAAGCAGAGGGAGTCAATTATCATATGGTTTTACTTACTTGTGGAGCATAAGGAATAACTTGGAGGATATTTTAGAAGGAAAGGAAAAGTGAATTGGGGGAAATCAGAGGGGGAGACAAAGCATGAGAAACTATGGGCTCTGAGAAACAAACTGAGGGTTTTGGAAAGGATGGGGTGGGAGAATGGGTTATCCTGGTGGTGGGTGTTAAGGAGGGCATAGAATGCATGGAGCACTGGGTGTGGTGCATAAACAATGAATTTTGGAATACTGAAAAAAGTTTTAGAAAAAAAACTTGCTGGGAGAAAAATACAACCTGGATCACCACAAATGGTTTGAAATTTGGCTAAAAAGCAAACCATATAACTAATTCCACACATAACATTATTCTCACATTTTAAATTGGTTGATAGTGAATATAACCAGAACAACTGAAAAGTCTGACTTTCCTCTTTTGACACCTGAATTATTCTGAGATATACATAAACAAAATATTTATAAAAAAAAAAAAACCTGGTGCCAAAAAAAAAAAACAGGCATTCACCCAAGAAACATTACTAGGTGCTTTGAGTTATTCAAGTACAGTTTTTCTCTACATGATTTTATGTGGTAGTTTAGTTGCCTGTGGCTTCCCTATTCCCATAAGTCAAAGCCCAAACTCGCCAGTAACCAAATATCTTAAAAACTGCTTGGCATGCTCTAAAATATAATTGACCCTGTTTAAGTACAATCATGATAATATATATAAAGCAGTGTATTTATTCCCAAGGTCTTCTGTTTAAAAAAAATGCTATTAACTGAATGGCTTAAACAATAGACTTATTCTTTCACAGTTCTGGAGGCTGGAAGTTTGAAATCATGGTCTTTGCAAGGTCACACTCCCTCTGTAGCCTCTACAGGTGGATGCTTCCCTGCTTCTTCCAATTTCTGGTAGCCCCAGGTTTTCCTTGGTTTATGGCAGCATAATTTTAACCTCTGCCTCTGTCTTCACATGGCCATCTTCCTTGTGTCTGCTTATGCCAAGTTTTTCTTATTACAATGTGACAACAGTCACAATGGAGTAGGACCCACCTTCACACATTATGACCTAATCTTAACTTAGTTACATCTCCAAAGACCCAGTTTGCAAAGAAGGTCACATTTACAGGTACCAGGGATTAAGCTTCAACATATCTTTTGTGGGACACAATTCAACCCACAACAGTGGGCAAAATGTCTGGATGCCCCTTCAGGTTCTATATTTCCTTGAGTCTTCTATTCAAAGTTGATCAAGCAATCCAATTGCATTCTATATTACTAACTTTAATACATTCTTTGTAAAATACTGACTAAATGTGGTACACAGTAAATGCAAGCAGAGATTCAATTTATTTATCTTAATATCACTTAAGTATCTTCCAGATCCCACCCTGAATTAATAAATACACATCTTGGAACTAAGATCAAATACACAGTCATTAAAAACCAAAACCACAGATGTCTCAGACTATGTGTGGTCAACGGCTTTAAGCAGACTGTCTATTACAACCTGTTCCAACTGCTACTTCCAGGTGGTGGACAAACCAAGCCTCAGGGAAGCTTCATTGCTTCAATCCAGCTACAGGGTAAAGAAATCACCTTTAAAAAAATTTCTCCTTTAGGTAATGTTGGTGATTCTTAATTGTCTTCCTCCTTCTCCTTAAATATTTCCTTGGGAAAAGTGAGTAGCACACAATTTCTTTTATTTGGAGAGACTCTAGTATTTATATGGATGCTGATGGTAGAGAAAATTGATATTCCTACTGTGGAAGGATAACCAGTCACAGTGGCAGGATTGGATAAGAGTGTCTTAAGGAAAGTACAAGCTCTATTAGAGATTAGAGTTACACTCTTGTAAAAGAAAATGATTTAATCCAACACTGCAGAACAACACTTTTTTGGAAGAATTTTTGGAATATTTTGCTGCTAGACCTGATTAACTTTTTTTTTTATTAAGATATAATGTTCTTCTGCCTGAAACTTTTGCTAGATTCCTACACCGTCCTTCCAAATCTGAGTTTATGACTGACCAGTCACTGAGTCCTGGCAGAACCTCAGCACCATCTTAAATTCCAGTACATATTGCTGGCTTAGGATGCCTACTAAAGGCCTACTTTAAGCCAATTTTCTGCTGTTCATGTCTATATTGCCTGTCAGAACTTAGAGGCAGACCTCCTTGGATCTCAGTTTATATTCTTGTGTCTCATATTTCTAACCTGCTCTTCTAGTACTCAGTCAATTATGGATTCCAGTCTACCTTGGTCTGACCCATTCTAAACTCCAATTATGAATTGGGATGACAGTTTATTAAAAAGTGATAACTCCGAATAGGCAATCTGTCAAAATATAAGCACTTCCTTGAAATAGAAATATAGTCACATATTAACTTGCTTTAGAGATGAATTAGGGTACTTGACATTTTCTACTATTATTTATTGTGTATTTTGAAGGATTGGGACTTCTAGTTCCCCCTAGGTAGTAGGATCAAGCTTTTATTTATATATTTATTAGGAGTATTTATTTCAAACATTGTTTCAAGGTTAAGCCTTCATAGAATTTATACAGGTATTATTTTAAGAGTTTCATACTGATGTTGAGAACTTTTTAAATTTGACAACTCTCAGATCCATCAGATGAATGAATATTTGCTTAATAAGAAACCTCTGTTGTGGACTGAATGGTGTCCTTCCAAATGTCGTATGTCGAAATTCTAACCCCCAGTAGCCCAGAAGGTGACTATGTTTTGAAACAGGGCCTGTTAAGAGGTAAATAAGTTATTGAGGTCATAAGAGTAGGATCCTAATCTGTTAAGATTGATGTCCTCATAAGAAGAGGACAAAACAACAGACATATACACTCACAGAGAAAAGACCATGGGAAGAGGACAAGAAGATAGCCATCTGCAAGCTAAGGAGAAAGGCCTCAGAAGAAGGAATCTGCTGGCCCTTGATCTTGGACTTTTAGCTTCCAAAAGTATTATAAAGTAATTATCCGTTGTTGAAACCACTCAGTGTGCAGTATTTAGTTACACCTGACTTAGCGAACTAATACACATGCCTTGAGGTCACAGTTCTCAAGTAAAGAACAAAGAGAGGGGAGAGGAGCAAGATGGTGGAGGAGTAGGAGACCTAATTTTCATCTGGTTCCAGGAAATCAGCTACATAGTTATTAAACCATTCTGAACACCTACAAACTCAACAGGAGGTTGAAGAGAAGAATATAAGCAATTATATGAACAGAAAAGCAACCACTTTCTGGAAGGTAGGATGCACAGAGGAATGAATCTGAGACAATATACTAGAAGATAGACCATGGGAGGAGGGGCCAGCTCCTGAGCAGCAGAACACAAAATTAGAGTGAGCAGCAGAGCACAAAATTAGAACTTTTCGAAGTCTGCTCCACTGAGGCACATGACTCAGAGGCTAAGTTGGGGGTGGATCCCTCACTGGGACAGTGTGGTCTCAGGACCTACAGGATCACAGAAGGACCTGGGCTGCCTGCGTGCAGCAGAGCTGCAGTATTAGAGCAGGGAAGCCATCTGCAGAGATAGAGCTGAGGAGTAGGCTTTCAGCTTGGGGTTACTTTAAACCATGATCCAAAGCACAGTCAGACCATTGCTCTTCAAGCAGGGACCCCACAAGTGGCAGATCTGGGAAGAACCTCCTTTCTCCACCAGGAGGAGCAGTGCAGGAGCACACTGCAGGAATGCAGTGTTTGGAAACTCCAAATGGGCCCATGTGCCAGAGAGAGAAATGCTCAGGAACAGACCAGGTGAGCACAGAGAACAGCTGGAGATGAGTGAGACAGGAGTGATTGACTATTTTTCTCTAAGGGTGCATGGAGGAGTGGCGCCCTGAGCTCTCAATTCTTCCAGGTCAGAGATTGGGATGGGGGGGGCACCATTTTCATTCTTGTCCTCCAAAGCTGTACAGAAAGTATTCAGGGAACAGAAGTGACTGAGAGCAAATCCAAGCAGATTGCTTAGCCTGGCCCCTGGCAAGGGTGGTACAATTCCTACCTCTGGCAAAGACATTTGAGAATCACTGAAATGGGGCCCTCCCCCAGAAGATCAGCAAGAATGTCCAGCCAAAACCAAGTTTACTTATCAATGAGAACTGCAATATATCAGTGCTAAGGGAATACAGCTCATAGAAACCATGGCTTTTTCCCCATGATTCTTTAGTATTTCAAAGTTACATTTTTAAATTTTTCATCATTTTTTTTGTTTTTCTATTTTTTTATGAATGTTACCTATTTTGTATTTTAACCTATTTTAACTATTTTATCTTAGCAATACCTTCTTAAAAATCTTTTCAAATTTTTATTTTTATACTCATATTCTATATTTTCATTGTATTTAACCTTGTTTTTTGTATACATATAAGTGTTTCTTTCTTTAAAACTTTGGGATACAATTTCTTCCAACAGACTAGAATATACTCGAAATCTAGCATATGGTTTTGTTCTAGTCTCCAGCCTGATCACATTCTCTTTTTTTTTTTTCTCTTTTCAACCAACTTCCTATCAAATCAATACGTTTTTTATAAATATTTTTAAATTTTCATCTTTACAGTTATATCCCATCCCTTCATTGTGTCTATATAGATATATAGATATAGATATATAAAGTTTTCTATCTTTAAAATTTGGGGAGGCAGTTTCTTCTGAGAGACCAAAATACACTCAAAATCAAGTGTGTGGCTCTGTTCTATTCACCAATCTAATCATATTTTTTTCCTTTCTTCTCCCCCCAGTTTTGGGTCTCTTCTGAATTTTAGTGTATATTTTTCTGGGGTCATTATTACCCTTTTAGCATTTTCTTCTCTCATTCATCTATTATTTTCTGTACAAAATGACAAAGCTGAAAAAAATCACCTTAAAAAAAATAACAAGAGGGTGCCTGGGGGCCTCAGTTAAGTAAGAGACTGCCTTCAGCTCAGGTCATGATCCTAGAGTCTGAGGATCAAGTCCTGTATCACAATCCCTGCTCAGCTGGGAGTCTGCTTTTCCCTCTGCCTGCTGCTCCTTCCTCTTGTGTGCATTCTCTCTCAAATGAATAAATAAAATCTTAAAAAAAAAAAAGAACAAGAAGCAGTACCAACTGCTGGGGACCTAATCAATATAGATATTCATAAGATGTAAGAACTACAGATCAGAGTGATGACTATAAAGGTGCTAGCTGGATTTGAAAAAACCGTAGAAGATTCTAAAGAATCCTTTCTGGAGAAATACAATCCCTTTCGGGAGAAATAAAAGAACTAAAATCTAAGCAACTTGAAATTTTAAAAAGCTATTAATAAGGTGTATTTAAAAACTGGGGATCTTACTGCTAGGATAAAGGAGACAGGAGAGAGAATTAGTGACAGAGAAGACCAAATGATGGAGAAAAAAGAAGATGGAGAAAAGAGAGATAAATAACTTCTAGACCATGAGGGGAGAATTCAAGAGATAAGTGATACCATAAGATGAAACAACATCAGAATAATAGGGATCCCAGAAGAAGAAGATAGAGAAAGGGGGGCAGAAGGAGGAAGGAGGAAATTATAGGAGAAAATTTCCCTAATTTGGGAAGGGAATAAGCACCAAAATTCAGAAGGCACAGAGAAATCCTTTCAAAATCAATAAAAATAGGTCAACAACCTGTCATCTAATAGTAAAACTTACAAGTCTCAGAGACAAAGAGAAAATCCTGGAAGCACTTCGAGATGAGAGATGTGTAACCTACAATGGTAGAAATATTAGACTGGTAGGACCTATCCACAGAGATCTGGCAGGCCAGAAAGGACTGGTGTGATATATTTAGAGCACTAAACAAGAAAAATATGCAGCCAAGAATGCTATATACAGCTAAGCTGTCAATGAAAATAGGAGAGATGAAAAGCTTCCAGAAAAAAAAAAAAACTAAAAGAATTTGCAAGCACCAAACTAGTCCCACAGGAAATATTGAAAGGAGTCCTCTAAGAAAAGAGAGAACCAAAAAGTAACATAGACCAGAAAGGAACAGAGACAATATACATTAACCATCACCTTACAGGCAATACAATGGCACAAAATTCATATCTTTTGATAGTTACCCTGAATGTAAATGGATTAAATGCTCTAGTCAAAAAACATAGGGTATCGGAATGAATAAAAAAAAAGAACCATTGATATGCTGTCTGAAAGAAACTCATTTTAAACCAAAAGACACCACCAGATTTAAAGTGACAGGGTGGAAAACAATTTATCATGCTAATAGCCATCAAAAGAAAGTTGGGGTGGCAATCCTTATAACAGACAAGTTAGATTTTAAACCAAAGAGTATAATTGGAGATGAGAAAGGACACTCTATCATGCTTAAAGTGTTTGTCCAACAAGAAAATCTAACATATTTTAAATATTTATCCCCCAACATGGGACAAGATAAATATATATAGCAATTAATAACAAAATCAAAGAAATGCATCAATAGTAATACAATAATACTACGAGACTTTAACACCCCCTACACTGAAATAGATCATCTAAGCAAAAGATCAAGAAGGAAATAAAAGTGTTAAATGACACACAGGACCAAATAGACATCACAGGTCTATTCAGAACATTCCATCCCAAAGCAACAGAATACACATTCTTCTCTAGTGTACATGTATCAAGTGTGTGGCTCTGTTCTATTCACCAGAATAGACCACATCCTGGGTCACAAATCAGGTCTCAACCAGTACCAAAGAATTGGGATTATTACCTGCACACTATCAGACCACAGTGTTCTGAAGCTAGAACTCAATCACAAGAGGAAAGTCGGAAAGAACCCAAATACATGGAGGCTAAAGAGGATCCTACTAAAGAATGAATGGATCAACCAGGAAATTAAAGAAGAATTGAAAAAGTTCATGAAAAAAAATGATAATGAAAACACAACTGTTCAAAGTCAATGGGACACAGCAAAGGCAGTCCTGGGAGGAAAATCTATAGCTATACAAGCCTTTCTCAAGAAACAAGAAAGGTCTCAGTGGAACCTGGGGGACTCAGTGGGTTAAGCCTCTGCCTTCAGCTCAGGTCCTAATCTCAGGGACTTGGGACCGAGCCCCGCATCAGGCTCTCTGCTCAGTGGGGAACCTGCTTTCCCTCTCTCTCTCTCTGCCTCCCTCTCTGCCTACTTATGACCTCTGTCTGTCAAGTAAAAAAAAAAATGAAATCTTAAAAAAAAAAAAAGAAACAAGAAAGATCTCAAGTATACACTCTAACCCTACACCTAAAGGAGCTGGAGAAAGAACAGCAAAGAAAGCCTAAACCCAGCAGGAGAAGAGAAATAATAAAGAACAGAGCATAAATCAATGAAATAGAAACCAAAAAACAAACAAACAAACAAAAACAGTAGAACAAATCAATGAAACTAGGACCTGGGTCTTTGAAAGAATTAATAAGATGATAAACCCCTGGCCAGACTTATCAAAAAGAATAAAGAAAGGACCCAAATAAATAAAATCATGTATGAAAGAGGAGAGACCACAACCAACACCAAAGAAATACAAACTATAAGAACATATTATGACCAAATCTATGCCAGCAAAGTTGACTGTCTGGAAGAAATGGATGCATTCCTAGAGACATATAAACTGTCAAAACTGAACCAGGAAGAAATATAAAACCTGAATAGACCCATGACCATTAAGGAAATTGAAGCAGTAACCAAAAATCTCCCAATAAACAAGACCTCAGAGCCAGATGGCTTCCCAGGAGAATTTCACCAAACATTTAAAGAAGAAGTAATACCTATTCTCCTGAAACTGTTCCCAAAAAAATAGAAATGGAAGGAAAACTTCCAAACTCATTTTATGAGGCCAGCATCACCTTGATCCCCAAACCAAAGATCCCATCAAAAAAGAGAATTACGACCAGTATTCCTAATGAACACGGATGCAAAAATTCTCTCCAAAATACTAGTAACAGAATCCAACAGTACATTGAAAGGATTATTCACCACAACCAAGTGGGATTTATTTCTGGACTGCAAGGTTGATTCAACATCTGCAAATCAATGAGTGTGATACAATACATTAATAAAAGAAGAACAAGAACCATAAGATACTCTCAATAGATGCTAAAAAAGCATTTGACAAAGTACAGCATCCTTTCCAGATCAATACTCTTCACAGTGTAGGGAGAGAGGGCACATACCTCAATATCATCAAAGCCATCTGTGAAAAACCTACAGCAAATATCATCTTCAATGGGGAAAAACTGAGTGCTTTTTCCCTAAAATCAGGAACATGACAAGGCTGTCCACTATCACCACAGTTATTCAACATAGTACTAGAAGTTTTAGCCTCAGCAATCAAACAACAAAAAGAAATAAAAGGCATCTGAATTGGCAAAGAAGAAGTCAAATTCTCACTCTTTGCAGATGATATGTTACTAAATGTGGAAAACCCAAAAGATTCCACTCCAAAAATGCTAGAACTCATATAGGAATTCAGAAAAGCATCAGGATATAAAATCAATGCACAGAAATCGGTTGCATTTCTATATGTCAACAACAAGACAGAAGAAAGAAAAATTAAGGAGTCAATCCCATTTACAATAGCACCCAAAAACCATAAGATACCTAGGAATAAATCTAACCAAAGAGATAAAGAACTTGTACTCCAAAAACTATAGAATACTCATGAAATAAATTGAGGAAGATGCAAAGAAATGGAAAAACATTCCATGCTCATGAATTGGAAGAACAAATATTGTAAAAATATCTATGCTACCCAGAGCAATCTACACATTTAATGTAATCCCTATCAAAATATCTTTTTTCAAAGAAATGGAACAAATAATCCTAAAATTTATATGGAACCAGAAAAGACCCCAAACAGCCAGAGAAATGTTGAAAAAGAAAGCCAAAGTTGGTGGCATCACAATTTCAGACTTCAAGCTCTATTACAAAGCTGTAGTCATCAAGACAGTGTGGTACTAGCACAAAAACAGACACATATATCAATGGAAAATAATAGAGAACCCAGAAATGGACCCTCAACTCTATGGTCAACTAATCTTCAATAAAGCAGGAAAGAATATCCAATGGAAAACGACAGCCTCTTCAACAAATGGTGTTGGGAAAATTGGACAGCCACATGCAGAAGAAAGAAACTGGACCATTTCCTTAGACCATACACAAAAATAGACTCTAAATGGTTGAAAGACCTCAATGTGAGGTCAGAATCCGTCAGAATCATTGAGAATAACACAGGTAGCAACCTCTTTGAACTTAGCCACAGCAATTTCTTCCTAGAAACTTCACAAAAGCAAGAGAACCAAGGGCAAAAATGAACTGTTGGGATTTCATCAAGATCAAAACTTTTGCACAGTCAACAAAACCAAAGACATCTGACAGAATGAGAGAAGATATTTGCAAATGACATATCAGATAAAGGGCTAATATCCAAAATTTATGAAGAAATTATCAAACTCAACACCCAAAGAACAAATAATCCAATCAAGAAATGGGCAGAAGACATAAATAGACATTTCTCCAAAGAAGACATCCAAATGGCCAACAGACACATGAAAAAGTGCTCAACATCCTTTGGCATCAGGGAATTACAAATCAAAACCACAGTGAAATACCACCTCACATCAGTCCAAATGGCTAAAATTAACCAGTCAGGAAACAATAGGTATTGACGATGATGGGGAGAAAGGGGAATCCTCCTACGCTCTTGGTGGGAATGCAAGCTGGTACAGCCACTCTGGAAAACAGTATGTAGGTTTCTCAAAAAGTTGAAAATAAAGCTACCCTATAACCTAGCAATTGCACTACTGGTTATTTACCCCAAAGATACAAATGCAGTGATCCGAAAGGGCACATATACCCCAATGTTTATAGCAGAAATCTCCACAATAGCCAAACTGTGGAAAGAGCTGAGATGACCATCAACAGATGAATGGATAAAGAAGATGTGAGATTATATATATTTTTGATGGCTATATATATATATATATATATATATATATACATATGTATTCATATATATGGATACATATGCAGCCATCAAAAAAATCTTGCCATTTGCAATGATGTGTATGGAACTAGAGGGTATTATGCTAAGTGAAATAAGTCAATTAGAGAAAGACAATTATCATATGATATCACTAATGTGAGGAATTTGAGAAACAAGACAGAGGATCATAGGGAAAGGGAGGGAAAAATGAAACTAGATGAAACCAGAGAGGCAGACAAACCATAAAAGGTTCTTAACCTCGGGAAACAAATTAAGGGTTGCTGGAGGGGAGGAGGATAGTTGGATGGGGTGGCTTGGTGATGGACATTAGGGAAAGGTATGTGCTATGGTGATAATCAATAAATTAACTAATTGAATTAAATTAAATTAATTTTTTTAAAACAACAAAGTGAAAAGAGAATGATCTCTGATACTTTGTTAATATCTTACTCTTGATAATTGGTGCTTTCCCAGAAAGTAAGTTGTAAGCAAGTACAATTTGTATTAAAAATAATATAGTCTAACAATAATCTTCTAGATATCTAGAAGATCCAGAAAGCAATTAATAGTCAAGAAACCGGATTATAATTTGTCTTGTCAGTTTACCAGTCATGAGACCTTGTGCAAGGCACTTAAGTTCTCTGAACCTTGGCTTATTTATTTAGAAAAAGGGGATAACAAGCCTTGTCTTCCTCACCACAAAGTGTTATTAGGATCAAAATTAACAGGATGTAAAAGTATTTTGAATTTGCTACGTTCTATATAAATATAAAGTCTTTGTTTTAGTAAAAACATTCACAAAGAGGTCTATTTGTCTTTCCATATTTATCAAATGTAAGAGAATAAGTGTAAGGTAATGCATTGTATACTCAAAAAACTGCATGGGAGAACAAATCTAAGGAGCCTATTGTCTTGTGATATACTTTGGAAGTTAAAAGTATCAGCTTTGACACAGAAAAGACTAAGTCTAAGCTCTGCTACTTTCAGACTCATGCAATGCTTTAAACATTCATTTCCTCATTTGTAAAGTGGGGAAAATAACATTTACCTCATGTTATTTACCATAGTAATTGAGATAATAACAAATGTAAAGGAGGCAACACAACATTAGCACAATATATGGTAAGTACAAAATAAGTGTTCATTACTACCATTATTAATAATATTATAATTATTTCTAAGAACCTAAACATTATTCAGTAAACTGTGAGTGTTCTCAAACTTTCCAAAACCACAAATACATTACATCTTATTACCCTCAACTCTGACAGATAAGCCTTGCAGAATAACTAAAGAAAGCAAAACTTAGAAAGTGACAATGGAAAGGAAATGTTTCAAAGGGAAAATGTGCATGTGGTTTTCATTATCCTGAAAAAGAAGCAAAAGCCTAAGTTTGTAGTGTCAGGACAAATTGAATGATACAACCCAATGCTGGTTTCTACATTAGAGGATTGTGCATGTGGGCAGGCATAAACTATAGTGAATCTGATCAGATTGTCACAGGTCAGCATTTGAGTGTGGAAGTTCAAACTGGGTTAAATAAAGAAACAGAATGTTTATAGCAGCAATGGCCACGGTCGCCATTGGCCACGGTCGCCAAAATGTGCAAATAACCAAGATGCCCTTCAATGGACGAATAGATAAGGAAGATGTGGCCCATATACACTATGGAGTAGTATGCCTCCATCAGAAAGGATAAATACCCAACTTTTGTAGCAACGTGGACGGGACTGGAAGAGATTATGCTGAGTTAAATAAGTCAAGCAAAGAGAGTCAATTATCATATGGTTTCACTTATTTGTGGAGCGAAACAAATAACATGGAGGACTTGGGGAGTTAGAGAGGATAAGGGAGTTGGGGGAAATTGGAAGGGGAGGTGAACCATGAGAGACTATGGACTCTGAAAAACAATCTGAGGGTTTTGAAGGAGCAGGGGGTGGGAGGTTGGGGGAACAAGGTGGTGTGTATTAGGGAGGGCACATATTGCATGAAGCCCTAGGTGTGATGCAAAAATAATGAATACTGTTATGCTGAAAATAAATAAAAAATAAATTTAAAAAAATAAAGAAGCAGAATTAAGGCCAGAAAATTAGGAAAAGAGGAGCAAATGAGGTGGTTCACACAGAAGAATAGCTAGGGTAGGACACAAAAGATGCCTGTTTTTGTTTTTGTTTGTTTTTTTTTTTAAGATTTTATTTATTCATTTGACAGAGAGAGATAACAAGTAGATGGGGAGGCAGGCAGAGAGAGAGAGAGAGAGGGGGAAGTAGGCTCCCTGCCAAGCAGAGAGCCCAATGCGGGACTCGATCCCAGGACCCTGAGACCATGACCCGAGCCAAAGGCAGCGGCTCAACCCACCGAGCCACCCAGGAGCCCCAAAAGATGCCTGTTTAATGGCCTACTTTCTTTGCTATTTCTAACATCTTTGTGAGTACAAGTAATAAGGACCAGTAAGAGTAGGCAGTATGGGTAAATGGGACAGTGTTCTCTAGTTACTGTTGAATACAGAAGGGATTCTTGATCAACAGGGAGTACTAAGAGTTCTAAAGTCGCCTTAGCTATGTTTGCACATATATGTGAGTCTGAAAAATTATAGATATCTAGATTGTGTGTTGATCAGGCACAGCAGTAGGAACGGGCCTGAGGTTCTAGATTATCTGCATTTTGATCTTGGTATATGATATATATGCTAACTGTGCTCATAATGAATTTTATAGATATACTTTTCTATTTATGTTAGGATTAGCTAAGGAAGAAGGCACAATAGGAAGGAAAAGAGAGGCATTGATAAAAATAATGAGTAACATACAGTGTTTGTCACATGTTGTTCTAAATATTTTATACATGATTATTCCATTTAACCCTCCCAACATGCCTGTCTGGTAGGTATTAATATTGTCTTTATTTTCCAGATGGTAACCCAACTCATCGTGGGATTGACTAGTAAGTAGTGAATCCAGGGTTCAAAATTAAGCAGCTGATCCCCAATTTCCTTAGCATCCATATTGAGAATCTTATAGTGACTCAATAAATTTTTGTCTAATCAGTGAGTAAATAAATGCTGAATGTTATAAAATGTTAATTGTATGTGTACACTCTGTGCATCTTAGTTTGCAAGTACACTGGCTATAAAGAAATATTTTCTACAGTTCTTGTACCTACTACCTCCTGCCCACAGCCAGTGCTTATAGATCATTGGTACTGATAATGGAAATAAGAATTAGATTTAATGTCTAATGTCAAATCACATTTATCATGTCCATAGCAGCACTCTTTATTTTATTCCCCAAATCTCCACCTACGTCTTTCTGATATCAATTAATCCTGTTGGCTTTATCTTTTTTTAATAATTTATTTGAATTGAGATCAAAATAACAGCTCCACTGTTATTGGTTAAGATATCTTTAAAGTTTTTTTTTTCATTTTTTCTTTATTTCTTTTCAGTCATTCTTTTTGTCATTCTTTTTGCACCACACCCAGTGCTCCATGCAATGCGTGCCCTCCATAATACCCACCACCTGGCTCCCTCAAGCTCCCACCCTCTGACCCTTCAAAACCCTCAAATTGTTTTTCAGAGTCCATAGTCTCTCATGGTTCACCTCCATCTCGAATTTCCCTCAACTCCCTTCTCCTCTCCATCTCCCCATGTCCTCTGTGTCATTTGTTATGCTCCACAAATGAGTGAAACCATATGATAATTGATTTTCTCTGCTTGACTTATTTCACTCAGCATAATCTCTTCCAGTCCCATCCATGCTTCTACAAAAGTTAGGTACGCATCTTTTCTGATGGAGGCATATGGAGGCATAGTGTATATGGACCACATGTTCCTTATCCATTCGTCGGTTGAAGGGCATCTTGGTTCTTTCCACTGTTTGGCGACCGTGGCCATTGCTGCTATAAACATTGGG
>NC_081575.1:51575038-51590878 GCF_022355385.1 Mustela nigripes | reverse complement strand
TTCACTCAGCATAATCTCTTCCAGTCCCATCCATGCTTCTACAAAAGTTAGGTACGCATCTTTTCTGATGGAGGCATATGGAGGCATAGTGTATATGGACCACATGTTCCTTATCCATTCGTCGGTTGAAGGGCATCTTGGTTCTTTCCACTGTTTGGCGACCGTGGCCATTGCTGCTATAAACATTGGGGTACAGATGGCCCTTCTTTTCAGTACATCTGTATCTTTGGGGTAAATACCCAGTAGTGCAAGCAGGGTCATAGGGAAGCTCTATTTTTAATTTCTTCAGGAATATCCACACTGTTCTCCAAAGTGGCTGCAGCAACTTGCATTCCTACCAACAGTGTAAGAGGGTTTCCCTTTCTCCCATTCCTCTCCAACACACGTTCTATCCTGTCTTGCTAATTTTGGCCATTCTAACTGGTGTAAGGTGGTACCACAATGTGATTTTAATTTGAATCTCCCTAATGGCTAGTGATGATGAACATTTTTTCGTGTGTCTGATAGCCATTTGTATGTTTTCATTGGAAAAGTGTCTGTACGTGTCTTCTGCCCATTTATTGACATGATTATCTGATTTCTGTGTGTTGAGTTTGAGAAGTTCTTTATAGATCCTGGATATCAACCTTTTGTCTGTACTGTCATTTGCAAATATCTTCTCCCATTCCATGGGTTGCCTCTTTGTTTTCTTGACTGTTTCCTTTGCTGTGCAGAAGCTTTTGATCTTGATGAAGTCCCAGAAGTTCATTTTTGCTTTTGTTTCCTTTGCCTTTGGAGACATATCTTGACAGAAGTTCCTGTGGTTGATATTGAAAAGGTTACTGCCTATGTTCTCCTCTAGGATTCTGATGGATACCTGTCTCACGTTGAGGTCTTCTATCCATATCGAGTTTATCTCTGTGTACGGTATAAGAGAATGGTCGAGTTTCATTTTTCTACATATAGCTGTCCAATTTTCCCAGCACCATTCATTGAAGAGACTGTCTTTTTTCCACTGGATATTTTTTCCTGTTTTGTTGAAGATTATTTGCCCATAGAGTTGAGGGTCCATATCTGGGCTCTCTACTCTGTTCCACTGGTCTATGTGTCTGTTTTTCTGCCACTACCATGCTGTCATGGTGATCACAGCTTTGAAGTAAAGCTTGAAATCAGGTAACATGAGGCTGTCATTTTTATTTTTGTTTTTCAATATTTCTTTAACAATTCAGGGTCTCTTCTGATTCCATACAAATTTTTGGATTATTTGCTCCAACTCTTTGAAAAATACCCATGGAATTTTGATAAAATAGTGTTAAAAGTATAGATTGCTCAAGGCAGTATAAACATTTTAACAATGTTTATTCTTCTGATCCAAGAGCATGGAATGGTCTTCCATCTTTTTTTGTCTTCTTTGATTTCTTTCAGGAGTGTTCTAGTTCCTTGAGTACAGATCCTTTACCTTTTTGGTTAGGTTTATTCCCAGGTATCTTATAGTTCTTGGTGCTATGGTAAATGGACTCAATTCTCTAATTTGCCTTTCTGTATTTTCATTGTTAGTGTATAAGAATACCACGGATTTCTGTACATTGACTTTGTATCCTGCCACATTTCTGAATTTCTGTATAAGTTCTAATAGTTTGGGGGTGGGGTCTTTTGGGTTGTCCATATAAAGAATCATGTCATCTGCCAAGAGAGAGAGTTTGACTTCTTCATTGCCAATTTGGATACCTTTCATTTCTCTTTGCTGTCTATTGCTGTTGCTAGGACTTCTAATACTATGTTGAACAAGAGTGGGGAGAGTGGGCATCCTTGTCGTGTTCCTGATCTCAACAGGAAGGCTGCAAGCTTTTTCCCATTGAGGATATTTGCTGTGGGTCTTTCATAGATAGATTGTATGAACTTCAGAAATGTTCCCTCTATCCCTATGCTTTGAAGTGTTTTAATCAGGAACGGATGCTGGATTTTTGTCAAATGCTTTTCTGCATCAATTGAGAGGACCATGTGGTTCTTGTCTCTTCTCTTATTGATTTGTTCTATTACATTGATTGATTCGCGAATGTTGAACCATCCTTGTAACCCAGGAATGAATCCCACCTGGTCATGGTGGAAAATCTTTTTAATGTGCTGTTGGATCCTGTTTGCTAGGATCTTGTTGAGAATCTTAGCATCCATATTCATCAGGGATATTGGTCTGAATTCTCCTTTTTGGTGGGGCCCTTGCCTGGTTTCAAGATCAAGGTAATACTGGCTTCATAAAAAGAGTCTGGAAGTTTTCCATCTGCTTCAATTTTCTGAAACAGCTTCAGGATAATAGGCATTATTTCTTCTTTGAAAGTTTGGTAGAATTCCCCAGGGAATCCATCAGGTCTTGGGCTTTTGCTTTTGGGAAGGTTTTAATCACTGCTTCAATCTTGTTACTAGATATCAGTCTATTCAGGTTGTCAATTCCTTCCTGGTTCAATTTTGGGAGTTTATAGTCTTCTAAGAAAACTATATTTTTTCCTATATTTCCTCTAGGTTGCTTAGCTTATTGGCATATAACTGTTGATAATAACTTCTGATGATTGTTTCTACTTCCTTGGTGTTAGTTATGATCTCTCCCTTTCCATTCATAATTTTATTATCAGCAGAAGGCACCTAGGCTTATTAACTAACCTCCGATAGCATCTTTTTTTCACATCATTTCCATTTGTCTTCTCTATGATTTGTTATTTATTTTCTGTTGAGAGGGTCTACAGAGCACACACGAAAATAAAGGACTGTGTGGGTAAATTTGCCTCCTGCTCCTTGTCACATTAATTTATTTCTTCCCCCAACCATTGAGCATTAGAATGTGGGTCAATTTGATAACATCCTGACTTATTTTTGCAGCTTATCTGCCAAACATTATTTTGGGTCTAGATTTACAGAATCTAGATAACTCATTTTTACAGTAGCAGACAAAACAAACACGAGAATATTTAAAATCTATAAAGGCTACTCCAGGAAAGCTTTGTCAAGAGTAACAGTGCCATCAAATGAGACAGAAGGAGATGATATTGAAAACTTCAAAGTGCAGGCCAAGCTATTGGCAATGCTTGATATGAGAATCGCTACCCCGGCCTTCTTTTGAGGTCCATTGGCATGAAAGATGCTTCTCCATCCCTTCACTTTCAGTCTGGGTATACCCTTAGGTTCAAAATGGGTCTCTTGTAGACAACATATGGATGGGTCCTGTCATTTTATCCAATCCGCAACCCTGTGTCATTTTATGGGCGCATTTAGGCCATTCACATTGAGGGTTATTATTGATAGATACGTTTTTATTGACACTGTGCTACCTTTGACGTCTTTCTTTCTGTAGATTGTCTCTATAGTTCTGTTTAATGCTCTTATTAGGATTTTTCCTCTTTTATAGAACCCTCCTTAATATTTCCTGCAGTGTCAGTTTGGTGGTTGCATAGTCTTTTAAGCCTTGCTGGTCCTGGAAACTCCTTATCTCTCCATCCATTTTGAATGTCAGTCTTGCTGGATAAAGTATTCTTGGATGCATGTTCTTCTCATTTAGTGCCCTGAATATATCTTTCCAGCCCATTCTGGCTTGCCAGGTCTGTGTGGACAGGTCTGACGTTATTCTGATGGGCTTTCCTCTGTACGTGAGGAGCTTCTTTGTCATAGCTGCCTTCAAGAGAGTTTCTCTACAATTATAATTCTCATATCAGACAAATTAGATTTTAAACTAAAGACTATTGTCAGAGATACAGAAGGACACTACATCATTCTTAAAGGGACTATCCACCAAGATGATCTAACAATTGTAAATATCTATGCCCCCAATATGGAAACAGCCAATTACATATGAAAACTATTAATCAAGATAAAGAGTCATATTGATATGAATACATTAATAGTAGGATACTTAACACACCTCTCTCAGAAATAGACAGATCATTGAAGCAGAAAATCAATAAAGAAACAAGAGCATTGAATGACACATTGGACCAGATGGACCTCATAGATATATACAGAACATTCCACCCTAAAACAACAGAGTACTCATTCATCTCAAGTGCACATGAAACCTTCTCCAGAATTGACCACATACTGGGTCACAAATCTGTACTCAACTGATACCAAAAGACTGAGATGATTCCCTGCATATCCTCAGATCACAATGCTTTGAAACTGGAGCTCAACTACAAGGGAAAGTTTGGAAGGAACTCAAACACCTAGAAGCTAAAGACCACCATGTTTAAGAATGCTTGGATCAACCAGGAGATCAAAGAAGAACTGAAACAATTCATAGAAACCAAATAAAATGAAGACACTTCAGTCCAAAACCTATGGGATAGAGCAAAGGCGTTCCAAAGGGTGAAATACATAGCCATCCAAGCCTCCCTCAAAAAAATTGAAAAATCCAGAATACACCAGCTGTCTCTACATCTTAAAGAACTGGAGAATCAACAACAAATCAAACCACCTCCACACAAAAGAAGGGAAATTATCAAGATTATCAAGATTAGAGCAGAGACCAATGAGGTAGAAACTAGAGATACAATATGGAACCAGAAAAGACCTCGAATAGCTAAAGGGATATTGAAAAAGAAATCCAACGTTGGTGGCATCACAATTCCGGACTTCAAGCTCTATTACAAAGCTGTCATCATCAAGACAGCATGGTACTGGCACAAAAACAGACACATAGATCAATGGAACAGAATAGAGAGCCCAGAAATAGACTCTCAACTCTATGGTCAACTAATCTTCGACAAAGCAGGAAAGAATGTATGCTTATAAAAAATAAAAAATTTAAAAAAAAAAAAAAAAGAATGTCCAATGGAAAAAAGACAGCCTCTTCAATAAATGGTGCTGGGAAAATTGGACAGCCACATGCAGAAAAATGAAATTGGACCATTTCCTTACACCACACAGGAAAATAGACTCAAAATGGATGAAGGACCTCAATGTGCGAAAGGAATCCATTAAAATCCTTGAGGAGAACACAGGCAGCAATCTCTTCGACCTCAGCCGCAGCAACATCTTCCTAGGAACAACGCAAAAGGCAAGGGAAGCAAGGGCAAAAATGAACTATTGGGATTTCATCAAGATCAAAAGCTTTTGCACAGCAAAGGAAACAGTTAACAAAATCAAAAGACAACTGACAGAATGGGAGAAGATATTTGCAAACGACATATCAGATAAAGGACTAGTGTCCAGAATCTATAAAGAACTTAGCAAACTCAACACCCAAAGAACAAATAATCCAATCAAGAAATGGGCAGAGGACGTGAACAGACATTTCTGCAAAGAAGACATCCAGATGGCCAACAGACACATGAAAAAGTGCTCCATATCACTCGGCATCAGGGAAATACAAATCAAAACCACAATGCGATATCACCTCACACCAGTCAGAATGGCTAAAATCAACAAGTCAGGAAATGACAGATGCTGGCGAGGATGCGGAGAAAGGGGAACCCTCCTACACTGTTGGTGGGAATGCAAGCTGGTGCAGCCACTCTGGAAAACAGCATGGAGGTTCCTCAAAATGTTGAAAATAGAACTGCCCTATGACCCAGCAATTGCACTATTGGGTATTTACCCTAAATATACAAATGTAGTGATCCAAAGGGGCACATGCACCCGAATGTTTATAGCAGCAATGTCCACAATAGCCAAACTATGGAAGGAACCTAGATGTCCATCAACAGATGAATGGATCAAGAAGATGTGGTATATATACACAATGGAATACTATGCAGTCATCAAAAGAAATGAAATCTTGCCATTTGCAACAACATGGATGGAACTAGAGTGTATCATGCTTAGCGAAATAAGTCAAGCAGAGAAAGACAACTATCATATGATCTCCCTGATATGAGGAAGTGGTGATGCAACATGGGGGCTTAAGTGGGTAGAAGAAGAATCAATGAAACAAGATGGGATTGGGAGGGAGACAAACCATAAGTGACTCTTAATCTCACAAAACAAACTGAGGATTGCTGGGGGGAGGGGGTTTGGGAGAAGGGGGTATGATTATGGACATTGGAGAGGGTATGTGATTTGGTGAGTGCTGTGAAGTGTGTAAACCTGGTGATTCACAGACCTGTACCCCTGGGGATAAAAATATATGTTTATAAAAAATAAAAAAATTAAAAAAAAAAAACACATTGGTGTAAACCAATTAGAATGGCAAAAACTAACAAGACAGTAAACGACAAGTGTTGGAGAGGATGTGGAGAAAGGGAAACCCTTTCTCCAACCCCAAACACTGTTGGTGGGAATGCAAGTTGCTGCAGCCACTTTGAAAAACAGTGTGGATATTCCTTAAGAAATTAAAAATAGAGCTATCCTATGACCCTGCAATCACACTACTGGGTATTTACCCCAAAGATACAGATGTAGTAAAAAGAAGGGCCATCTGTACCCCAGTGGTCATAGCAGCAATAGCCACAGTCACCGAACAGTGGAAAGAGCCAAGGTGCCTTTCAATGGACAAATGGATAAAGAACATATGGTCCATATATACAATGGAGTATTATGCCTCCATCAGACAGGATGAATACCTAACTTTTTTTATCAACATGGATGGGACTGGGAAAGATTTTGCTGAGTGAAATAAATAAAGCAGAGAAAGTCAATTATCCTATGGTTTCACTTAATTGTGGAGCATAAGGAATAACACAGAGGACATTGGGAGATGGAGAGGAGAAGTGAGTTGGCGGAAATTGGAGGGGGAGACAAACCACGAGAGACTGACGGTTTTGGAAGGGAGAAGGGTTGGGCGGCTGGTTGAGCCAGGTGGTGGGTGTTATGGAGGGCACATATTGCATGAAGCACTGGGTGTGATGCAAAAACAATGAATTCTGGAACACTGAAAAGAAATAAAATAAAATTAAATTTTCAAAAAAGAAAGAAAATACCAGGCATGATGGAAGCAAGTTATAACAGAAAAATATCGTATAAGTTTTATCCCAGATTAATGGTCAATACTAATTATTCTTTTCAATGAAAAAGAAAGTGGGTAACTAAAGTGGGAAAGGAATTCCAAATATAGTAGTTAATAAACAAAAATTCTGTCAATAGATTGCAAAGTTCAACTACAACAGATAAAATCTCTACAATCTTAGTGGAAAGGAAAATGGACAACTATATAGCCAGAGAATCTAGTTCATGGACAAGCAACCAGAAACCTCATAGTGGAAAGGAATAAAGGCAGCCAGGAGAGGGCAGTGAATACTAGAAAGTCAGAAAATATTGTACAGATCTTGAAATGAATAAAAATACATTCAGGAAGTAGCTAGCCAACCATAACGTTCAAGGTCTACAGTATAGAGACAAAGTTTTTGAGGAGTGCCTGGGTAGCTCAGTCAGTTAAGGATCTGCTTTCAGCGCAGGTCATGACCCCATAGTCCTGTGATCTAGCCCCCTGTTAGAGTCCCTGCTCAGTGGGGAGTCTTCTTCTCCCTCTGCCTGCTCCTGCATTCTCTCTCTCTCCCCTCTCTCTCTCTCTCTCTCTCTCCCCCCGCCACTCTCTCTCAAATAAATAAATAAATAATCTTTAGAGGCAAAGATGTTAAAGACTGGACTACTGCTAGCTTTTTGACAGAAGTGCCAGTGAGTTTTTAGAACCCTGCCCCTAACCTCTGGGTGAAGACAGTCATAGAAGAATTAGAAGCTTAACTGGAAGCTGAAGATTTTCTACAGATGGGCAAGACCTCAAAATGTAAATTAAATTTATTATGATGGTCTTAGTATTTGGGGAGAATTTGGAATTGCGTTACATTATTCTAAGTATTATATACTCATAAGATAGCATTTGGAAGGTACCAAGGAAAAGAAATCAAGCTCCATTGAATCATGCCATGACTTTTCTCATGGTAGCAAGAGGATGAGACTTGAAATATTAATAATGAAAACTAACAGTAAGCATTGTCAGCCCAGAGAAATTTTTCTACAGGGAAGCATTTTTGCATTCAATAATTTTCAAGAAATGGCATTGCTAACCATATATTGAGTGTAAACATTACTATTTCTTAAGGTGTCTCATTAAAAAAAACCAGGATGAAATCTCACTCCAAAATGTATCTGAAAGGGAATTCTGCTTTAACATACTTCCTGGTTGAGTATTGTATTATATAGGAGGTCAATGCTTTCCCAGCTATTTAAAGAACAATCTAGGGTTATGTATACATAGGTGTGCTAGAAAAATATCTCACGAATGCATTGCTGAGACTCTCTGGATGGTACACTCAACTTAACCCAGCATATCTATTATGCGAGAAGAAAAAAAAAAATACAGTGCTCTTTTCCTAAGGGAAAGACTCTTGTAATCTCACATTTCAGGATTTTTTTGGAGACAAGATGGCATTTGGTGGCAAGGACCCCATTTCAACTGGTCCTGAGAATTTAGCTGGATATCTACCAAAACACTTTTAATACAAATGAAATCAGTCTGAGATGTAAGAATATACACCTAGATCTCTGCAAGCAGAAAAGTGATTAGTTTTTGCAATGTAAAACGTGTGGAGTCATGAATCTGTGGGGAGATATCAAGAGATAAAGAGAAGGGGGAGGGAGCCTCCATAAGCTGGCTCCTGGAAAGTGATACAACACCAGAGTGCAAAATCAGAACCCTTATAAAACTGCTCTTGAGAGACATCCCTCTCTGAAAAGGGCCCTGGAAATGAAAAGGCAAAATTCTAAGTAGAGCATTGTGGTCTCAGGCTACAAGAAGCTGCAGAGCAAATGGGGAATCCCTGAAGCAGTAGAGTACCTGAGTAGCAGAGCCACGAAGCAGGTTATGGTCACCGAGTCCAGAAAGGGGCTCAGCTCCAATCACCATAAAATGTAAGCTGGACTGGTCAATAATCTCTCTTCTATTGGGTAGCCTGTAAAATATCTGGAACCTGTACCCGCGACCAGGCAAAAACTCACAGAGCACTCGCAGCCCAGAAAGGCCTTAAGAGCAGCACCCAGACATGATCCAGAAGTTTTGAATATGCGCAACAGATTTAGAATTACAAAGGGCAGTGGCACTCCTGGGACCCTGGGACTACATCTGAAAGAGTTGCGTTGGCACACACCATGAGAGGCTGTGGTTTTTGGCACCCCATATAGAAGTGGAGACTATTTGTCCTAGAGGGTTTATTAAAGAACAGACTGAATTTTCTGCTCTGGGCCAGATGTTCAGCTGCAGCTATTTTTGCCCTGATCTTCTGAAGAGGAGCAGAAAGCCCCCAAGGAAGAAAAGCCACGCAGAAGACCAGGCTGAGCTCAGTTCCTGACAGGGGTGGGGCAACTCCACACAGGCAGGGATACCTGAAAAACACCAGGGAAGGCCCCTCCCCCAGAAGACAGGCTGGAAAACTAGGTAGACAACAATTCTATGGATCCCATAAGACTATAAAATACCCACACCAAGGGAAAAGTATACATTGAGCTCCAGGTGTGGCCCCATGGCTTGTGGGGTTTTTTTGTTTGTTTTCTTTTCTTTTTCAGATATTTATTATATCAACTTCTTTTTCATAGTATCTTTTTAAATTGTATTTTTCACACCTATGTTTTCTATAGAGATACATGCTTTATTTTAGTCCTTTTTTCACTACTCGATTTTACCTTTATATAGATACAAGTTTTACTCCCCTTAAAATTCAACACATAGTGTCCTTTAACACAAAGACCAAAATATACCTAGGAAAAACTAAAAACCAGATTTTGTCCACACTGGGAGATTATAGCCCCCTTCACCTCCTCCCATTTTTAATTTTTTTTTTAATTTTTGAATTTAAAAAATTGTATTGGGTTTCATTTTGTCTTTGTTTTTTGGTTTTTTGGGATTTTTTTGTTTGTTTTTGTGGTGGCTTCAGTTAGCTCTGGATTTTTCTAGGATACATCTTGCTTGGGTCATGGTTGAGATTTTGGACTCTACTCATTCACTCAAATATTCCTTGAGAAAATGACTAGGAGAAGGAACACTCAACAAAGGAAAGAAACAGAGACAATGTCACTGCCACAGACCTAATGGATATAGATAGAAGCAAGATGTCACAGATAAATTCAGGATAGCAATCATAAAGTCAATAGCTAAGCTTGAAAAAAAATTAGTGACAATATAGAATCTATAAAAGCAGAAATGAAATCTAATCAGGCTGAACTAAAAAATGTTACGAATGAGATGAAGTCTAAACTGGATACTCTAACAGCCAGGGTAAAGGAGGGAGAAGAACAAATCAGTGATCTAGAAGATAAGGTGATACAAGGGAAGGAAGCTGGATAACACAGGGATCAGTAGTTAGTAGTCTGTGAAAATAGACTTAGAGTGATCAAAAATGTCATAAAACATTCCAGTGTCAGAATTATTGGGATCCCCGAGGGGGTGGAGAGAGAGAGGACTAGAAGAGCAATAAGTGAGAACTTCCTTAATCTGGGGAAGAAAATGAGCATTCTAGTCTGAGAGACAGAGAAAACCTCTCCCAAAACCAATAAAAATAGATCAATACCACAACATATCAGAGTGAAGTTTGTAAATTTTACAGCCAATGAAACTATCTTGAGAGTAGCCAGGGAGAGGAGGTTCCTTACATATGGAGGGAGAAACATAGGAATAATGAAAGACTTGTTCCCTGAGACCTGGCAACCCAAAAAGGGCTGGCAAGACATATTAAGGGTATGGAAGGAAAAGAACATGCAGCCAAGAATACTTATCCAGAAAGACTGTCATTCAGAATGGATGGAGAGATAAAGAGCTTTCAGGATAGGCAGAAACTGAAAGAATATGTGACCACCAAGCCAGAGCTCCAAAAAATATATATTAAAGGGGATTCTATAAGTGAAGAGAGACCCCAAGAATCACATAGAACAGAAAGAAACAAGGAAAATACATAGGAACAGGCATTTATAGGCAATACAATGGCACTAATCTCATATCTCTCAATAGTTATTCTGAGTATAAAGGGGGTGAATGCTCCCATGAAAAGACACAGGGTTTCAGATTGGACAAAAAGCAGGACCCATCCATCTGCTGTCTACAAGATACTCATTTTGAACCTAAAGACACCTCCAGATTGAAAATGAGGGGATGGAGAACTATTTGCCATGCTAATGGACCTCAAAAGAAAACTAGAGTAACAGTCCTTATATCAGACAAATTAGATTTTAACCCAAAGACTGCAGAGAGAGATGTAGAGGGACTCTATATCATACTTAAGGTGTCTATCCAAAAATAAGATCTAACAATTTGAAATATCTATGTCCCCAGTATGGGAGTAGCCAAATAAATAAACCAGTTAATAACCAAAATAAAGAAACATATTGATAATAATACATTAATAGTAGATCTCTCAACACTCCACTCACAGCAGTGGAAAGATCATCTAAGCAGATGATCAAAAAAAAAAAAAGAGCTTTGAATAACTCATTGGAAGAGATGGACTTTGAAGAAATATACAGAACATTCCACCCTAAAACCCGATTGTACAAATTCTTCTCAGGTGCACATGGAACATTCTCCAGAAAAGATCACATACTGGGTCACAAATCAGGTCTTAACTGATACCAAAAGATTGAGATTATTCTCTGCGTATTTTCAGACCATGATACTCTGACACTGGAATTCAACCAAAAGAAGAGATTTAGAAGGAACTCAAACACTTGGAAGTTAAAAAGCACCATGCTAAAGAATGATGGGTCAACCAGGAAATGAAAGATTAACTCAAGCAATTCGCTGAAACTATAAGGATGAGAACCCATCAGTCCAAAACCTATGAGATACTACAAAGGTGGTCCTCAGAGGGAAATACATAGCCATCCAAGCCTCTCTCAAAAAAAAAAAAAAAGAAAAGAAAAAGAAAAATCCCAATGCACATGCTAACCTTAGACCAAAATGACCTGGAGAAAGAACAACAAATAAAGCCTAAACCAAGCAGGAGAAGAGAAATAATAAAGATTAGAGCAAAAATCAGTGAAATAGAAAGCAGGAAAACAGAACAGGTCAACAAAACTAGAAGCTGGCTTTTTGAAAGAATTAATAAGATTGATAAACCTCCGGCCAGACTTATCCAAAGGAAAAGGAAGGACCCAATTAATAAAATCATGAATAAAAGGGGAGAGATCATGATTAACACCTAGGAAATAGGAAAAAATATTAGAAATTACTACCAGCAGCTATATGCTAAAAAATTAACCAATCTAGAAGAAATGGATGCATTCCTGGAAACTTAAAAACTAGCAAGACTGAAACAGGAAGAAATAGACAATATGAATAAACCAATATCTAGAAAGGAAATTGAAGCAGTAATCAAAAGCCTCCAAGAAACCAGAGTCCAGGGCCTAATGGCTTCCCAGGCAAGTTCTACCAAACATTTAAAGAATTAACACCTATTCTACTAAAGCAGTTTCAAAAAAAATAGAAATAGAAGGAAAACTTCCAAACTTGTTCTATGGGGCCAGGATTATCCTGACTCTAAACAGACAGAGACTGAACCAAAAAGAGGAATTACAGACTAATATCCCTGATGAATATGGATGCCAAAATACTGAACAAGATCCTAGCCAGAAAGATCCAACAGTACATTAAAAATATTATCCTCCATGACCAAGGGGATTTATTCCAGAGGTGCAAGTCTGGTTCAACATTCTCAAATCAATCAGCATGATAGATCACATGAATAAAAGAAAAGACAAGAACCATAGGATCCTCTCAATTGATGCCAAAAAGACATTTGGCAAAATACAGCATCATTTCCTGATTAAAACTCTTCAAAGTATAGGGATGGAGGGAACATATCTCAATATCATAAAAGCCATTTATGAAAAGGCCATGGTGAATATCATTATCAATTGGGAAAAACTGAGAGCTTTTCCCTTAAAGTCAGAACATTAGAGGAATGCCCACTCTCACCACTGTTGTTCAACATAGTGCTAGAAGTCCAAGCATCAGCAATCAGACAACAACAAAAAAAAATAAATAAATAAAAGGCATTCAAATTGACAAAGAAGAAGTAAACTCACTTTGCAGATGACACGGTACTTAATGTGGAAAACCCAAAAGCCTCCACCCTCAAATTACTAGAATTCATACAGCAATTCAGCAATGTGGCAAGATACAAAACCAATGCATAGAAATCCGTTACATTTCTATACATTAACAATGTTATTATAGAAAGAGAAATAAGGAACAACTCCATTTACAATAGCACCAAAAACCATAAGACACCTAGGAATAAACCTAACCAAAGAGGTAAAGGATGTATACTCTAGAAACTATAGAACACTTATGGAAGAAATTGAGGCAGATGCATTAAGATGAAAACATTCCATGCTCATGGATTGGAAGAATAAGCATTGAGAAAATGTCCATTCTGCCCAGAGCAATACTTTCAATGCCATCGCTATTAAAATACCACTGGCATTTTTCAAAGAGCTGGAACAGACAATCCTAAGATTTGAATGGAAGCAGAAAAGACCCCAAATTGCTAAGGAAATGTTGAAAAAGAAAAACAAAACCAGGACCATCAAGTTGCCTGATTTCAAGCTTTACTACAAGCTGCAATGACCAAGATAGCATGGTACTGACACAAAAAGAGACACATAAACCATGATGTTAAAAGTAGAGCTAGCCTATGACCCAGCAATTGCACTACTAGGTATTTACCCCAAAGATACAGATGTAGTGAAAAAAGGGGGCATAAACACCCCAATGTTCATAGCAACAATGTCCACAATAGCCAAGTTGTGGAAGGAGCTGAAATGTCCTTCAACAGATGAATGGATAAAGAAGATGTGGTCCATATATACAATGGAATATTACTCAACCATCAGAAAGGATGAATACCCACCATTTACATTGGCATGGATGGAACTGGTGGGGATTGTGTTAAGTAAAATAAATCAAGCAGAGAAAGACAATTAGCATATGGTTTCCCTCATATGTGGAACATAAGGAATAGCATGGAGGACCACAGGGGAAGGGAAGAAAAACTGAATGGAAAGAAATCAGAGAGGGAAACAAACCCTGAGAGACTATAGATTCCAGGAAACAAACTGAGGGTTTCAGAGGGGAGGGTGGGGGGGTGGGGTAGCTGGGTGATGGGTATTGAGGTGGCTACGTGTTGTGATGAGCACTGGGTGTTATACGCAACTAACAAATCATTGAACACTACATCAAAATCTAATGGTGTACTATACCATGGCTAACTGAGTGTAATTTAAAAAAACAAAAGGAAAGAAAAAGAAAAAAGAAAAGAGAAGTATTTCACAAATAATGGATTCTCAGAATAGCAATGACTATATGTGTAGTTAAAATTTATATTTAAAAAATTTTGGAGTACTACTTTATCTTAACCTTGGAGCTTTCAACTACAGTTAATTCTTTGTGAAAAGCATTTAAGCTTTATCCTCTAGCTCCAACAGGAGGTAATGCTACGAAAACTCAATTTATTAAAGACTTAGAGACAGAGCTTGAAGAAAATTGAGCTATCACAGTCATGCTCTCAGGGAACAGACTTAAAGTTTTCTGTGATTTGCTGAAGGACATAGTAAAATAAATTAGCAGAGCTGGGACTAACCAACATCTAGGTTCCAGCTCAATTCTCTTTCCATTATCCATATGGATCGAAATATAAAGACAATTATATGATGTAAGAAAGTGGTCCAGTTTCATTCTTTAGTATATTGTTGTCCAGGTTTTCCAACACCATTTTTTGAAGAGGCTGTCCTTTCCCACTGGATATCCTTTCCTGCATTGTCAAAGAATAATTTACCATTTAGTTGTGGATTCAATTCTTGGTTTTCCAATCTGTTATATTGCTCTATGTGTCTATTTATATTCCAGTACCAAGCTGTTTTGGTCACTACAGTGTTGTAATATAACTTGAAGTCCAGAATTTTGATGTCTCCAGTTTTCCATTGCTTTCTTGAAGTTGCTTTGACTATTCAGGGCTTTTTGCAGTCCCATACAAATTTTAGGGTTGTTGTTCTACCTCTGTAAAAAATGCTGTCAGTATTTTGAGATTGCATTAAATGTGTAGATTACTTTGGGTAATATAGAAATTTTGACAATATTTGTTCTTCCAATCCATGAACATAAAATAAATTAACTTTATTAAAGGCCTAAATGTGAGAACTGAAACCATAAAAATCCCAGAGGAGAACACATGCAGTATTTTCTTTAAGATTGGCCATCACAACTTCTTTCTAGATATGACTCTTGAGGAAAGAGAAACAAAAACAAGAATAAACTACAGGAACTTCATCAAAATAAAAAGCTTCTGCACAGAGAAGGAAACAATCAACAAAACTAAAGGGCAGCTTACTGAATGGGAGAAGATAGTTGTAAATGACATATCTGATAGATGTTTAATATCTAAAATCTATAAAGAACTTATCAAACTCCACACCCAGAGAACAATCCAATCAAGAAATGGGCAGAGGACATGAATAGACATTTCTCCAAAGAAGACTTGCAGATGGCCAACAGACACATGAAAAGGTGCTCAACATCACTGATCATCAGGGAAATGCAAATCAAAACTACCATGAGATATCACCTCACACCAGTCAGAATGGCTAAAATCAATGACAAAAGACACAAGTGTTGCTAAGAATGTGGAGGAATGGGAAAATATAAAAGATGCTCTTGATGGCACTATAAACCGGTGCAGCCTCACTGGAAAACAGTATGTATATTCCTCAGAAAGTTAGAAATAGAATTTCTTTGTGATCTAGGAACTGCACTATAAGTTATTTACCTAAGAATACAAAAATACTAATTTGAAGTGACACATACACCCCCATGTCTATAGCAGCATTATCTGCAATAGACAAATTGTCCAAAAATCCCAAGTGTCCAGTGGCTGATAAATGGATATATTTATATTTATA
>NC_081575.1:51572973-51574938 GCF_022355385.1 Mustela nigripes | reverse complement strand
GCCATTTGCAACAACATGGATTGACTTAATGTGTATTATGTTACAAAAAAAAGTCAGAGAAAGACAAATATCTTATGATTTAACTCATACGTGGAATTTGAGAAACAAAACGAATGAACAAACGGGAAAAAAGAAAGAGAGAAACTAAGAAATAGCCTCTTAACTGTAGAAAACAAAGTGAGGGTGACCAGAGAGCAGATGGCAGCGGTGGGGGGATGGGTTAAGTAGGTGATAGGGATTCAGGAATGCACTTGTGATGAGCACCGGCTGCTACATGGGATTGTTGAAGCACTATATTGTACACCTGAAACTAATATTACACTGTATGCTAACTAACTGAAATTTAAAATAAAAGCTCTTAAAAATTAATTAACTAAAATAAATACAACTATAACACAGCAAACTTTGCTAAGATATTAATAATTTTCTGCATAGTATTGCTGCCAAAGTTGGCTTTGATATCCTCTTGGCGTGGTGATAAGTAATAGTATAAGTTTAATTACAGAGGTGGAAACTTAAGCTTTAGCAGGATAATAGACATTTTCTGAATAGAGTTGCAGAGTTTGTTGGCTTTGCTTTCAGGTAGGCATTAACATTGACTGAAAGGTTTTGGCTTTCTATGCATGCTGCTTTCTTAAAGAGTTCTCTGCTGCTTATTTCACTTAAAGCAATTTTTTAATGAAAATAATAAAATGTCTAGAATTTGCTTCAAAATAATCCAGTAATAAAGAGGATTAGATGTGTGTATAGATTAAAGAAGATCAGTCATGTATTGATAATTATTGAGGCTGCAAGATGAGTAGATGGAGGTCAACTATACTACAATATCTACTTCTGTATATACCTGAAACTTTCCATCAACAAAAGTTTAAAAATGAAACTATTTGTATTATAAAGACAAGCTTAATGAGTAATAGAAATGAGCTAGTAACAAAATAAGGAAGCTAAGGGCAAGTTATGAATCTGGTAAATTTTCCTTTCTTTTACATGGTCTTTCTTCTATATTAGTACATGTGGACATAATTGAACTTATTTTTGATGATCTAATTTTATATTATATTGAAGAAATAGTTTTATATATATATAACTATTTCTATATATATATATATATACCTGACATGTTTCTGGAGACACCAGGGTGGCTTATTCAGTTAAGCCTCTGACTCTTGATTTTGGCTTAGGTCATGATCTCAGGGTTGTGAGATCAAGACTCAGGTCAGGCTGTGTGCTTAACAAGGAGTCTGCTTGAGATTATCTCTCTCCCTCTGTCCCTATCCCCATTTAAAATAAATTAATATATAAATCTTATTTAAAAGAAACATTTCTGATCTCTTAAAGTGAGACAGAATTGCAGATTCTATGTTAAAATGCTGATTTTCATGAAGGGTTGACCGATTTATAAGTATAAAATTTACTGATATTTTAAATCATAACTTTGGTTACTAGGGAGGAAACCACATTTATAAAAGAGATAATGAAAGAGATGACACTTGTAGTGGACAAAAAATGGAGGACTGTGCTTTTTATGAATTTCTTTTGCTCCAGAATACTGAACAATCCCTGAGGTATCTTTATTTCCTAAGCAATTAGAACAATCTAGCCCTGCCCTCTATGCCCCTGCAGTAAAATTGTGCATATCAGGCTGGTGTTAATGTCTCGTTACTGAAAAAAAGAAAGATAACCAATGTGAAACAATAAATAGTGTTTTTTTTAAAAAAAAAAAGCTTTTTATTTTAAAATACATATAGAAAACTGCATAAAACAAATGTATAGTATAATGAATTTTTATGATTACCCTTGTAATCAACCATATAGGTTACAAATCATGTTTAAAAATCAAATTTGCCGGGCGCCTGGGTGGCTCAGTGGGCTAAGCCGCTGCCTTCGGCTCAGGTCATGATCTCAGGGTCCTGGGATTGAGGCCCTCATCGGGCTCTCTGCTCAGCAGGGAGCCTGCTTCCTCCT
>NC_081575.1:51567065-51567973 GCF_022355385.1 Mustela nigripes | reverse complement strand
GTGTGTGTGTGTGTGTGTGTGTGTGTGTGATATACATATCTCATCTCTTCTCTATTCGTTCATCAATCAATGGACACGTGGGCTGCTTCCATAGTTTGGTTATTGTAAATAAAGCTGCAATAAGCATAAGGGTACATATATCCCTTCCAATTAGTGTTTTTGTATTTTGGGGGTAAACACCCAGTAGTGTAAATCCGGCATCATAGGGTAGTTCTATTTTGAATTTTTTTAAGATTTTTTTATTTCACAGAGAGAGTGGGAGGGGCAGAGGGAGAATTAGACTCACCGCCAAGCAGGGAGACCAATGTGGGGCTTGATCCCAAAATCCTGGGATCATGACCTGAGCTGAAAGCAGATGCTTAACCAACTGAGCCACCCAGGTCCCCCTATTTTTAATTTTTTGAAGAGTCTCCATACTATTTGCCCAGTGGCTGCACAAGTTAGCATTCCCACTGACAGTGTGCAAGGGTTCTTTTTCTCCACGTCCTTCCTATCCTTATTGTTTTCTGAGGTTTTTATTTTAACCATTCTGGCAGGTGTGAGATGATATCTCATTATTCTTTTGATTTACATTTCACTAGGGAGGAGTCAAGATGGCAGAGAAGTAGCAGGCTGAGACTACATCAGCTAGCAGGAGATCAGCTAGATAGCTTATCTAAAGATTACAAACACCTGCAAATCCATCGGCAGATCAAAGAGAAGAACAGCAATTCTGGAAACAGAAAAACAACCACTTTCTGAAAGATAGGACCAGCGGAGAAGTGAATCCAAAGCGAAGGGAAGATAGACCCCAGGGGGAGGGGCCGGCTCCCGGCAAGCGGCGGAGCAACCGCGCACAAAATCAGGACTTTTAAAAGTCTGTTCCGCTGAGGGACATTGCTCCAGAGGCTAAACCAGGGCGAAGCCCA
>NC_081575.1:51534498-51566965 GCF_022355385.1 Mustela nigripes | reverse complement strand
TGGGCCGGCTCCCGGCAAGCGGCGGAGCAACCGCGCACAAAATCAGGACTTTTAAAAGTCTGTTCCGCTGAGGGACATTGCTCCAGAGGCTAAACCAGGGCGAAGCCCATGCGGGGTCAGCGTGGCCTCAGGTCCCGCAGCGTCACAGAAGGATCAGGGGTGTCTGAGTGTCGCAGAGCTTGTGGGTATTGGAACAGGAAAGCCGGCTACAGAGACAGAGCCAACAGTAAGCTCACAGCTCAGGGTTACCTTGAACTGGTCGCAGGCTCGGTGAGCTCGGAGCACGGTAGGTCAGGCAGACGGGAGTAACTGGGCGCAGTTCTCTGAGGGCGACTGAGTAGTGGGGCCCCGGGCTCTCGGCTCCTCCGGGCTGATTTACATTTCACTGATGATGAGTGATGTTGAACATATTTTCATGTGTCTGTTGGCCATGTGTATGTCTGCTTTAGAGAAATATCTGTTCCTGTCTTCTGCCCATTTTGTAATTGGATCATTTGTTTTTTTGGTGTTGAGTTTTACAAGTTCTTTATATATTTTGGATACTAACCCTTCATTAGATATGACGTTGGCAAATATCTTCTCCCATTCAGGAGGTTGCCTTTTAATTTTGTTGTTTTCCTTTTCTGTGCAGAACCTTTTTATTTTGTTTTGATGTAGTCCCAAAAGTTTATTTTTGTCTGTGTTTCTCTTTAGCTATGCTTCCCTTTCCTAGACATACCTGATGTCAGAGAAATTACTGCCAGTGCTCTCTGCTAGGATTTTTGTAGTTTCAATTATCACATTTAAGTCTTTAATCCATTTTGAATTTATTTTTGTGTATGATCTAATAAGGTGGTCCAGTTTCATGCTGTTGCAGGGAACTCTCCAGTTTTTCCAAAATTTGTTAAAGAGACTTTTTCCTGTGGGTTATTTTTGCCTCCTTTGTCTTACAATCATGGGTATATTTCTGGGCTTTCTATTCTGTTCCATTGATCTACGTGTTTATTTTTCTTCCAGGACCATACTATTTTGATTACTACAGCACAGTAATATAACTTGAAGTCAAAATTGTGATGCCTAGAGCTTTTCTTTTCTTTTTCAGGATTGTTTTGACTATTCAGGGTCTTTTGTGGTTCCTTATAAATTTTGAGATTGTCTGTTGTAGTTCTGTGAAAAATCCTATTGGTATTTTTGATAGGGATAGCATTATGTACATTGCTTTCCATAGCATAAACATTTTGGCAATATTTATTCTTTCAATCCATAAGCATGAAATATCTTTCCATTTCTTTGTGTCATCTTCAATTTCTTTCATCAGTATTTTTTTTGGATTATTTATCTTGAAAAGAGAGTGCATGAGTGGGGGAAGTGGCAGAGGAAGATGGAGAAGGGAAGCAGGCTCCTTGCTGAGGACAGGGCCCAATGGTGGGCTCAATCTCACAACCCTGAGATCATGACGTGAAACAAAACCAAGAGTCAGACACTTAACCAACTGAACCTCCCAGACACTTCATCTTTCATTAGTTTTTTTCTCATTTTCAGAGTACAGGTCTTTCATGTCTTTGGTTAAGTTTATTCCCAGGTATTTTACTATCTTTGGTGCAATTATAAATGGGATTGTTTTCTTAATTTCTCTTTCTGCTGCTGCATTATTAGTGTATAGATATGCAAAAGATTTCTGTATATTGATTTTGTACTTTGCAACCATACTGAATTCATTTATCTTTTTTAGTACTCTTTTGGTAGAGTCTTTTGGGTTTTCTAAATATAGTATCATGTCATCTGCAAATACTGAAAGTTTTACTTCTTCCTTACTGGTTTTTATTCCTTTTATTTCTTTTTGTTATATGATTCCCGTGACTAAGACTTCCAGTACCATGTTGAATAGAAGTGGTGGGAGTCGTCATCCCTGTCTTGTTCCTGACCTTAGGGGAAAACCTCTCAGTTTTTCCCATTGAGAAAGATGTTTACTGTGGATTTTTCATATAAGTCCTCTGTTATGTTGAGGTATGTTTCCTCTAGACCTACTTTGTTGAGGACTTTTATCATAAATGGATATTGTATTTTGTCTAAAGTTTTTCCTGCATCTATTGAAGGCATCATACGATTTTTATCCTTTCACTTATTGATGTGATGTATCACACTGAATGATTTACAAATATTGAACCAGTCTTGTATACTAAGAATAAACCCCACTTGATCATAATGAATGATTTTTTAAGTATTTTTAGATTCAATTTGTTAATATTTTGTTGAGGATTTTTGCATCTATGTTCACCAGAGATATTGGTCCGTAGTTCTCTTTTTTTGTGGTTTTTTTTTTAAGATTTTATTTCTTTATTTGACAGACAGAGATCACAAGAAGGCAGAGAGGCAGGCAGAAAGAGAGAGAGAGGGAAGCAGGCTCCCCGCTGAGCAGAGAGCCCAACGCGGGGCTCTATCCCAGGACCCTGGGATCATGACCTGAGCCTAAGGCAGAGGCTTAACCCACTGAGCCACCCATGCGCCCCTTTTTTGTGGTATTTTTATCTGCTTTTGGTATCAGGGTAATGCTGGTCTTATAGAATAAATTTGAAGCTTTCCTCCCTCTTCTAATTCTGGAATTGTTTGTGAAGAATAGGTATAAATTCTTCTTTAAATGTTTGGTGGAAATTATCCTGTGAAGCCATCTGGTCCTGGACTTTTGTTTTGGGGGATTTTTTCTTATTACTGATTCAATTTCCTTTCTGATAATCAGTCTGTTCAAATTTTCTATGTCTTCCTGCTTCCCTTTGGGTAAGTTATATGGTTCTCAGAATTTATTCATTTCTTCTAGGTTGTCCAATTTGTTGGCTTATAATTTTTCATGCAATTTTACATTCAGTGTAATTACTGATAGATGTGTATTTGTTGTCATTTTGTTACTTGTTTATTTTTTGTGGTAGTTTTTGTAGTTTTTCACTGATTCTTCTCTTGCTCTCTTTCATGGTTTTCTTGCTTTCTTTAGTGATATACTTGGATTCCTTTTGTTTTATTTTTTGCATTGTCTATTACTGGTTTTTGATTTCTGATTACCATTAGGTTTGTATATCACCTCTTCTGCATATAGCAGTGTACATTAAGTTGATGGTCACTTAAATTTGAACCTATTCTTTATTCCTTTCCTCACCATATTTCATGCATGTGGTGTTATATTTTACATCCTTTTATTTTATTAATTCTTTCACTGTTTCCTACTTTTTATATTCTTTGTGTTTCCTACTTTTTATACACTTAATTACAGTCTTTCTATTCCGATAAAAAAGTCTCCTATAACATTTCTTGTAGGCCTGTTTAGTGATCATGAACTCCTTTAACTTTTTTGTTTATCTGAGAAAAATCTTTATCTCTCCTGAATCCAGCCTTTCTGGATAGAGTATTCTTGGCCACATATTTTTCCCTTTTAACATTTTGAATATATCATGTCATGCCTGCTGGCCTGCAAAATTGTGCTGAACATCTCCTGATAGCCTTATCGGGTTTCTTTGTATGTAACTCTTCTTTTCTCCTGCTGCTTTTAAAGCTTTTTATCACTACTTCTTGCCATTTTAATTACATGTGTCTTGGTATGGACGTCCTTTGGTTGATTTTGTAGGGATATTTGTGCCTCCTGGATCTGGATATGTTTACTTCCCCAGATTAAGAAAGTTTTCAGCTATTATTTCTTCAAATAAATTTCTTGCCCCCTTTTCTCTCTTCTTCTAGGATCCTTATAACACAAATATCATTATGCTTGATGGAGTCACTGTGTTCTCTAAGTCTATTCTCATTTTGTGTATTTTTTTTCTCCCACCTGCTTATCTTGATTAATTTCCATTACTCTGTCTTTTATGTCACTCATTCTTTCCCCAGCTTCTTCTAGCCTGCTGTTTATTCCATGTAGTGTCTTTTAAATTTCACTTATTGTACTATTCATCCCTGATTGGTTCTTTATCACTTTGTTTAGAGTCTCACTGATTTCCTCCCCTTTTCCTCAAATCCAGTGAGTATTTTTATGACCATTACTTTAAATTCTCTATCATACATATTTCTTATATTCATTTCACTTAGGTCTCTTGCTGTAATTTTTTCTTGTTCTTTCACTTGGGACACACTCCTCTATCTTATTTTGTCTAATTCTCTGTTTCTGTGTATTAGGAAAGTTGGGTAATCTCCTGCTCATGAAAATAATAGCCTCATGAAGAATAGGTCTTGGGCACCTGGGTGGCTCAGTAGGTTAAAGCCTCTGCCTTCTGCTCAGGTCATGATCCCAGGGTCCTGGGATCGAGCCCCATATCAGGCTCTCTGCCTGGCGGGGAGCCTGCTTCCTACTCTCCCTCTCTGCCTGCCTCTCTGCCTACGCGTGATCTCTGTCTGTCAAATAAATAAAATATTTTAAAAAAAGAGAATAGGTCTTATAGTGTTCTGCCTTGCATTGAAGTGTCCCCTTTTCTGCAGAACCTGGCATTTCAGAGCATGTCTTCTATGTGTGGTGCATATGACCTGCTATAGTGTCCTAGTCACTTTTTTATTCAGTCCAGTTGTCTGCAGAGGCACCCCATGCCTGTTTTGGGCAGTGTTTTGTTCCCAGCCAGGGTGAGACATACAGTTTTAACAAGGTACATGAGGATCTGCTTGCAAAGTGATTCCTGCAGCTATGGTTGCAGAGACCAGGGCTGTGCAGGTGAGGCACACAGTTTTACCAAGATGTGCCTTGGACTTCCACAGGGCCTGCCACCACAACTACTGCCAGAAAGGAGGCCCCACGAAGCACACTAATCAAGAGATATGGTGCTGGAAATGTTTATGCCAGTCTTCCGAGGTAAGAGATCTAAAATGCTGGGGCTGAGGCAATTATTATTTGATAGGGTGAATCGGCTAAAGCATGGGAGGAAGGGGCTTGGTATAAGCAAGGTAGGTAGTGAGTGTTGGTGCTGCACTGGTTCTCACAGGAAGATAGCACATGCCAGTTCCTTTGTTTCTAGAAATGGTCTTCCTAAGAACACTGCTCTTCTAGGATATGCTCTGAGATGAGTAAATAGCTCTTCCTCCCATATTCCCCAGGCATTTTTGAAACTGCTACTTCTACACTTTATCTTTGTGGGCTCTTTGTCATGCTCTCTTTAAGGGCTGGGACTCACCTTCCTATTGCCTTCTGGGCTTTCCCAAAAAAAAGCCCACTTATTTTTTAAATTCTTGGCTTTCAGTTCCTATAGTTGTAAGAACTCATGAAATTTGACCCCTTTCACTTTCAAAACTAAGTGTTATAAAGATTCATCTTCCTCATGTGTGCTCCCCAGTGTGACAGTTTCTTGCCTTTCTCTGCATCTGTGGCTCCCTCCCCACCCTCTGTGGACAGTCAATACCTGTTTTTCTCCCCACCATATCTCTGCCTTTCCTGCCCTCTTCAATGTTTCCTCTTCACTACTTTCAGTTGTGAAATTTTTTCTGCCAGTCTTTACATCATTTTTCGGGTTATTTATGCTGATATGAGTGTTACCTTGTTGTATTCATGGGATGAGATGAGCTTAGGGTCCTCTTACTCCACCAACTTCCCAACCTAAAAATTTTATAACTCTTAATCTGAAGTTTCTCCTCCATCCTATTCTCTTTGCAATTATTTGTTGAAGAAACCATGTCTTTTGTTCTCTAGATTTCTCCACAGTCTTGATTTTGCTATGCTCTGAATTTACTATATATTCATATTTGGTTCCACAGACTTGATCAAATTTTAGTTGATTGTTTCTTCCTTTGACTTCCTAGATGGTGCTGTGCTCCTCTATTTGGAGGTATGAATTATTTGGCTGCCCCTCTTGTCTATGGTGTTAAATGTTTTCAGTGGTTCAATACCATCAGGCTTAGTTTGAGGACATCTCTCCGGATATTTGGGTGGTCAGAAGCTCAATCTCTAAAGTGTAAAAGACTTCATGAGAACAATATTCCCTAAGTTCTCGAGTATTGATAAATTTGTCTGTGTTTTTTTTTTTTTTTTTGAAGGTCAACTTGGATATAAAAACTGAGCTCACATTTTCTTTCCTTGGGTGTGCTAAGGGTGCTACTATTTTTTTCCTCTGAATAAAGCTTTATTATCAAAGTCTGACAATGATCTTATTTTCTATATTTTCTTTTTTATTCTTTTAATTGAAAGTGGGGTTTTTTTTTACCCTTTAAATGCCAGTAGTTTTACTAGACTATGTCTCTTTGATGGTTGAGCTTGACCAATTTTCTCAGGTACATGGCTGTGTTACTTTAATATTAATTAAATAATATTTCAAGAAAGTTGTCTTGCATTAATTTTCAGAAATTGTTGTATTTTATTCCTATAATTTTCTTCTCTGGGGCCTGAAAGCCCATGGAAAGTTAAAAAAAAAAAAAAAGTTTCAAAAACTCCTGAGGGCATGATTGCAGAGATGAATGAAGAATTGCCAAGTAGTATTGAAGGCCCAATTGATATTAAATGGCATGAACTTGCAGCGGAGCCAATGGGTACCATTCTTTAACTTCCTGTAACAGAACTTCACATAAGCAAACAAAACAGATATTTGGGAGTATCCAGTGCTGTATATTGGAAAGGCAGATAGAATGTAAGGTCAATGGGGATGAAGGTTCCAGGTGCTAGTTAAAATGTAGTTGAAATAGTTATCAGAATGGTAATTATACAAGTAAGAAAAAATATTCTCCAGATTTTGTAGAACAGCTCCAATTACTTTTTACTTTATTTTCAATACAGAAAATTTAAATGTACAATTAAGGGTAGTTTAACTCTTACTCTTTTGTAAGAATATTTACAATGTATTGACAAATCAGAGAAAAAATATTGATAACTTTTGTGACCCAATTTCTTACTCAAATAAAAATACTCCACTTCTGTATACTTCAGCCAAGCCATAAAAAAGAACACATGGATTGTGTTGTGCAGCAATAATGTCAATGAAAACAATGCATGAGAAAATACCTTTTAATTTAAAACATTTTTTGTAGGAGTCACACAAACGAATGTCAGTTTTAGATTCTTACTAATATTATTTCTGCTAAATTCTAGGCTTGTGGAGCTAAAGATACCACCATGCCAGAAAATAAGCAAAGCTGTTATTTGTCCATAGACTGTCTTTCTAAAGTGGAAATCCACCAATGTTTCTGAGTATTTTTTGCACTTATACTCAGCTTAAGGTAATGCTAGACAACATTGTAATGATGAAAGCATATCATTTTCTTGGTCTCTTTTCCCTCATAGCCATGATAAAAATGGCTTTTGATCAAATCCCTATTTTCTTTTAAGTTTCTCAGTGTTCTCTGCTCTTTATCTTTGAAATATCTGACATTGATTACACTTATTAATTGATTGACTTTTCTATCACTTTCTTCTATATTTCTGTTGAGCAGAGGCAATATATGGAGTTAATGTTTATCTCCACAAGGTGGTGGCTTCAATGGAAGCAAACCAGATGCACAACAAAGCCCATTCATAAATCTGAATAAAGCCTGTGGTCAACTTTAGAATCTCATATGAGGTTTTGTTACCTCTAGTTAATCTACCTTTCCTGTCACTCCAAACCGCATCCTTCTTTCTTTTTTTTTTTTTCTTTTCCTTTTTTCTTCTGTCTTTCTTTCATTTCTTTCTTTCTCCTTTGCAATTGTCCAGTCAGTAGCTATTTTATCATTTTTGTCTTTTGTTTGCTATAACCAATATGATGAAAGTGGATGGGACGCACTGGGGACAGTTAATCAGGATCTTAATGTGAGCTTCCTATTTACCCAGCTTGCACCCTTGAAACAATTTCCCCCTGTAAGATCTCAGCCATTTTCTGTCTCCAACTACCTTAAGACACCTGTTTCTGCTCTCCACATCTGATTTCAGGATGCTAATGCATTCACAAGGAACACCAGTGTCTGAAGTCTTTGCTGAACCAAGGTGAAGTAAGAGATACAGAGTCTCTCCTTGTGACAATGCTGGAGATATCTACATTGAAACTACTGATTGTAATATGTTGAAAAATTATCTCCAAAATTTGTGTCCTCTAAAAACTTCACAATGCTACTGCAAACTGGGAAGCTCTAGAACCCACCAGAAGCTGGAAGAATCATGAAGTTTGTGGTAATTTTTAATGGTACCCTAAGAAACAAATACACTGATATTGTGCCAAAGATCCCATAAAACTGCCAAAACTGTTGACACCAACACTGATGATTCTTTGGCTTTGAATGTCTCAAGATTTACTCTTTAAACTGCAGCCTCCTTGCTAAATGATTCAGAGTTAAGTATCTTGGGCCTGGCCCAGAATATAGTCTAATATTCACCATGTTACACCTAGACTCTGTCCTCATACCTTGTCTATTTCCAGGATCAAACTTGTTTATCTTGATTCTTCATCTATATTTTTTCCCAGAAGAATCCTTAGACTCTAGTGTAATATAATGTGTCCCTTGTTTAAAAGATTTTTTTTTTTAATTTGAGATAGATGGGGTGGGGATAGTAGGGTAAGGGGCAGAAGGAAAGGGCAAGGATCTCAAGCAGAGTCCATGCTGAGCACAGAGCCTGATGCAGGCCTCAATCTCATGACCCTGTGATCAGGACCTGAACTGAAACCAAGATTGGTCATTTGACTGACTGAGTCAACCAAGGTCCACTGGATCCCTTTTGTAGTCCTACCACCTCTGTAAATATTCAAAATGTGCCTGATATTTCTATATCCATTATCCTGAACATACCTTGTGTTGTCTCTTTAAAGAGTCTGCTTCTGGTCAATAATAACCCCTTCTTAGAAATATGGAGAAATATTGATACTCATTAAAGTAAGTCTCATGCAATACCAAGGGATGGGGAAAAGAGAAGGGTGGTGCTATTTCATTCTTGCTTATCAGTACACATAAATTACAAATGTTAGCTGCTACAATCTCTGTCTGGTGGTCCATGGTGGCCCATGGACTCCAGAAGAGAACTGTTTTTTAGTGACTACTTAGCCATGATAATCTTTCTATTGCTTCTATGCCACATTAGGGCATGATATAATTTATGAGGTTGCATAAAGTCCCATATTAGACAAAACATATGACAGTCATTTCCACTCTCAAGTCATAAGATCTTATTATCCACATTGCAAAGCATTAGGTGAAGGACCCCTGTCTTCCTTGTTATTATAATTTACATACTCCTTGATTTTCATTTCTTTCCTCTCCAAGCTAAGGGGAGTATTAAGACTGTGAAAAGTGTCTCTTTATCCTCACCACACACTGCTATGAATTAATCTAATTCAACATACTGCTCTCAAACAGCTTCGCTAGGGAGCATGTTAGTCATGTGGTTAACAGAACCAGTTTAAATATTTGTTAGCAAGCTTTAGAGTGGCTTTGAATGGCCTTGAAGCAATTTGTTACTTTCTTTACAATTGGAAGGGGGTGGAATTTCACACTCACTATCTTCAGCTTTAGGATTTTAACAGAAATTGTGAATTAAAATTTCCATTTAAAGTAAGTCAAGGAGGAGGATTCAAGATGGTGGAGAAGCAGCAGACTGAGATGATGTCAGGTAGCAGGAGATCAACTAGATAGCTTATCAAACCATTCTGAACACCCATGAATCCAACAGGAGATCAAAGAGAAGAGCAGCAATTCTAGAAACAGAAAATCAACCACTTTCTGAAAGGTAGGACCAGCGGAAAAGTGAATCTAAAGCGACGGGAAGATAGACCACAGGGAGAGGGGCTGGCTCCCGGCAAGTGGCAAAGCAACAGAGCACAAAATCAGAACTTTTAAAAGTCTGTTCCACAGAGGGACATCGCTCCAGAGGCTAAACCAGGGTGAAGCCCAGACGTGGCCTCAGGTCCTGCAGGATCACAGAAGGATCGAGGGTCTCTGAGTGTCGAGGAGCTCACAGGTATTAGAACAGGGAAGCTGGCTACAGAGATGGAGCCAAAGAGTGAGCTCTCAATTCAGGGTTACCTTGAACCGTGATCCGTCGCATAGGAGTGGATCTGCCATCTGAGTGGAGACCCCTACAAGATCCAGGGTGACCACCCTGGAAGAGCTCAGGGGTCTGTGGGGTTTGAAGAATCAAGGTGGGGCTCTGTGCTAAAGACAGAGAAGCTTGGTCACAGGCTGAGTGAGCTCAGAATGTGACCAGAGGCCAGGGAGATGGGAGTGATAGAGCGCTTTTTTCTCTGATGGCCCTCTGAGGAGTGGGGCCCCAAGATCTCGGCTCCTCTGAGCCAGATATTGGGAGACCACCATTTTCATTCCCTTCCTCAAGAACTCTACAGAAAACGTTCAGAGAACAAAAGCTCCCAAAAGCGACCCAAACAGACTACTTAGCCTGGCCCTTGGTAAGGGCTGTGCAATTCCACCTTGGGCAAAGACACTTGAGAATCACTACAACAGGACCCTCCCCCAGAAGATCAACAAGAAATCCATCCAAGACCGAGTTGACTTACCAAGGAGAACAGCAGAATTCCAGAGGAGAAAGCAAAGCATGGAGTTGATGGCTTTCTCCCCATGATTCTTCAGTCTTGCAAAGTTAATTAATTTTTTATTTTAATTTTTTTTCCTTTTGCTAATTTTTTTTAACTTTTACGCTTTCCACTTTGAATGTTTTTTTAACTAGCTTATCTTAACAATACCTTTCATTTTATTAAAAAAAAATCTTTTTTGAACCTTCATTATTATAGTCATATTTTATCCTTCAATTTATCTAACTTTATTTTTTGTATACACACAGGGTTTTATTCTTCTAAAAAAACGTGGGGTAAAACCCTTCTAAAAGATCCAAATACATGCTAAATCTAGCACAGGGCTTTGTTCTAGTCTCCAGCCTGAGGAAATTCACTCCACTTTGTTTTTCTTTATTCTCCCAACCAACTTATTTTATCATATCTTTTTTTAGAAATTAAAAAACTTTTCATCTTTATAGTCATATTCCACCCCTGCATTGTGTTTATCCTTACATAAGTTTTTCACTTTTTAAAATTAAGGTTGGAAGTTTCTTCTAAGAGAACAAAATACTCCCAAAATAAAGTGGGAGACCCTGTTCTATTCACCAGTCTAATATATATATTTTATATATATATATAATAAATGATATATATATCAAAAAAGATAAAATAAAAAATATCATATATCATAAAAAATATCTTGATATATATATATGATATTTTTTATTTTTATTTTTATTTTATCATTTTTTTCTTTTTTTAATTTTTTTCTGAACTTCTTTTTACCCCCTTTTCTTTCCCTTTTCTCTCCCCATGACCTGGGGTCTCTTCTGATTTTGTTAAAGCACATTTTCCTGGGGTCTTTGCCACCCTTTAAGTATTTGATTTTCTCCTTCATATATTCTTATCTGGATAAAATGACAAGGCGGAAAAACTCAGCAGAAGAAAAAAGAACAAGAGGCTGTACTGAATCAATACAGATATTGGTAATATGTCAGATCTAGAGTTCAGAATGACAATTCTCAAGGTTCTAGACAGGCTCAAAAAAGGCATGAAAGATATTAGAGAAACCCTCTCAGGAGAAATAAAAGCCCTTTCTGGAGAAATGAAAGAACTACAGTCTAACCAAGTTGAAATAAAAAAAGCTATTGATGAGGTGCAATCAAAAATGGAGGCTCTTACTGTTAGGATAAATGAGGCAGAAGAGAGAATTAGTGATATAGAAGAAAAAATGATAGAGAATAAAAAAGCTGAGCAAAAGACAGACAAACAACTACTGGACCATGAGGGGAGAATTTGAGAGATAAGTGATACCATAAGATGAAACAACATTAAAATAATTGGGATTCCAGAAGAAGAAGAAAGAGAGAGGGGAGCAGAAGGTATATTGGAGAGAATTATTGGAGAGAATTTCCCTAATATGACAAAGGGAATAAGCATCAAAATCCAGGAGGTGCAGAGAACCCCCCTCAAAATCAATAAAAATGGGTCCACACCCTGTCATCTAACAGTAAAATTTACAAGTCTTAGGGACAAAGAGAAAATCCCAAAAGCAGTTGGGGAAAAGAAGTCTTCACATACAATGGTAAAAATATTAGATTGGCAACAGAATTATTCACAGAGACCTGGTAGGCCATAAAGAACTGGCATGATATATTCAGAGCACTGAACAAAAAAATACATGCAGTCAAGAATACTATATCCAGCTAGGTTATCATTGAAAATAGAAGGAGAGATAAAAAGCTTCCAGGACAAACAAAAACTGAAAGAATTTGCAGACACCAAACCAGCTCTACAGAAAATACTGCAAGGGGTCCTCTAAGCAAAGAGAGAGCCTAATAGTAGTAGGTCAGAAAGAAACAGAGACAATATACAGTAATAGTTACCTTACAAGCAATACAATGGCACTAAATTCATATCTCTCAATAGTTACCCTGAATGTAAATGGGCTAAATGCCCCAATCAAAACACACAGGGTATCAGAATGGATAAAAAAAACAAAACACATCAATATGCTATCTACAAGAAACTCATTTTAGACTCAAAGACACCTCCAGATTTAAAGTGAGGAGGTGAAAAACAATTTACCATGCTAATGGGCAACAAAAGAAAGCTGGGGTGGTAATCCTTATATCAGATCACTTAGATTTTAAGCCAAACACTATAATAAGAGATGAGGAAGGACACTATATCATACATAAAGAGTCTGTCCAACAAGAAGATCTAACAATTTTGAATGTCTGTGCCCCTAATTGGAGCAGCCAACTATATAAACCAATTTCTAACAAAATCAAAAGGCACATCAATAGTAATAGAATAATAGTAGAGGAGTTTAACACCCCCCCTCACTGAAATGGACAGATCATCCAAGCAAAAGATCAAAAAGAAAATACAGGCCTTACATGACACACTGGACCAGGTGGACATAACAGATATATTCAGAACATTCCATCCCAGAGCAACAGAATACACATTCATCTCTAGTGCACATGGAACATTCTCCAGAATAGATCACATCCTGGGTCCTAAATCAGGTCTCAACTGGTATCAAAATATTGGGATCATTCCCTACATATTTTCAGACCACAATGCTCTGAAGCTAGAATTCAATCACAAGAGGAAGTTTGGGAATAACCCAAATTCATGGAGACTAAGAGCATGCTCCTAAAGAATGCATGGGTCAACTAGGAAATTAAAGAAGAATTGAAATAATTCATGGAAACAAATGGTAATGAAAACACAACAGTTCAAAATCTGTGGGACACAGCAAAAGCAGTCCTGAAAGGAAAGTATAAAGTGATACAAGCCTTTCTCAAGTACCAAGAAAGGTCTCAAATAGAAAACCTAACCCTACACCAAAAGGAGCTTGAGAAAGAACAACAAAGAAAGCCTAAACCCAGCAGAAGAAGAGAAATCATAAAGATCAGAGCAGAAATCAATGAAATAGAAACCAAAAAAAAAAAAAAAAAAAAAAAAAAAAAAAAAAAAAAAAAAAAAAAACAGTAGAACAAATCAATGAAACTATGACCTGGTTCTTTGAAAGAATTAATAAGATTGATAAACCCCTGGCCAGACTTAACAAAAACAAAAGAGAAAGGGCCCAAATTAATAAAAACATGAATGAAAGAGAGATCACAACCAACACCAAAGAAATAGAATTATAAGAACATATTATGACCAACTCTATGCCAGCAAATTTTACAACCTACAAGAAATGGATGCATTCGTAGAGAGATATAAACTACCACAACTGAACCAGGTAGAAATAGAAAACCTGAACAGACCCATAACCAGTGAGGAGATTAAAACAGTCATCAAAAATCTCCAAACAAAAAAGAGCCCAGAGCCAGACGGCTTCCCAGGGAAATTCTATCAAACATTTAAAGGGCAATTAATTCCTAGTCTCCTGAAACTGTTCCAAAAAATAGAAAAGGAAGGAAAACTTCCAAACTCATTTTATGAGGCCAGCATCACCTTGATCCCAAAACCAGATAAGGATCCCTCAAAAAAGAGAATTGCAGACCAATATCCTTGATGAACACAGATGCGAAAATTCTCACCAAAATACCAGCCAATAGGATCCAACAGTACATTAAAAGGATTATTCACCATGACCAAGTGGGATTTATTCCAGGGCTGCAAGATTGGTTCAACATCCACAAACCAATCAATGTGATGCAATACATTAATAAAAGAAAGAACAAAAACCATATGATACTCTCAATAGATGCTGAAATAGCATTTGACAAAGTACAGTATCCCTTCCTGATCAAAACTCTTCAAAGTGTGAGGATAGAGGGCACATACCTCAATATTATCAAAGCCATCTATGAAAAACTACCGCAAATATCATTCTCAATGGAGAAAAACAGAACTTACCCACTAAGGTCAGGAACATGGCAGGTATGTCCATTATCACCACTGCTATTCAACATAGTATGAGAAGTCCCAGCCTCAGCAATCAGACAACAAAAATAAATTAAAGGCATCCAAATCGGCAAAGAAGAAGTCAAACTATCACTCTTTGCAGATGATATAATACTATATGTGGAAAACCCAAAAGACTCCACTCCAAATCTGCTAGAATTTGTACAGGAATTCAGGAAAGTGTCAGGATATAAAAGCAATACACAGAAATCAGTTGCATTCCTGTACACCAACAACAAGACAGAAGAAAGAGATATTAAGGAGTCAATCCCATTTACAATTGCACCCAAAACACTAAGGTACCTAGGAATAAACCTAACCAAAGAGGCAAAATATCCATACTCAGAAAACTATACAGTACTCATGAAAGAAATTAAGGAAGACACAAGAAATGGAAAAATGTTCCATGCTCCTGGATTGGAAGAACAGATATTGTGAAAATGTCTATGCTACCTAAAGCAATCTACATATTTAATGCAATCCCTATCAAAATACCATCCATTTTTTTTCAAGGAAATGGAATAAATAATCCTTAAATTTATATGGAAAAGACCTCGAATAGCCAAAGGAATACTGAAAAAGAAAGCCAAAGTTGGTGGCATCACAATTCCAGACTTCAAGCTCTATTACAAAGCTGTCATCATCAAGACAGTATAGTACTGGCACAATAACAGACTCATAGATCAATGGAACAGAACAGAGAGCCCAGACATAGACCCTCAACTCTATGGTCAACTGACCTTTGAAAAAGCAGGAAATATTGTCCAGTGGAAAAAAAGAAAGTCTCTTCAACAAATGGTGTTGGGAAAATTGGACAGCCCCATGCAGAAAAATGAAACTGTACCATTTCCTAACACCACACATGAAAATAGAATCAAAATGAATGAAGGACCTCAATGTGAGAAAGGAACCCATCAAAATCCTTGAGGAGAACACAGGCAGCAACCTCTGCGATCTCAGCCACAGCAACTTTTTCCTAGGAACATTGCCAAAGGCAAGGGAAGCTAGAGCAAAAATGAACTATTGGGACTTCATTAAGATCAAAACTTTTGCACAGCAAAGGAAACAGTTAACAAAACCAAAAGACAACTGACAGCATGGGAGAAGATATTTGCAAACGACATATCAGATAAAGGGCTAGTATCCAAAATCTATAAAGAGCTTAGCGAACTCAACACCCAAAGAACAAATAATCCAGTCAAGAAATAGGCAGAAGACATGAACAGACATTTCTGCAAAGAATACATCCAGATGGCCAACAGACACATGAAAAAGTGCTCCATATCACTCGGCATCAGGGAAATACAAATCAAAACCACAATGAGATAAGACCTCACACCAGTCAGAATGGCTAAAATTAACAAGTCAGGAAATTACAGATGGGGGTGAGGATGCGGAGAAAGGGGAACCCTCCTACACTGTTGGTGGGAATGCAAGCTGGTGCAACCACTCTGGAAACAGCATGGAGGTTCCTCAAAAAGTTGAAAATAGAGCTACCCTATGACCCAGCAATTGCACTACTGGATATTTACCCTAAAGATACAAATGTAGTGATCCAAAGGGGCACGTGTACCCGAATGTTTATAGCAGCAATGTCCACAATAGCCAAACTATGGAAAGAACCTAGATGTCCATCAACAGATGAATGGTTAAAGAAGAAGTGATATATATATACGATGGAATACTATGCAGCCATCAAAAGAAAATCTTGCCATTTGCGACGACGTAGATGGAACTAGAGGGTATTATGTTAAGTGAAATAAGTCAATCAGAGAAAGACAACTATCATATGACCTCCCTGGTATGAAGAAGTGGAGATGCAATGTGGGGGGTTTGGAGGGTAGGAAAGGAATAAATGAAACAAGATTGGATTGGGAGGGAGACAAACCATAAGAGACTCTTAGTCTCACAAAACAAACTGAGGGTTGCAGGCGGAGGGGGGTAGAGAGGGGGTAGTGGGGTTGTGGACATTGGGGAGGGTATGTACTATGGTAGTGCTGTAAAGTGTGTAAACTTGGCAATTCACAGACCTGTACCCCAGGGCTAATAATATATTATGTATTTATTTTAAAAATTTTAAACAATTATTTAAAAAAAAAGAAAGAAAGACAAAAACCATATGATTTCACTCATATGTGGAATTAAAGAAAGAAAACAGATGAACATATGGGAAGGGGAAAAAAGAGAGGAAAGCAAACCATAAGAGACTGTAGAGAACTGAGGATTGATGGAGGGGTGGTAGGCGGGGAATGGGTTAAATGGGTGATAGGTATTAAGGATGGCACTTGTGTTGAATGTGATTAAACTCTGCTCCTAAAACTAGTATTACAATGTATCTTAACTAATTAGAACTTAAATAAAAATTTGGGAAAAAATAAAGTGAGTCAAAATTCCACTATTAATTATAGTCTTCCCCTCAAGTATAGTAAAAGTGCAGGCATTTCCCTATCTCTTATCTGTTGCCTTAGGAACACTGTGATTCCAAAACAAGAGAGGGTCCTTTCTAGCACCTTGAAACACAGATCTACTGTGGTCTTAGGTAGATAGCACGATGGGACAGACCAAGGGAATTACTGGGAAGAATATTGGGTAAAAAAGGAGAGGGTGTGTTTCAGTGCATGATATGGCAAACCAAGGCTATGTGATTAAGTTCCTCCCATTTTTGTAGTCATCGGGCAATGTAAAATCAGTTGTTACCACAAAATTCCAGAATAAGAATCAATAGTTTCTGTGGCTCAGGTATAGAAATTCCTCAGGATCTTGCAGAGGTACATAAAGGACAAGAGATTGACAACATACAAGGTAATAGACTTCTTTGAAACTGGTCTGTTCATACTGCAGGCCACCCTATTCTTTTGAGGGAGTATAATAACCTGTTACATGGAAGCAACTCCCAAATAAGATTCAATTAAACAGATGAATTTTTATTTCAAAGTAGGTTTAAAATCATGAGTTAAATAGTTCTTTCAGATTAATATCCTGGAATCTCAAAGGCAAATTCATGTGTTCTGCCTCTGGATGGGGTAGGAATTGAGGCTATAAATATTTTTAATTATAGAATGAAAAAGGGGATATATTTGTTATAATATGCAGCAGTCATAAAGTTCACATCTGGATTTAACACTTTTTACATATATTAAGTTAAAAGGGAGAGCTATACTAGTTCTTACTTTGTAAGAAAATACGAAGGAATAGAAGGTATAGAACAAACTGCTTATGTTGAAGCTTAAGCAAAAGAAACATGGGCTCAAATGTGTCCAGGTCACTGCAATAGGAAAAGGCATAAACCAAAGTTCTTTCTCGAGTAATTTCAAGAACCCCTTGAATTTTTCTTGTATATATACCCTTTGCAATTTCCATGGATCAGATATGATAATATTCCTTTCATAAATTTAGGATGATAAAACACTGTCTTCCTACCAAACAGTCAAAAGCACTTTATATTTGGGCTTCTGTGTAGTCTAGTATGCAGATTAAAAACAAATTAATGTGTTGAAATATTTTCAGAGTTCTTACTCATATGACTACAGTAATGATCCTATTCTCCAAAGAGTTCCTTGATTATGATTTTCTAGAACAGCATTCCTCCTAGATTATTCCCAGAATGGCCTTAAGTCACTCAACTTTATGACACACTGCTCCTTTTGTGTTCACTCCACATCCTATGCAAATACAGAAACACCTTGGTCATTGCCCCAAATTTCCTTTTCAACCTCTTCTACCCTCAATCCTAGAAATTCTCTCAAATGAAAGTAACTCTGATTTGCATTTTGGGATTTCCTGGAATGATTGTAAGGGAGAATAAATTGAAATTGGGAGTTATTTTTTATTTGCTTCTATCTTCTTATAAATTTTTATGAAATGTACATGAGTAATGCTGGTAAATACCAATTCACAGCCTGTTGCTGACATTTGAGCACTGGGTGTTTAAAGTGACTAGAAATAATCCCAAATAACACCACCCCACTTGCTCCATACCTGTCAAATCAGGATAATTCCAGTAGCCAATTCACTTCTTTTTTTATTTGAATATAGTTGGCACACAATATTACATTAGTTTCAGGTATACAACTTAGTGATTTTATAAGTTTATACATTATGCTATGTTCACCACAAGTGTAGCTACCATCTGTCCCCCTTCACCCATTTTGTTCAATTTCCTCGCCTCCCTCCCTTCAGGCAACCATCAGCTTGTTCACTAGTTTACCTTCTACAGTCTTTTATAGAAATTCCAACTTGACAGATAACATGCCAATTTTTCACCTAAAAGCCATTATCTCTGCTCTTCTTCTTGAAAAATAGAATTTGACTTTTTCAGGAAGTAGACAGAAATCCCTTAATCTCAAATTAAAGTAGACCTTAACCCAGCCCCAAAGGATCAACCAATTGCTCCAGTCATTTGAATTCTATTTTCCTCCATAAGTAATTTATCTAGAATTGGGCCCAGAGCTGATTGAATTCTGAAGACCAAGCAAGGTATAAAAGGGAGGGCTGTTTCTAATAAACATTTTGCCTGCTGGTAGATGAGACATAAGAGGGTGGCTTGCTGACGCCATTCGTTATCCCTTCTTCCAGATTTAGATGAAAAAGAAAAGCCTACAACTCTGTCAGCCATCTAAGAATCTTGAGAAGACAATTGTGAGAATAAAAGGCCAATAGAGCAGGAATGAAAAGTCTGGCAAGGAAAGACAAATACTGTATGATATCTCTTATAAGTGGAATCGAAAAACAAAACTGAACTTAAAAAAAAAAAAAACAGAGTGGAATGGTGATTACCAAAGAATGGATGGGGGGGATGGGAGAGATGTTGTTTAAATGTACATACTTGCAACTAATAAATTCATTCTGGAGCTCTAAGACATAGTAAAGTGATTATAGACAACACAACTGTATCACAAATATAAAACTTGCTATGAGACTAGATCTTAATTGTTTCCACCACTAGAAGAATGATAATTATGTTACATGAAAGAAGTGTTATTAAGGCTACAGTAGCAATCATATTGCAATATAAATGTATCAAATCAATATGCTGTATGCCTTAAATTTATACAATGTTATATGTCAATTATATCTCAATAATAATTTTAAAAAGAGTTGAGATATTTGATGTCACTGTTCAGCAGCTGAACCAATACTAGCAACTGTTTACCCATAGGCCAGCAGATCTCAAATTTATTGAGATCGTTCCAATCATACTTATTATTAAGGAATGTTAATTTGTTACTTTTGATAAATGTGCTATGGTTACATAAGATGTTAATATTAAGGGAAGCTGGATAAAGAATATACAGGAAATCTTATCTCTGCAGCTCTTCTATAAATCTAAAATTGTTTCAAAGTAAAAATTTTAAAAATTGAGGACCCTCCAAAAGCTTTCACTTATATAAATATATCCATTGATATTTATCAAAGTATAAATGAAAAAAGAAACATTTTAACTATATTTTATTTATTAACTCATTTAAATGCTAAAAATAATAATTTTGTGTTAATGTAAATAACATTTTCATGAACATTATTTTTTCCAAAACAAAAGTAAAGTTAATGAGAGGAGTTATGATGCTTCACATTTCTGCAAATTTCTTTAATGTCTGGTATGATAGAAAACAGCTAGATTCCCATCTCCTTCTGTATTTAATCTCTTGTGAAATGTAGTTCTGGTTCAATTAAACGAAGAAAATCTAGCCTCACACAACAGCCATTCTGGATAATTATAGATATTTCTCTTTGATATTTAACTGAAATTCAAGAAGTGGTATTTTTTAAAAAGGTTAGTTGCACCATGGAATCAGAAACTGTCTAAATGAGCTTTTCATGCTCTGATACATTAAATTCTGTTTTCCTATCTTACATTTTGAATGGATCTTCTACGCACTCATAATTTTGTACCATAATATATTCACTTGCCATCTGGAAAATACTGGTTCACTGAATTTTATGCAGAACTTTCAACTGATGACACATTTCATTTTACAATATTAAAAAAAATCACAGTTTTTGTTAATATCACCACTGATTTCATCAGAAAAGTCTTTCAGCTGGGAAGCTGACAAGTTCAGGAAAGCAGATATAAGTTTTCCAAAACTCCAAGGAAAGTGCAAATGTTATTATTGGTAACAAATACTTTGAGTCATTTTCCCTAATATGACAGGTTCGTTTTGTTCTTTTTCAAGAAAATATTTGCTATATATCCAAGTCTGTATAACCACAGTTTGCCTGTTAAAAAAAATGATATTTCTTGAAAAAAATAACCAATTCAGCTATTACTCAATTTCACATGCTCTTTTTCTGGAGACAACCATTAAACACCAGTATGTAGCAGAATTTTATGCAAACTCTCCACTTATTCCCATAGATTATTAAGATATGTACTCAACGTTTGAGATTTAATAAAATTCACATTTTTTTACTGCTTCCTCAAGAGCTTTCTAAAGTGGAACAAGTTTTATTTTTCTTCAACTGCATGGCAATGAAGAATACAATGACTACTGCTACTACAATATGGTGCTACTTTGTTGATTTGTGTGTTTCTTAACACAGTGTTTATCTTGCATTTTAAATGGATCATTTACCCACAGTTTAACATTCCATTGCTTTAGCATGAACAGTACAAATATCAACAAAGTGAAAAAGGCAAATAGTATCTTAGAACTATTATTAAAACAGTATTTTACCTTGGAGAAATCTGAAAGAGTCTCAGGAACCTATAGAGGTTCATGGACCATACTTTGAGGACCATATTTAGACTTAAGCAAGAAAAATAACTTTAATTTCCTTTATCTACTCTTAATTAGTTTGTACTTAATTACTTGCACTTAAGGCAAAAAGTTCTGACTTTTTGAGTCAGGAGATGAGTCTCTTCTTGTTTGAAGCCAGAGATAATTCACTGCTCAAAGTTCTGTGGCCTTTTCCTAACAAGTCCATGAGGGCTTTACTTCTCTAAGTATTGGAACAATAGCAAGAAACTTTCAAACTGCATGCAATAGGAAAGCTTTGAAGTATTTTCTATGATCTAATTTCTTTTTTTTTTTAAGATTTTATTTATTTATTTGACAGAGAGAGAGCTCACAAGTAGGAAGAGAGGCAGAAGGAAGCAGGCTCCCTGCCGAGCAGAGAGCCCGATATGGGGCTTGATCCCAGGACTGTGGGATCATGACCCTAGCTGAAGGCAGAAGCTTTAACCCACTGAGCCACCCAGGTGCCCTTCTATGATCTAATTTCAAATAGGAATCTTGAATGATTAATTACTGAACTGTAATTCTACTCATTTCCATAAGTGTGTTAAGAAAGTCTTCCTTGGCATTATTACTTCTTCATGTTAGAGAAGATGCTTGTTTTAAAAGAGTTGAGTTAGAAATAGGAACAAACCTCTCCCAAAGGTGTGGCACTAGGGATCTTGTACACAAGGTATGACACGTTTCAATTTGAAGAAGAAAAAGACCCAAGAATAAGGACAAGTTTCTCTGTATTTCTATTTTGAGGACATATTGCAACAAGAATGTTGGTTCCATTCTAATGTATTTTATAGTTTGGTTGTGTTAAAGTCACTTAGTATTCTAAATCCCCCTTCACTGCAATATTTAACTATAACTCTTCAAATATTTGAACACATGTTTTATATAATAAAACCTTTAGGTAACACAGGGAGAGGCTTGAGAGATTTAAAGACAGAAAAATAAATTTGACTAGAGGCTAAAAGTAAGAAAAAGAACTTAAAAAAAAGACTAGGAGATTCTTATGCTCTGATATAGTAACCAGAAAAATAAAACTCTTTAGTAATGGAGAAACTGTGTTTTCAATGCCTAAATTTAATTGCTGATATTCTGATTTAAAGGATATAATTTCTTACTTTACTCATGAAAAGACAAATACTATATGTTTCCACTTATATGAATTATCTAAAATATTCAAACATTATGCTAAGTGAAAAAAGCCAGTCACAAAAGACCACGTTATATTATTTCATTCAGAATAAGTTTTCAGAATACTTTCAGAAGTATTCAGAATAAGTAAATCTATAGAGACAATAAATTAGTGGTATGTGAACTATATCTCAATAAAGCTTTAAAACAAAAGGATGATTTCTTAACAAAATATAAAAATGATGTTCATATACATTTCCTATTTCCTTAATGTCTCAACAAAAGCAGGTTTTTCATCACCATCACCATATTTGAGGGTCCTTTCTTTAACAATCCTTGTCAGCCTGAGAGAGCTAAGACACTGGCTAGGTGCCTGGAGAAACCACTCATGAAAAAAGTATCTGGCCACCCCAGTACCAAAAATACTTGAATTTGGGACAGAGTTGACAACATTGAATAATTACAATATAATGGAATAAGTTGCTGTAATGGTTGTATTCAGTGAGACAGAAGCTGGATAGGTAGGTTGAGAAAAAGGCATCGAGGATATAATTTGATCCATGAATCAAGGTCACAGAGGACAAAAATAAAGTTTTACATGGGATGATTTCTGGAAGTGCCATGGACTGAGTTAGTATAAGCAGTTGGATTGGATGGGAATAGGCAGAGGGGATCTTATAAATGAACTAAGAGAAACAACCAAGATAACTGAAGATAAGAATCACTAGGTGATGTAATTGCAGAAAATTATTTTCTTTCTATTTCAGTGGATCTTACACACACCAGGTTTTATATAAGAGCTTCTTAAAGATGTTGGCTGTCAAATGAAAATAAAATTATATGAGTCTGTTTGAGTGTGTGTATGATTCACACATGAATAGCCATATCTATCATACTTGTCAAATAATCCCAATAAAAGGGCATGAGTTCAGGGAGCCTGGGTGGCTCAGTGCGGTTAAAGCCTCTGCCTTCAGCTCAGGTCATGATCTCAGGGTCCTGGGATCGAGCCTCACATCAGGCTCTCTGCTCAGCGGGGATCCTGCTTCCCCCTCTCTCTCTCTGCCTGCCTCTCTGCCTACTTGTGATCTCTGTCTGCCAAATAAATATTTTTTTTTAAAAAAGGTCATGAATTCTTTGGGACCTCTTGGAAGCACTTCTCCCGAGGGAAGAAGGATCCAGAAGTATTGTCTTAGTCTTCTAAAGTGTGCAGTGATATTGAGTAAAGCAGAGAACCTGTAATTTATAACTGACCCCACTCCCAACTTGATTCATGGTTAAATTCTAAACTCTGAAGTCACTGGGGATGTAGGTATCATTGATTGCATGGGTTCCCCTATAACAGTCAGTAGTCCTAGAGACAAATATGAAGAAGGAATAGCAGCATGTCATCTGGTGGAGGTGTTGCTACACTCAGAGGAAACCAAGTTGACCAGATATACACTGAGGAGTCCTTTGCAACCTTTCAGAAACACTTAGGGGAGAAACTCTAGAGAAACCTGAAGTCATGTATTATACAGATGGGGGCACGAACAAATTTTATGAGGTATTATTATTTATGTCATATCCACAGGCTGGTGAGACCTGAAAAAATGAGAAACACACTTAAAACTCCTATCCCTCTGGATCAGCTGCACATGATTTTATGGTGGAAGTGATCTTTGACCCGTGTTTTGAGCAGTACAAAGTGCTTAACACTTAGAAAGATGGTCCAAAGGGCATTTCAGATTAGAACAGAGGGGCTATGTACAAAAACAAAGGTACTGACTATGCCTATTCACAAGGAGCAATTTGTGTGGACCAAGTGTTTTCCATTTTGTATGGCTATTCAAGTACTTAGTAGGGATCTTGCCATTTGACTACAGTCACCAACTGAGAGCAGCTCAAATATTTCTTGTAACTGTTGAAATCATTAAAATGTTACAATTGAAAAGAACCACCCTATTCTCAACTCCCCACCCCACCAAGAGCAAGGGATAATTGCAAAAGGTATTAGTAAGCTAAAGGCTCACAAACACCTTGTTTGAGGGGTGCCCAGGTGGCTCAGTAGGTTAAGCCTCTGCCTTTGGCTCGGGTCATGTTCTCAGGGTCCTGGGATTGAGCCCCACATAGGGCTCTCTGCTTAGTAGGGAGCCTGCTTCCCACACCCCCTGCCTACTTGTGATCTCTGCCTGTCAAATAAATAAATAAATAAATAAATCTTTTAAAAAAAACAACACCTTGCTTGAATACAACATCTGTTTTCTCATGTAAACATAGAGGAGCTAAAAATCCCTATAAACTTTAGAAGGCTGAAAGAATACTAAAAATCAAGTTAGCAGGTCATAACGATTTCTTTTTTTAATCTAATAGTTGACTAATCCAACATACAAGGAAGACAGAAGTTGTCTATATAATTCCTTGGACAGAAAGCTGCCTGTATAATTCCTTGAGGTTCAGATAGCATTTGTACTTATAAGAAAAAAGAAAATAGCACTGAGAATGTTAATATTTACTTGTTAGCAGATCACATTGTTTAATTCCAACACATAAATGTCATGATAGAATCTACAAACTGAACATTGTGATTTTAATTTAGATTATTTCATGTCACTTTTCAAAACTTATTTCTTTCACACTGTCTCAAATAAGTGGGTGAATTTACTTGTCAGAAGTTATAAAATTAAGAAAAGAGAAATTATAAAAGTAGAATTAAATATATATAAACAAGTAAAATGACCTTGTGTTAGTGTCATCAAATAACCTAGAGCAAGCACTGAATACAGTACCAAATGTGATTTCTTTGACAACCCAGGTCAAAAAAAAAAAAAAGACAACTCTAAAATTTAGTAAACAGATTAAAAATAAAAACATAAGATTTCTTATGTTTCCAAAGAGATTTGACTGTGGCAGTTTTTCAAAGATTATAAATGAAAATATTGGTAAAATACACAAGAATGGTTATCTATGAAGATAGGTACATTATATTTAGCCTTTCCATTGTTACAGTATCAAAACTACATTGTTATCAAAATTAAATACCAAAAAAATTTTATGTCAAAGCTAAAATAGTCACTAATATTTCCTTTTTAGTACCTTTGATTTTAAACAATGCTTAGGTTCATAGAGTCACATCACCCAGGCACGCTTTCATCATGTTTCATGTATTACACTTAAAATAAAATTTATGTGTTATGCATATTGCCATAAAACTCTAAATTAGTATGACCTACACAAAGAATAGTTGGAGTTGTAAAGGATAAGGCCTTACCCTTGAAGGACTTATGATCTGATTGAGGAGATAAGATTACACTAAATGTGCAACATATGACCGTACCCTTATATCAAATGAGTGTGACAGCAGTAACAGCCATAGGAACTAAAAGGGCAGTCTGAGGGACGAAGGCAAGATTACAGAGGAGAAAGGGACCCCATTTCAATTGGTCCCCTGAATTTAACTGGTATCTCCATCAAACCATTTTGAACACCCATGAAATCAGCCTGAGATGTAAAAATACAGATCTGGATCTCTACAAGCAGAAAAGTGACTGCCTTTGGCAAGGTAAACCATGCAGAGTAATGAAACTGTGGAGAGACATTAGAAGACAAACACAAGGGAGAGGGAGTCACCATAAGCTGACACCTGAAAAATGATATAACACAAGAGCACAAAATCAGAACCCTTAGAAATCTGCTCTAGTAAGAGACATTCCTCCAGGAAGGGAAATTTGGAAATTAAAAGGCAAAATTCTACGTAGGGCCTTGTGGTCTCAGGTTATGAGGGACCACAGAGTAAAAGGAGATTCCTAAAACAGTAGAGGGCCCGAGTGTTGGAGCCAGGAAGCAGGTTATGGTCAGCAAGCCCGGGAAAAGACCCTCAGCTGGGATTGCCAGAAGCTGTGAACCTGACAGCTTGATATATGCTCTTTTCCTTGAAAGGTCTGAAAAAAAATGTGAAACTTGTGCTCACCACTGGGCAAAAACTTACAGAGCAATAATGGCCAGGAAAAGGCTTTAGGACAAAACCTAGACCTGATTCCAGAGCTTTGGGTGCACACTCAAGCCAGCAGCCATTCCTGGTTTTAGAAGTACAAAGGGCAGAGGCTCTCTTGGGCTCCTGAAAACATTTCTAATAGAGTAGCTTTGGGCATGCACAGCAGGAGGCTGCAATTTTCAGAGGTGCAAAGCAGAAGGGGAGACTGTCCTGGAGAGCTGATTAAAGAGAATAGACTACAAATTTTCTACTCTGGGCCAGAAGTTTGGCTGCAGCCACTTTTGCACTGACCCTGAAGAGGCACGGAAGGGGTGGGGGTAGGGGAAAAAAAGTCTGATTTCTACTGAGCCCATCCCCTAGACAGGGAGTGGGGCAACTCCAACACAGGCAGGTTGCCTGAGAAACAGTGTGGCAGACCCCTCCCCCAGAAGACAGCCTGGAAGAACAGATGGAAGACAAAACTTTGGATCATATAAAACTGTAAAATCCCAACACCAGGGGAAAACTATATATTGACTTCCAGGTGTGGCCTCACATCCTGATTATTTTTTAGATATAATTATCCTTCTCTTTTCTTTCTTTTTTTCCTTCTCTCATGCTGTTTTCCCTTGCTGTATTTTTCTTTATACCTCCTCCTCATTTCAACTGGATGCCTATTATACCAACTCATTTTTTATAGTAGCTGTTTGAACTTGTATTTTTATACACCTATATTTTTATAGATATATGCTTTATTTTAGCCCATGTTTCACTCTATTCAGGTTTCCTTTTAATATATACAAAATTGACTTTCCTAAGGCAGGATGAGAGGAAGGAAAGAAGGAAGGAAGGAAGGTTGTATGTGCATAAAGAAGAGTAGCTTACCCCTGTTTGTGGGAGTCAGAGGTGCTGATTTTGAGGCTTTTCTCTTCTTTATTATCTCCTTTCTAACTAATAATTTGTATCTCTGATTTCCAGATCTAGGAAGATGTGCTACCACCAACCACCTTCTGACAATGACTATACACCATATGAAATTTTTAAGTGACCTCAATGTCATACAACCCCAGTGGTTTTAATGTGGGGGCTATTGAATAGACAGTTCCATAGTCTTCCCAAACTCTGGATTTTTCCTTCTGTCTCTCTTTTGTCACATATTTTGTAGTATGTCTGCATCTGTGTCTGCACCTTTATCCCTCCTATGGAGATAGTAAAAAAGAAATATCAAACTTAGATACTTTAAGTCATTTGTAAGTGCACATTTTTCACTCAGTCTTCCCTCCATTCCCATAGCGAGTTACAAGTTGCTGGCATAAAGTGATTATTATCAGTCTTATGGAGATTAATACAAGCAAAGCTAACAGTACCCTTCTCTTCTAGTTAATGCCTGTGATCAGAGATTTCCATATTTATAGAAAAGAGAAAGGACACAAGATGAAATCAGTTATCTTATAAGCTTCAAGAACAACCTAATCTCTTTCAAATATCAAATAGCAACTCCCCTCTCCATACTTCAAAACATTAATATAGAGTTGAGGATCCATATCTTCGACAAAACAGGAAAAAATATACAGTGGGAAAAAAGTCTCTTCAATAAATGGTGCTGGGAAAATTGGACAGCTATATGTAGAAGAATGAAACTTGACCGTTCTCTTGCACCATACACAAAGATAAACTCAAAATGGATAAAAGACCTCAACGTGAGAGAGGAATCCATCAGAATCCTAGAGAACATAGGCAGTAATCTCTTCGATATCAGCCACAGCAGCTTCTTTCAAGATATGTCTCCAAAAGCAAAGGAAACAAAAGCAAAAATAAATTTTGGGGACTTCATCCATATCAAAAGCTTCTGCACAGCAAAGGAAACAGTCAAAAAAACAAAGAGGCAACCCACGGAATGGGAAAAGATATTTGCAAATGACAGTACAGACAAAAGGTTGATATCCAGGATCTATAAAGAACTCCTCAAACTCAACACACACAAAACAGATAATCATATCAAAAAGATGACCTTCAACAAACAAATGGATAAAGATGTGGTCCATATATACAATGGAATATTACTCATCTAGCAGAAAGGATGAATACCTAACTTTTGCATCAACATGGATAGGACTGGAGGAGATTATGCTGAGTGAAATAAGTCAAGCAGAGAAAATCAATTATCATATGGTTTCACTTACTTGTGGAGCATAAGGAATAACATGGAGGACATTAGGAAAAGGAATGTAAAAGTGAATTGGGGTAAATTGGAGTGGGAATGAAGCCTGAGAGACTGTGGACTCTGAGAAACAAACAGAGGATTTTTTTGTGTGTGTGGGGATGGGGGGTTAACTGAGCCTGGTGGTGGGTACTAAGGAGGAAGGGCACATAGGTGTGGAAACCTTTTCCTTTCTTCTCTTCGAGGTTCTTTACTGGCCTGATAATTGATGTAAGACATTAAAAAAAAAAAACAAATTTCATGCCTTTGGGAGTCCCATAAAAATATGACCCTCAGGCAGTCAAGTAATTATGATGTATATACCTCAAAGCCTCAAAGGGGTGGAAGAGAATTCACAGGAAGATGAAAGGAGCAAATATTTGGTAAACAACTATTTGCTATGCTGTGCAGTTAAGTCTTTCTGACATTAAAAGTTATGTCTTCTTAAAATTTAAAATAAAACATATTTCTTCTTTCCCAGGTTTCAGCACCAAAAGAATAACAAAAGCTATCACTGGTAATAGCTCTTTTCTTTGTTCAGGACTCCTACTTAAATTAATAGGGAGATTAAAAGCTCTTCCTGAGGGACGCCTGGGTGGCTCAGTTGGTTGGGCAGCTGCCTTCGGCTCGGGTCATGATCCCAGCGTCCTGGGATCGAGTCCCGCATAGGGCTTCTTGCTCAGCAGGGAGCCTGCTTCTTCCTCTGCCTCTGCCTGCCATTCTGTCTGCCTGTGCTCGCTCTTTCCCCCTCTCTCTCTCTGATAAATAAATAAAATCTTAAAAAAAAAAAAAGCTCTTCCTGAAATAATTCACATGCCAAAATGACACGTTCTGAGGTGGTATATTCTGCTCTCCATTAAGTTCATCATGGGAAACTCTTTCTGTCTGTGTAGTATCCCATGGTTGACAAACCCGAGCTGAAAGTTTATGGAATGTGTCTTTTTTCATTCTTCATCTGCCCATATGGTCTAGACTCATAAGGATTGGTCCTTCTCCTAGAATGGCACTAGTAATGATTCTACAATGATGAGAACAATGTAAATTGTAAACTTGGTGGGAAAAGCACAAGACTGTGAGTTAGATGACCAAATTTGAGACATACTTGCCACTGATTAGTTCTGTGACCTTAGGAAGACCTGTATTTTAAATGACCTTTGAGTTTGTTCTTAATCTGTAAAGTGGTGAAGTGCTTACGTGGAAGGCTGTTGAGAGGATTAAATGAGATGTTGGGATTTTATTTTAACCTATTCATTTCTACGGCACTGAAATAATTTTAGTGGACTAATTTAGGTAAAATGTGTTATTTATGTAAACATAAAAATGAGTTAATACCCAATGAATATCAGGTGACCTTTATTTTTGTGTGTGTGTTTAATTTTTTAAAATTTGAATATAGTTGACACATAATTTTACATTAGTTTCAGGTGTACAACATAGAAATTTGACAAGTTTGTACATTATACTAAGTTCACAACTATAGTTACTGTCTGCCACCATACAATGCTATTACAATATCATTGACTATATTCCCTATGCTGTGCCTTTTATTCACATGACTTACTCATTCCATATCTGGAAGCCTGTATCTCCCACTCCCCTTCACCCATTTGAATCATCCCCTACACCCCTCCCTTCTGGCAACCAGCAGTTTGTTCTCCACATTTATAGCTTTAATTCTGTGTTTTGCTTATTTTTTCATTTGTGGGGTTTTTTTCCATGTAGGAGTAAAATCATATGGTATTTGTCTTTCTCAGTTTGACTTATTTCACCTAGCATAATACCCTCTATGTCCATCCATGTTGTTTCAAATGACATAATCTCATTCTTTTTAAAGGCTACATTATCTATATATAACCCACATCTTTCTTATCCCTTTGCAGATGACCTCTAGTTGGGTGAACCTGGTAGTGGGTATTATGGAGGGCATGGTTTGCATGGAGCACTGGGTGTGGTGCATAAACAATGAATTCCAGTACACTGAAAAAAATTTTTAAAAATACACATTTTTAAAATAAATAAATAAATAGAATCATATTTAAGATTAAAAAAAGAATAGTGTAATCTCGTCATTTTAAGTTTAGTGTCTTTTAATTTTCATTTCATTTCTATACTTTCTTTCGGTTCATCTTAAATAATTTAGACAAGCTTTAAGTGCATATTAGAAAGTATATGAATACCTAAATTGTATCTTTAGTGAATGTAGATTTGTTTACCCTCTGGAAGATTTAAAGTATGACTTTCACCATCATCCTTCCCTCAAAGATGTGGTGCCTGGTGTCACCAATTTGTCCTTTCATGAATCAAATTCATTGTTTCAGCTAGTTAAGCACTGAGCCATGAATGGAGCTGTTATTAAAAAGTTACAAAGTCACAAACCTGGACCAAGCTTTTCCACTTATATAAGGCCAGAGTCAGGAATCTGCCTTCACAGTCACAGACACATGTTGGAGTGCAGAAGTACCAGGGCGTTAGAGAAGACTCTGGTAATGCTATCTTTATAGTCTGAATCAAAGCCCGCTACTCTCTGAGCTGTACCTAACTTGAAGAGGCAGACCTTGCCACTACAGGCAGCTCAGGACAAGGTAAGAGAGGTTGGGAAATCAGGTAAGAGTGATTTTCCTTTCATGGTTATTTTTGCAGGGCAAGGATATAATTTACCAGCCAAACAACTGAAATTACACCTTGAAGAAAGAACAAGCAATGTCAAGCAAGGCGAGCTTTTCAGTCTCATAATGTTAATGGACAATTCATCAAAATCTCACACCCTTTTTTCCCTAAAAGTCTTCACTAAATTAGTCTTCCATATGGCTAGTAATATGCTAAAACAAATAAAAACTTGTAAGCATTTACTTGATCTTTTTGCACCCTAAAATTCCTAAAGGCAAATATCACAAATAACAGAAATTATATATACAAAATATATCATTTTATACAATAAAAATGTGATAGCTATTTCTACAGGGACAGATTAGATAGTGGGTTATTTGGATCAAATCATCTGGCTGGAAACAACTACGGATAAGTTACCTTAAAAGCACTGAGGAATTGAAAAGAGAATGCAGCCATGTTAGGCCAATTTGGGGAGGGAAACTTGAATCTAAAGAGACTAGAGGATTAGTTGAGTGCCAAAGTTGCTTTTTCCTTGAAACTCTTAAAGGGGTAAGGGTGACAGAAGTGCAGACACAGAGCACATTCAGTGTAAAAGTTCTTATAGGATACCTTGTCCATCATTAAGCTCAGTCCCAAAGGGCTACACTTTTGGGTTTAGGAGGAACCAGAACTAATCTCTCATCTCCTGAACCTCTGGAGAGAATGCTGCTCTGGGCCTAAGCAGAGCAGGAGAAGGAAAAGGAAAAGGAAAAGATAAAATAACCAATAAGTTGTGGTCATGGACCTGTCCTCATATAGATTTATTCCCCAGGAACATATAGCATAAATGGACAATGAATCTAGTTTTAAGTGGGGCATTAAAGGCAGCCAGAAGAGGGAGAGTACACTCACTACAAACTTCCGGGAATATCCAAAAATAGTTTTTTAAGGACAATAACCAGTGAAACAGTTGAAGATAATCAGATGTGTAAGGAAATTTTTTAAAAATCAGACATGAACAGTTTATATTACATTAATTGGTAATTTTCATGAATTTTGTGACAAAATCAGGCAATTCAATATGGAGTCCTCTCTTCTAATGCACAGATTATGTTATGTAAATATCATGACATCATCTTTATATTTTTCAGTATGTCAAAAATTAATGTATCATAGAAGTAGTTGCATGCTGTATGCTTTTCAGTGAAGTGTTGAAGATTAGTTACTAGCACTCATATTTAGTTACACAGAACCATTGTCAGCTTTAGTACAAGGTCTGATGCTTCTAAAATAAACATTGTGATTGGTATATAAACAGATATTTCCAATAATAGCCACACAGAATCATTTTCTGAGTTATCTAGAGAATAGTAAAAGATAAATCCATTTTTAATTTTCTAAACTCCAGTGTAGCTAAAGTAGAAAACAAAACCAAATAATTAAAGTGACAACAATAAAATCTTCACTCAAATCCAAAAAGGTTACTATAGTAACTTAAGATCGGAACATTAGAATAAAAGTAGAATGAAAAGATAAT
>NC_081575.1:51509784-51534098 GCF_022355385.1 Mustela nigripes | reverse complement strand
CAAAAGTTGGGTATTTGTCCTTTCTGATGGAGGCATAATACTCCATAGTGTATATGGGCCAGATCTTCCTTATCCATTTGTCCGTTGAAGGGCATCTTGGTTCTTTCCACAGTTTGGTGACCGTGGCCATGGCTGCTACAAACATTGGGGTACAGATGGCCCTTCCCTGATACTGATGATTATCTGTTTTTTGTGTGTTGAGTTTGAGGAGCTCCCATTTCATGGATTTCCTCTCTGTTTTATTGACTGTTGCCTTTGCTGTGCAGAAGCTTTTTGGCAGACTTACTTTTTTAAAATTTTTTAATTTATATTCAATTAATTAACATATAACGTGGTAATGGTTTCAGAGCTAAAGGTCAGAGATTCATATATAATAAACAGTGCTTGTTACATCATATACTCTCTTTAATGTCCATCACCCAGTTGCCCTATACCCCCAGTGCCCTCCTCTCCAACAACCCTCAGTTTGCTTCCTATGATTAAGTCTCTTGTGGTTTGTCTCCATCTCTAATTTCATCTTATTTTATTTTTTCCTCTCTTCCCTTATGATCCCCCATCTTGTTTCTTAATTTCCACATATGAGTGAGATCATATGATAATTGTCTTTCTCTGATTGACATTTCACTTAGCATAATACCCTCTAGTTTCACCCATGTTGCCACAAATGGCAAGATTTCTTTTCTCTTTTCTTTTATTTTCTTTTTTTATCCTTAATGGCTGAGTAGTATTCAGTATATATACTGAATACTATATATATATATATGTATATATACACACACACACAAACACACACACATATATCCATATATATAAATGGATATGTACATATATATACATATTTACATATATATATATATATATGTGTGTGTGTGTGTGTGTGTGTGTGTGTGTGTGTGTGTAACTGAAACAGGAAGAAATAGAAAACCAGCAAGGAAACTGTTTTGTGAGAAAGGCTTACATTGCATATATATGCACATATATATATGTATATATACCATATATAGGCTTGAATTAGCATATATATATATATAGAGAGAGAGAGAGAGTATATATATACTATGTAAAAAGCCCAGCTGTCCATTGACAGATGAATGGGTAAAGAAAATATGTCATGTGTAATATATATTACACATGACATATACATCATATATATTACACATGACATATTTTCTTATATATATAATGTATATGTCTATATATATTAATGTATATGTCATGTGTAATATATATTACACATGAAATATTTTCTTTACCCATTCGTCTGGGTTATATATATATATATGACATATTTTCTTTACCCATTCATCTGTCAATGGGAAGCTGAGCTTTTTACATAGTTTAGCTATGTGGATATTGATGCTATAAATATCAGGATGCATGTACCCATTCAGATCACTACTTTTGTATCATTGAAATAAATCTCTAGGAGGGCAATTGCTAGATCCTAGGGTAGCTCTATTTTCAACTTTTTTTAAAAAATATTTTATTTATTTATGTGAAAGAGGGAGTGAGTGAGCAAGAGAGAGCATGAGCAAGGGGAGGGGCAGGGAGAGAAAAAGAATCCCCACTGAGCAGGGAACCTGACATGGGGCTAGATCCTGGGGTTTCAGGATTATTACCTGAGCCAAAGGCAGACAATTAATCAACTGAGCCATCCAGGTACCCCTACTTTCAACTTTCTGAGGAACCTCCATACTGTTTTCCAGAGTGGTTATACCAGTTTGTATTCCCACCAACATTAAAGGGATCCCATTTCTCCACATCCTTGCCAGCATCTGCTGTTTCCTGAGTGGTTAATATTAGTCATTGTGACCTATGTGAATTGGTATCTCACTGTGGATTTTATTCGCATTTCCCTGATACTGAGTGATATGCAGCTTTTTTCATATATCTGTTGGCCATTTCTATGTCTTCTTTGGAGAAATGTCTGTTCATGTCTTCTGCCCATTTCTTTATTGAATTATTTGTTCTTTGGGTGTTGAGTTTGACATATTCTTCAGAGATTTTGGATATTAACCTGTTCTCTGATAAGATATTTGCAAATATCTTCTGCCATTCTATCAGTTGTCTTTTGGCTTTTTATCTTGATCAACTCACAGTGGCTCATTTTGTCTTTGTTTCCCTTGCCTTTAGTCTTGTCTAGCAATAAGTTCCTGAGGCTGAGGTCAAAGTGGTTGTTGCTTGTGTTCTCTAGGATTTTGATGGATTCCTCTCTCACATTTAGGTGTTTCATCCATTTTGAGTCCTTTTTTGTGTGTGGTGTAAGGAAATAGTCCAGCTTCATTCTTCTTGTGTGGATGTTCAATTTTCCCAACACCATTTGTTGGAGAGAATGTCATTTTTCCATTGGATGTTCTTTCCTGCTTTGTTGAAGTGTAGTTGGCCATTGAGTTGAAGGGCCATTGGGCTCTTTATTCTGTTCCATTGGTTTATGTGTCTGTTTTTGTGCCAATACCATTCTGTCTTGGATATCAAAGATTTGGGTATTTTTTAAGGTTTTATTTATTTATTTGACAGAGAGAGAGATCACAAGTAGGCAGAGAGGCAGGAAGAGAGAGAGGGGGAAGCAGACTCCTGGCTGAGCAGAGAGCCTGATGTAGGGCTTGATCCCAGGACCCTGAGACCATGGCCTAAGCCTAAGGTAGAGGCTTAACCCACAGCTTAACCCAGGTGTCCCATGATCACAGCTTTGTAATACAGCTTGAAGTCCAGAATCATGATGCCACCAAGTTTGGTTTTCTTTTTCAACATTCATTTGGATAGTCAGGTCATTTCTGGTTCCATACAAATTTTAGGATCATTTGTTCTAGCTCTGTAAAAAACAGTTGATGATATTTTGATAGGAATTGCACTGAATATATAGATTACTCTAGGTAGCATAAGTATTTTAAATATTTGTTTTCCAATCCATGAGCACGGAATTTTTTTCCATTTCTTTGTGTCTTCCTCAATTTCTACCATGACTGTTCTATAGTTTTCTGTGTATAGATCCCTTGCCTCTCTAGTTAGGTTTATTCCTAGGTATCCTGTGGTTTTGGTGCAGTTGTAAATGGGATTAAATCCTTAGTTTCTCTTTCATCTGTCTCACTATTACTGTATAGAAATGCAACTAATTTCTGCCATGTTGCTGAATTTCTGTATGAGTTCTAGCAATTTTGGGGTGGAGTGTGTTCCATTTTCCACATAGAGTATCATATCATCTGTGAAGAGTGAGAGTTTGACTTCTTCTTTGCCAATTCAGATGCCTTTTATTTCTTTTCTTTTTCTGATTGCTGAGGCTAGGATTTCCAGTACTATGTAGAACAGTGGTGGCACTGGACATCCATCATTTTCCTGATATTAGGGGAGGAGATCTCAGTTTTTCCCCTTTGAGAATGATATCTGCTGTGAGTTTTTTGTAGATGGCTTTTGATATTGAGATTACATTCCCTCAATCCCTACACTGTGGAGAGTTTTAATCAAGAAGGGATGTTATATTTTGTCAAATGCTTTTTCTCTATTGAGAGGATCATATGGTTCTGGTTCTGCTCCTTTATTAATGCAGTATATCACATTGATTGATTTGTGGAAGTCAAACCACCCTTGCAGCCCAGAAATAAATCCCACTTGGCCATGGCGATGAATAGTTTTAATGTACAGTTGGATCTTATTGGCTAGTATCTTGGTATGAATATTTGCATTCATGTTCATCAGGGATATTTGTCTGTACTTCTATTTGGTGAGGTATTTGTCTGGTTTTGAGATTAAGGTAATGCAGGACTCATAGAATTAGTTTAGAGGTTTTCCTTCCATTTACACTTTTTGAAACAGCTTCAGAAGAATAGGTATTAATTCTTCTTTAAATGTTTGGTAGAAATGCCTTGGGAAGCCATCCAGTCCTAGACTCATTCATTGGGTGATTTTTTATTATTGCTTCAGTTTCTTTGCTGGTTATGTGTCTGTTCACGTTTTCTATTTCTTCCTGTTTCAGTTCCTTTAGTTTATCTTTTTAAGAATATATTTATTTAGGGGTGCATGTGTGGCACAGTCATTAAGCAGCTGCCTTTGGCTCAGTTCATGATCCCAGGGTCCTGGGATCAAGCCCCGCATTGGGCTCCCTGGTCGGGGGGGAACCTGCTTCTCCCTCTCCCACTTCCCCTGCTTGCATTCCCTCTCTCGCTGTCTCTCTCTCTCTCTGTCAAATAAATAAATAAAATCTTTTTTTAAGTAGTTATTTATTTTAAAGAGAGATAAAGAGAGATCATGAGCAAGGGGGAAGTATCGAAGAAGAAGCAGACAACCCACTGTGCAGGGATCCTAATGGGGATCTCAATCACAGGACCCTGGGATCATGTCCTGAGCCAAAGGCAGAGGCTTAACTCAACAAGCCACCCAGGAGCCCAGTTTTAGAATGTATATGTCTCTAGGAATGCATCCATTTCTTCCAGATTGCCTAATTTGTTGGCATATAGTTGCTTATAATATGTTCTCATAACTATCTGTATTTCTTCAGTATTGGTTATGATCTCTCTTTTTTCATTCATGATTTTATTAATTTGGGTCCTTTCTCTTTTCTTTTTGATAAGTCTGGCCAGGGATTTATCAATTATATTAATTCTTTAAAGGAATCAGCTCCTAGTTTCTTTTATCTGTTCTAATGTTCTTTGGTTTCTATTCATTGATTTCTGCTCTAATCTTTATTCATTCCCTCCTCCTTCTGGGTTTAGGATTTATCTGTTGTTCTTTCTCTAGCTCCTTTAATTGTATGGTTAGGTTGTGTATTTGAGACCTTTCCTGTTTCGTGAGAAAGGCTTGTATTGCTATATACATCCCTCTTAGGACGGCCTTTGCTGCATCCCAAAGGTTTTGAGCAATTGTTTTCATTTTCACTTGTTTCCATGATTTTTTTTAATTCTTCCTTACTTTCTTGTTTGACCCATTCATCCTTTAGTAGGATGCTCTTTAGCCTCCATGTATTTGAGTTCATTCCAAATTTCCTCCTGTGATTGGGTTCGAGTTTTAAATCATTGTATTCTGAAAATATGCAGGGAATGATCCCAATCTTGTGGTATCTTTTGAGACCTCATTTGTGACCCAGTATGTGATCTATTCTGGAGAATCTCCTATGTGCACTATAGAAGAATGTGTATTCTGTTGCATTAAGATGAAATGCACTGAATTTATCTGTGAAGTCCATCTGGTCTGGTGCATCATTCAAATCCCTTGTTTCCTTGTTGATCTTCTGCTTAGATTATTTGTCCATTTTTGTGAGTATATGAATAATACAATCATAATCCTATGATTATATTATTGTCAATGTATCTCTTTAGTTTGGTTATTAACTGGATTATATAATTGGCTGCTCCCAGATTAGGAGCATATATATTTACAATTATTAGATCTTCTTGTTGGATAGATCCTTTAATTGTGATATGGTGTCCATCCTCATCTGTTATTACAGTCTTTGGCTTAAAATCTAGTTTATCTGGTATAAGAATTGCTCCCTCAGCTTTCTTTTCATGTCCATTAGCATGAAAAATTATTTTCCACCCCCTCACTTACAATCTGAAAGTGCTGTATCTAAAACATCCCTTGCAGGGGTGCCTGGGTGGCTCAGTTGGTTAACTGTCTAACTTTGGCTCAAGTCATGGTCTCATAATCCTGGGATCAAGTCTCTCATTGGGATCCCTGCTCAGTGGGGAGTCTGCTTCTCCCTCTGCCTGCCACTCTCCCTGTTTGTACTCTCTGTCTCTCTCTCTATGTCAAATGAATAACTAAAATCTCCAAAAAGTAAATAAAATGTTTCTCTTACAGACAACATATCAATGGGTCTTGCTTTTTTATCAAATCTGACACCCTGTGTTTATTGACTGGGGCATTCATCCCATTTACATTCAGAGTAACTGTTGAAAGATATGAATTTAGTACCATTGCAGTACCTGTAAAGTCACTGTTTCTATATATTGTCTCTGTTCCTTTCTGGTCTATGTTACTTTTGGGGTCTGTCTTTGCTTACAAGATCTCCTTTAATATTTCTTGCAGGGCTGGTTTAATGGTGACAAATTCTTTTAGTTTCCATTTTTCCTGAAAGCTTTTTAATTCTCATTCTATTTTGAATGACATCCTTGCTGGTAAAGTATTCTTGGCTGCATATTTGTCTCATTTAGTACCCTGAGTATATCATGCCAACCCTATCTGGCCTGCCAGGTCTCTGTGGATAGTCTGCTGCCAGTCTAATATTTCCACCCTGATAGGTTACAGAACACTTGTCCTGAGTTGCTTTCCGGATTTTCTCTTTGTCTCTGAGATTTTCAAGTTTCACTATTATATGTTGAAATGTTGATCTCTCTTTATTGATTTTGTGTGGAGTTCTCTGTGCCTCTTGAACTTGAATGCCTGCTCCCTTCCCCGGGTTAGGGAAGTTCTCCACTATAATTTGTTCCAATATAATTTCTGTCCTTCTCTTTCTTTCCTCTTCTTCTAGGATCCCAATTCTAATATTGTTTTGCTTTATGGTATTATTTATCTCTCAAATTCTCCCCTTGTGTTCCAGTAGTTGTTTATCTCTCTTTTTTCAGCTTCTTTATTCTCCATAATTTTGTCTTCTATATCACTAAATCTCTCTTCGGTCTCACTTATCCTAGAAGTTAGAGCTTCTAATTTTGGTTGCATCTTACTAAAAGCTTTTTTATTTCGATTTCATTAGATTTTAGTTCTTTTATTTCCACATTGTGACATTCTCTAGTGTATTCTATGCTTTTTTTCAAGTATAGAAAAGATACTATAGGTACTATCTTTCTCATCATTATTTTGAACTTATACCCATACTGATTATGTCCCTGGCAGTCAGTACTGTCTCTTGTTCTCTTTTTTGAGGTGTGTTTTTCCATCTTGTCATTCTTATAGGCAGTGGACACTTCTCTTTTTGTAGAATTGCAACTATTCTTTTCTGGAATCTCTGGTTGAATTTGCAGGTGATCAGAATGATTTGACAGCAATCTAGCTAAATTCCTGGGACCAGTTGAAATTAGATCTCCTACACCTCTGCCATCCTGGACTATCTCTGGGCAGTCTACATATTTTAAGAATTTTCATTTAATGTTGTGTGGACCTTCACCTTTATTGCTGAAACTTTGAACAAGTGCCAATAAATAATGACTGAGAGGATACTGAACAAGACTTATATGCATTTAGAGACCTGTAAAGTATGAATGAATGCTACCTATATTTTCAATTGTTTGTATTAAATTTACATTCATTCTGCCTAAAGTTATTCTTCCAAAATTAAGTTACATTTGATCTGATTCCTAAGTTATTAGTGTTTAAGATATCATACCAGTTTTTAGGAAATATGTAAACATTGTGTATATATATATATATATATATATATATATATATACTGGTTGATAAACTAAGCATATTTGTAAGAACTGTCCCAATACATTTAATAAATCTGTCCCATCAAAGTGTTTCTGGTGTTTTTCTACAAATACTGTCACCCTGACATTGATCTTTATCTCAATATATTCTCTTAATAATTAGAAACAGTATACATTTGTAAATTAAAAGTTAAATATACATTGCATATTCTAAGTTAGCAGGCCAAAGAGACTATTTTTCCCTAACTGAAAATAAGACAAATGACTACCATGCTACAGTACTTGTCTAACTCTTATATTCATTAATTATTTAGGAATAATTCTGTGAAAATCCAGAGAACACTTATGATGGTGAGTTTTCAACAGTTCTAGAAGATAAGAAATGTTCATGAATTTATCATGTATTAAAATGTAGAGAAAAACCATTGCTCATTATTTCAAATTCCATCCCAAGTTGTCACAGAAAATATTTCAGATAATTTTACCTAATTACACTTTCATCTAACCAATATGCCACTGATCTCAACCCTATTTCCAATTATACTATATGGTTACAACATTGGTGGGCCTAATGTGTGTGTGTGTGTGTGTGTGTGTGTGCGCGCGCGCGCGCATGCGCGCGCTCGCCCATGCATATGTGCAAGCAGGCGTGTGTGTGTTTTGTTTTTTTTCTTTTGCAATAGGAGCATAAAAATAGAAATTAAGAGCCAAGGTCTGAAATCAAACTACCTGGATTCAGCTCATAATAATACCTATTTAACTGAGTTAGTACATGGAAATCCTTAGAGGAGTTCTGGTACATTGTATGTGTTATATAAATTTTAACTATCATTATATATGTTTGTTATCATCATTTTTTTAATGGTATTATAACATACAAAGCTTTCTCGAAGAAGGATCTTTTTTTCTGAAAAGTGAAATTTAATACTGAATTTTATTTAATCTTAAATGCCTTTGATTATAAGATACATTAATTATTTTATGTACCTCTAGGAAATAAGTATTACCAGTTAGATATGACACAATGTTTTTCTATCACTTACAATCTTTATTGAAAGGGTTATTTTTTGACATATTTACACAGAAAATCTCACGATATATTATTCTAGTCTGTATATTAAAAAAATAAATAAATAAGAGAACTAAATTGGTTTACAGCAGTCCTGAAAAAAACTTCCTCACATTGAGTCCAGTTCTTCTGTATGATTTTCAAGTCAGATGCATCATGGCCCATGTTTTTCCACACAATATTGTTTTCTGTGTCTTCAAAAACATCAGTAGTGAGGCATTTTTACAGAGGCTCCACTCTAGTCACCAGGAATTTCTATGAAGCCATTGACACTTATTCTACAATTTCTGATGATGGAGTTCTCTTGGTTATATCAGAAAGTGTTAATAAAAAGTTTAAAAAAAAATCAGGATTCGTCCTTTTCTGCAATGATTTTGTTGAGTGAAACACTGAAGGATTGTAGTTGTCCAATCGTGCCTTTAGGAGCAACAATCATATCTGGGCATGCACAACAGTGGTAAATAAAGCATGACTATTAGCTAGCCTAAAGTAACTATAGAATGTCATCAGAACTAAGGCACATTCTAATTTTAAAAATGAAAAACTTAAAGAAAGAATGTGCTTTTGAAATAATAGAATATGGTGACTCATTATTTTGATTTTCTTTAAAAAATATATTTCACCACTAGTGAACTTAGCATAGTTACATTTTGGGGTGAGGATTTATTCTTCTGTGATTTGCTTTTTTACGTCCCTTGTCATTTTTCTATTGAGGCATTTTCCTTTTTCTGTCATTTTGTAATGATTCTTATATATAATATATATTAACTCTGTCATCTTCAGAATTTCCCCAAATCTATAGTTTGCCCATTGACTCATTGGATCTTTTTCCATACCAAATATTATTATTTTTATATAGTCAAATAAGTTTACTTTTTTTTTTATAACTTCAGGTTCTCCAGCCTTCCCAATGTCTCTTCTGTTCCTAAACTAAAAATGTAATCAATTTATTTTTCTTCCAGGGTTTTTATTTTTATTTGTTTACATGTATTTAACCCATCCCTTTTTCTGGTGTGTTTTTTAAAAAATATATTGTGAGATAGGAGTCTAACTTAATTTTCTTCCATATGAATACTCAGTTATCCCAGCACCATGTATGACATATTTCATCTTTTCCCACTGAATTTAAAATGCTGTCTTTGTTGTAGATTAACTTCTCATATATGCAGAGATCTATTATGTGGTACATTTTAGTCTTCAATTTATCTGGAATTTACTTCTTTGTAAATGGTTATCCAGTTGTTTAAAGTTGTTTATTGAATTTTTATGCCTTCTCCACTTGATTGAAACATGATGTTTTCACACATAATGAAATGTGGATGTTTCACATCCATATGACTATTCCACATCCATATGAATGTTCCATCCATATCAGTGCAAATAGCAAGATTTAATTCTTTTTTGTGGCTGAATAATATTCCATTATATATATATACATGTATATGTGTGTATATATATATATATATATACATATTTATTGAACCATTTATTCACAATAACCAAATTATGGAAGCAGCCCAAGTGTCCATCGATAAATGAATGGATACAGAAGGAGATATATATATACACACAAGGGGATATATATGTATGTATATATACACACAAGGGGATATATATATACACACACAAGGGGATATATATATATATATATATATATATGCACACACACACACACACACACAAGGGGATATATATATATATATATATATCCCCTTCTGTATCCATTCATTTATCGATGGACACTTGGGCTGCTTCCACAATTTGGTTATTGTAAATAAATGGTTCAATAAACATAAGGATGCATGTATCCATTTGAATTAGTGTTTTTGTATTTTGGGGGTAAATACCCAGTAGTTCAATTACCAGATTATAGGGGAGTTCTGTTTTTAACTTTTTGAGGAACCTACATAATGTCTTCCATAGTGGCTGCACCAGTTTGCATTCTCACCATCAGTGCAAAGGATTCCTTTGTCTTCACATGTTTGCCAACATTTGTTTCTTTTTTTATTTCAGCCATTCTAATATGTGTGAGGTGATATCTCATTGTACTTTTGATTTGCACTTCCCTGATGATAAGTGATAATGAGAATTTTTTCATGAGTCTGTTGGCCATCTGGATGTCTTCTTTGGCGAAATATCTATTCATGTCTTCTAGCAATTGTTTAATTGAATTATTTGTTTGGGGTGTTGGGTTTTATAAGTCCTTATATATTTTGCATAGTAATGCTTTATTAGATATCTCATTTGCAAATATATTCTCCCATGCAGTAGATTGCCTTTTAATTTTGTTGATTGTTTCTTTCCCCGTGCAGATACTTTTTATTTTATTGAAGTCCCAATAATTTATATGTGTTTTTAATTCCCTTGCTTCAGGAGACATATCTAGGAAAAAATTACTATAGATGATGTTGAATATGCTAATACATACGTTCTTTTCTAGGGTTTTTATGATTTCAGGTCTCATGTTTTGGTCTTTAATCCATTTTGAATTTATTTTTTGTATGGTGTAAGAAAGAAGTCTAGTTTATTTCTTTTACTGTCAGTTTTCTCAACACCATTTGTTGAAAAGACTGTCTTTTTCCCACTGGATATTCTTTCTTGGTTTGTTAAAGATTAATTGAACATATAGTTATGGGGGGTTTGGGGGGTTTTCTATTCTGCTTTATTCATGTGTCTATTTTTGTGCCATTACCATACTGTTTAGATTACTACAACTTTGCAGTATAATGTGAAGTCCAGCTTTGCTTTTCTCTTTCAAGATTGCTTTGGCTATTCAGGGTCTTTTGTGGTTCCATACAAATTTTAGGATTGTTTGTTCTAACTCTGTGAAAAATGTGGTTGGTATTTTGATAGGGATTGCATTAAGTTTGTAGATTGCTTTGGGTAGTTATACACTTTAACAATATTGGTTCTTCCAATAAATGAGCATGGAATATATTTCATTTCTTTGTGTCATCTTCAGTTTCTTTCACCAGTGTCCTATACTTTTCAGAGTAAATGTCTTCCACTTGTTTAGTTAGGTTTAGTCCTACCTATCTTATTATTTGTGCTGCAGTTGTAAAAGGGATTGTTGGTGTGTAGAAAAGCAACATATTTTTGTACATTGATTTTGCACCCTGAAACTTCACTGAATTTTTTACCAGTTCTAGCAGTTTTTGGTGGAGTATTTCATGTTACTTGCCAACAATGAAAGATTTGTTTCTTCCTTACTAACATGAATGCATTTTATTTCTTTTTGTTGTCTTATTGCTGTGGCTAGGAGTTCCAGTACTATCTTGAAAAGAAGCGAGGAGAGTGGACATCCTAGTCTTGTTCCTGACCTTAGGGGCAAAGCTCTCTGTTTTTCACAATTGAAGGATGATGTTAGCTGTGGGTTTTTCATATATAGCCTTCATAATGTTGAGGTATCATCATTGACAGTTTTAATCATTAATGGATGTTATACTTTGTCAACTTTTTTTTCTGTATCTGAAATGATCATATGGTTATCCTTTCTCCTATTGATGTTATGTATTACATTGAATGATTTGCAAATATTGAACCAACTTTTCATTCCAGAAATACATCTCCTTGATCATGGTGAGTGACTTTTTAAAATATGTTGTTGAATTTAGTTGACTAATATTTGCTTGAGGATATTTGTATGTGTGTTCATCAGGGAAAACGGCTTATAGTTCTATTTTTAGTGGTGTCTTTATCAACTTTTGGTATCAATATAATACTGGCCTTATGAAACAAATTTGGAAGTTTTCCTTCCTTTTAGATTTTTTGAAGTAGTTTGAGATGAATAGGTATTAACTCTTCTTTAAATGCTTGGTGAAATTCACCTGTGAAGCCATCTGTTCCTTGAATTTTGGTTTTGGGGTTTTTGATTACTGATTCAACTGATTTCCTGCTTACCAGTCTGCTAAATTTTCTATTTCTTCCTGTTTCAGTTTTGGTAGCTTATATGTTTTTAGGAATGTATCCATTTATTCTACATTATCCAATTTGTTAGTGCAATTTTTCATAATATCCTATTATAATTGTGTTTGTGTGGGTTTTAGTTGTGATTTCTCTTCTCTCATTTATGGTTTTATTTATTTTATCTTTTTTTCTTTTATTCTTGATAAGTCTGGCTAGAGTTTATTCAATTTTATTGAGATTTTTAAAGAAAATCTCCTGGTTACATTGATCTGTTCTGTTGTTGTTGTTGTTGTTGTTGTTGTTGTTTCTATAATATTTACTTGTGCTCTAATCTTTATTATTTCCTTTCTTCTACTGGCTTTAGGCTTCATTTCTTGTTCCATTTCTAATTTCTTTAGGTATAAGTTTAGGTTGTTTATTTGATATTGTTCTTGCTTCTGCAGATAGGCATGTATTGTTATAAGCTTTTGTCTTATAACTGCTTTTCTGCATCCCAGAGATTTTAGACAATTGTGTTTTCATTTTCACTTGTTTCCATGTACTTTTTTATTTCTTCTAATATTTCCTGGTTGACCCACTCATTGTTTAGTAGCAGTTATTTAACCTTCTTGTATTTGTGGTTTTTCTAGATTTTTTCTTATGATTGACTTTTAGTTTCATAGTGTTGTGGTCAGAAAAGATGTAGATATGACTTTGATCTTCTTGAATTTCATCTTCTTGAAGCTGGTTTTGTGGCCTATTATAGGATCTATTCTGGAGACTGTTCGATGTGTACTTGAAGAGAATATCTATTCTGCTTTAGAATGGAATGTTGTGAATATATTTGTTAGATCCATCTGGTCTAGCCATTGCTTCATTGTTGATTTTCTATCTAAATGGTCTGTCCATTGATGTATGTCAGGTGTCCCCTACTATAATTCTCTACTCTTATTGTATTATTTCCCATTAGTTCTTTTATTTTAGCTACTGTTTTATGTATTTGGATGTTCCTATGTTGGATGAATACAGATTTGCAATTGTTATATCATCTTATTGGATTGTCCATTTTATTATTATATAATGTCCTTCTTTGTCTCTTATTACAGTCTTTGTTTTAAAGTCTATTTTTTTCCAATATAAGTATTGCTACCCTAGCTTTCTTTTGAAATCCAGTTGGCTGATAAATGTATCTCCATCCCCTCACTTTCAATCTACAGGTGTCTTTACATCTAAAATGAGTGTCATGTAAGCAGCATATAGATAGGTTATTTTTTTTAAGATTTTATTTATTTTTTTGAGAGAGAACATGAGCAAGGAGAAGGTCAGAGAGAGAAGCAGACTCCCTGTGGAGCTGGGAGCCCGATACGGGACTCAATCCCGGGACTCCGGGATCATGACCTGAGCTGAAGGCAGTCGTCCAACCAACTGAGCCACCCAGGTGTCCCATAGATAATTTTTTTAATCCATCCTGACACCTTATGTCTTTTGATTGTAGTATTTAATACATTTAAAATCAAAGTAATTATTGGAAGATATGTATATATTTTCATTTTATCATTTGTTTTGTGGTTGTTTCTGAAGATTTTCTCTAATAATTTCTTGTCTTTCTTTAATGTTTCTCTTATTCTCTATGAAATATTTGGATTTCTTTCTCTTTATTCTTTGTATTTATATTAGTGGTTTCTGAGATACAGTTACCATTATGTTTCTATATAAACTCTTCTGCATATAGCAGTCTATATTTAGTTGCTGATCATATAAGTTTTATCCCATTCTTTACATGTCTCCTCCCTATGTTTTAGGTATATTTGTTATATTTTAAATTCTTTTATTTTGTGATTACTTTGACCGATTTTACAAAAATATTCATTTTTCCTGATTTTGTCTTTTTCACCTTTACACTGTCATTTTGTTGTTTGTTTGTTTCTCCTTTTCAAAGAGTCCCCTTTAAAATTTCTTGTGAGGCTGTTTTAATGATCATTAATTCCTTCAGTTTTTGTTTGTCTGGGAAATTCTTTATCATCCTCTATTCTTAACGATAGCCTTGTTGTATAAGTATTCTTTGCTGCAGATTTTCCCCCATTCTACGCTTTGAATATATCATTCTACTCTCCTTTAGCATGCAAAGTTTCTGTTAAAAAGTTACAGCTAGCTTTATGGGTTTACCCTGGTAAGTTTGTAACTTCTTTTGCCTGGCTGCTTTTCAAATATTTTCTTTTTTGCTATATTTGGAAATTTAATTAGTGTAAGTCTGCTTTTATTGATTTTGATGGGGGTTCTCTGTGCCTCCTGTATCTCGGTATATGGTCCCTTCCCCAGATTAGGGAAGTTTTCAACTATTATTTCTTCAAATAAATTTTCTGCCCCCTTTTCTCTCTCTTGTCCTTCCGGGACTCTTATATGAAAATTATAACATTTGATGTAGGCACTGATTTCCCTAAGTCTATTCTCATTCTGCATAATTCTTTTTTCTCTCTTTTGTTCAGCTTATTATATTACATTACTCTGTGTTTTAGGTCACTAATTTGTTCCTCTGCTTCTTCCACCTTGCTGTTCATTCCATCAAGTGTGTTTCTCATTTCATTTATTGAGCTTTTTATGTCTGCTATGTTATTCCTTATCTCTTAGTTAAGGATCTTATTCATATTGTCTACACTTTCCTCAAATCCAGTGAGTAATGTTAGGATCATTGCTTTAAATTCTCAATGAAGCATGTTACTTTATATATGTTTCTCTTAGATCTCTGGCTGAGGCCCTGTCCTGTTCTTTCATATGGGATAAATTTCTCCATCTCTTAATTTTGTCTGCCTCTCTGCATCTGTGTTAAGAAAGTTAGTTATGGGGCACCTGGGTGGCTCAGTTGGTTAAGAGTCCTGGGATTGAGTCCTGCATCAGGCTCCCAGCTCCATGGGGAGTCTGCTCCTCCCTCTGACCTTCTTGCCTCTCATGCTCTCTCTCTCACTGTCTCTCTCTCAAATAAACAAATAAAATCTTTAAAAAAAAAAAAAAGAAAAGAAAAGAAAGTTAGTTATGTCTTCTGTTCTAGAAAGTAGTGACGTTATGAAGAAGACATCCTGGGTGTCATGAAGTGCAGTGTCCCCTGCTCACCAGAAACTGGCACTTTAGGAGAGTATCTTTTGTTTGTTGCTTATGCCTTTTTGCTGTGTCTGAGTCACTTTTCCTTTGAGTGCAGCCATCTTTACTGACTCTGTGCCTATTGTGAGGTATGCTTTTTCTCTGGTGTTTGTTGGATCAAGGTAGGCCAGTTCTGAGGGAATGTGCCTGCTGGAAGACTTGGGAGCGGGATCTCAGTGTTAGTAAAATTTGTATTGGGCCACTGGTCCTGTGCTATATACCTCAAAGCACTGCAGCAGCTGGGGGCTACAGGTTGGGACAGACCATGGCACAAGACTGGGCATAGCACATGACAATAGCTAGGCACAGCTGGGGCAAGCACATGAAGATGGTTGTGAATGCATGGCTGGGTGCTATGCTGCACTGCAGGAGGGCAGGGTATGCAGCGGCAGCTGTGCACCTGGCAGTTGGACAGGGCATGGATGCAGCATTAACAAAATTTGGCCTGAACCCTTGGCTGAGGCTATAAGTGTCTGTACATCTCTAACTCCTGTAGGGTCTGTGTTTACACTGGAGGCAGGGGAAGAAAATGGTGACTGCCAGTTGCCTCATTTTTGAGAAGTCCCCCAACATTTTTTAAATCAGTATGAACATATTTGAATGCCATTTTCCTCAGCATTGTGTTGACTGTCATTTTTATGTTGCCTCTCCACACAGGTTTCTGTGTCTTTTAAGGCTGCAACCTAGCTATCACTCCCCTTCCCACTCACTCAGTAGTGAGTCAACTGACTTAAAACTCCAGGCTCCAAGTTCCATCGGCTTTAGAACCTTTGGAATTCAGCCCTCTGGTTTTTAAAACTAATTGTTAGGGGAATTTGTCTTCCCTGTGTGAGCTCCTTCATCTGAAGGTTCATTTCTCTACTGTCTCCATCTGCACAACTTCATCTCTCCTTGAAGCATCCTTCCTCTGCCTTTCTGAACTTCAACCTTTCAGATGCAGCTTCTTCTCTATATTTACTTTGGAGTGTTTTTGGTGACTCGGATTGCTCTCCAGCTTATTGACTTGGATGTGGATGATATGTGGTTGTAAATGTGCTATACGTGAGCTTAAGGTCCTCATACTCTGCTGTCTTCCTAGGCTTCCCCCTAGATTGTACACTTTATAGAGGTGAATTGTATGACATTTGAGTTATCTCTCAATAAACTGTTACCAAAAGTATATAATGAAAAAAATATATGTTTCTTCTCATTTTCTACTTTCCTTTTTATCTATATTGTTTTTAGAGAGAGCATGCAAGGAGAGGGAGAGAATCTTAAGCAGGATCTACACCCAGAGTAGAGTGGAGCCGAACACAGGGATGGATCTCACAATGCTTAGATTATGACCTGAGCCAAAATCAAGAGTCAGATGTCTAACTGACTGAGACACCTAGGCATTCCTCTACTTTCTTAATACTATGATAAAGGTACAAATATCCCTGCTCCTTAAAAACAAGCAAACAAAAAAATTAAAATAAGAGAAGTCACTTCTGCCAGTGGCAAAAGGGCCCTTATAAGAGCTGAAACCCAAACAAGACTATTTACAACTTTCTATGCAATAGTAGATAAGTTGAACATTCACATATCAGATTTGACTGCCTTGTATTTTGACACTTTGCTGCTCATCTTCCAGATGACATAATTTGATGTCCCTACTAATATGCTTGACAAGTAATTCACTCTTGGAACCAAGAAAATTCTCCTTGTTTGAAAAAGCTTGGGGGGTGGGGTTGGTAATGGTGGGAGTCAGTGAACAAAAGAAAAGAAAGCCACCATGTCTTATTTTTATTCATGGAATATACATATTAGCCTGATAAGGTTCTTTCAATTTTTGTATAGGTTTCAAAGATAGAAGACTTGCACAATGCAATTTCAAAAATAAAACAGTAGACTTCAAAAAAATTCAAAACTGACTGCTTTGGACTATGCTTAAAGAGTTACTAAAAGTATAGGTGGAGGAGGAGAAGGGACAAGATGGCAGAGAAGTAGGAAACCCTGTTTCAACTGATCACCTAAAGTGAACTAAATATCTTCCAGAACACTCTGAAAACCCATGAAATCAGCCTGAGATGAAAGATTATACACTTCTGGACCTGTGTCGGGACAGAAGACATCAGTGGAGAGGTAAAGCAGAGTGGGAATGCTCTGACTGATATGGAAGACAAGCAGAAGAGGGAGGGAGCCACCAGAAGTGACACATTGGAAAGTAATACCCCAATATGAAAGTGCCCTGTGGTTGGGGACCAGCATTAACTTGGAGTCTGGTTGAAGGCACACAAAAAGAGCAAAAGATATTAAGGGGCAACTGGTGGAATAGGGCAGTCACAGGCATGGGCTGTGACCTTGGACACAGGACAGCCACCGCCAGCGACCATCCATGTCAGAGAGAGAGCAGGGAAGGCTCCAATCCGTGGACCTTGAGCCCCCAGCCTTCCACTGCTTGCACGACCACTCAGCTGGGCACATTCTTGCCCACACGTGAGGGAGTCTGGTGTGGGCCCCAGCCAGCACTCTTTAGGTCCACAGCATTCTGTGCTCTGCATGCTTGAGCAACCACAGGGTTTGAGCACCCCCTGTCCGTGCATGAGAGAGCTTACTGTTGGTGCCAGCTGGTGCTCCTTAGGACTGTGGCCTTCTGCCACCAGCTGAGGGTCTGGAAACTCCCAGCCTGTGCCTGGGAGAACCCAGCATGCTCTCTGTTTGGGATCCCTGGTGGCAGCCTTCTGTGACCTGTATGACTGGGGTCTGAGCCCACCCTGCATGGGCCTGGACCACAGACAGCAGTCCTGGTAAAGGCAGCCACCAGAAGTGGGCTCCCTGGACTAATAACACTCGTGGTTATACCGGTACAGGGATGCAGAGACAAGAAGGAGCCTCAGGCGACTACTAAGACTGTGACAGGGGTTTCACAATGCCTGTGGGAGTTTGTGCTGTTCAGCGGAGTTTGCAGAGGGGGAGTCTGTGTTCTCTGGATCACCCAGAAGGGAGCAGACTGAACCTTCTCTCTGAGGTGGAGGTCTGGGTGCAGTTTCCTTTCCACTACACCTCTGGAAAGCCACAAAAAGCCACCAAAAAACAAAAACCTCCAGAGACCAAAAGCCAGAAAAACTGGTTTCCACAGAGCCCAGCCCCTTCACAGGAGCATAATGACTCAATCCAAGCAAGACTGAGTGAAAAGAAATACAGCAGGCCCCTCCCCCAAGCCAAGCCAAAAGAACAAGAAGACAACCAATGCAAGGTAACCATAAAAGTGTAAAACCCTATCAGGGGAAAAAAATATATATTAAGCCAGTATTGCCCTAAAACCTGTATATTTCATACATACAACTTTTTTTAATTCATTCTCACAATTTTTGCTCCTTTAATTTTTTAATGTACTTACCAGTATAACTAGATATTTAAAACAACATATTCCATAATAACCTTTTAACTTGAAGTTTTTCATACATATACCTGTGTTTTTCTTTTTCTTTTCTTTTCTTTTTCTTTTCAATATACATATACATATGAGCTTCAAAGTAATTCTTTCTCCCTAATCAATACTACCCCTTTATATAAAGCAGTTTTAATCTCCCTTTATCTCTAGAAAGTTGAGTCCTTTAACAAAGATATCAAGATACACCAAGGAAGAACCAAAATAAACTTCCTCACCCACATCAAGTATTTATAACCACCTTCTGATCTTTTTCTTCTGTCAGTGTTTCTGTGTATTTGTTTTTCTTCTGAGATTATATAAATCTTATTCTTGTTGTTCATGTTGGCTGGGTTCCTTTTTTTTCTTGTCATTTATTTTTGTTGGCATTTTCGTTTGACCATTTTTCTTAGTATACCTCATAAATCTTACTTTTAGGGCTCATTCTAACTGGATTTTCTCCCTTTTTTCTCTTTCTCTTTCTCTCTTTTTTTTTTTCTTTCTTTATTTCTTTTTTGTTTTTGTTGTTGTTGTTGTTCTTTTTGGTGGTGACTTCTGATAGCTCCAACATTCCAGGGTGCAGCTTTCCTGGATGGTGGTTGATACATTCAGCTATACATCCCCCAACCACCTCTCACCAAAAGGAACACCCAACAAAGAAAAAATTCAGACTGTGCCCTCTGCCACAGAACTATTGGGTATAGACATAAACGGTATGTCAAAAAGGGAAGTCAAGGTAACAATTATCCAGGCAATGCCTGGGTTGGAGAAGACCATTAGTGACAACATAGAATCTCTAAGAGCAGAAATGAGACCCAACCTGGCAAAATTTAAAAATTCTATCAAAGAGATCCAATCTAATCTAAATATTCTAACAACTTGGGTAAGCTGGCAAGAGATAGAATTAATGATCTAGAGGACAAACTAATAGAGAAAAGGGATCGGGAGGAGGCATGTAAAAAACAGCTTAGAAGCCAAGAAAACACAATTAGATAAATGAATGACACCATGAAATGATCCAAAGTCAGAATTATTGGGAACCCTGAGGGGGGGTAGAGAAAAAGAGAAGACTACAAGATATAGTTGAACAAATTCTGGATGAGCAATTTCCCAGCCTGGGGAATGGATCAAGCATTCTTGTCCTAGAGGCAGAAAAAATACTTACCCTTCCCCCCACCCAGAATCAAGGAATCTACAAAGACCTCAAGGGCTGTGATTCTGAAACTGATGAGTCATAACTCTAGACAAGAGCTTTGAGGACAGCTAAGGGGAATAGATTCCTTACATACAGAGGAAGGTCCATCAGAATAACATCAGATCTGTCCACAGAAACCTGGCAAACCAGAAAGAGCTGGCAAGACATATTCAGGGCACTACATGAGAAGAACATGCAGCCAAGAATACTTTATCCAGCAATGTTGACATTCAAAATGAATAGAGAGATAAAGAGCTTCCAAGACTAGCAAGGTATAAAAGAGTATGTGACCACCAAGCTGGCACTACAAGAAATACTAAGGGGGTTCTATAAAAGAAGAAAGAAACCAAGAGTGACACAGAATAGAAATTTACAGAGACAATCTATGGAAACAAGGACTTCACAGGCAGCATGATGTCAATAAAAAACGTATCTTTCAATAATCACTTTCAATAAGAAGCCTAAATGCTCTCATAAAATGGCACAGGGTTACAGATTGGATAAAACAGAACCTGTCCATATGCTGTCTACAAGAGACCCATTTGGAACCTAAAGATACATCCAGACTGAAAGTGAAGGGATGGAGAACCATCTTTCATGCCAATAGGTCTCAAAAGAAAGCTGGGATAGTGATTCTCATATCAGATAAATTATATTTTATCAAAGGACTGTAGTCAGAGAAAAAGAAGGACACTACATCATTCTTACAGGGTCTATCCACCAAGAAGATGTAACAATTGTAAATATTTATGCCCCCAATATAGGAGCAGCCAACTGTTAATCAAAATAAAGAGTCATATTGATATGAATACATCTTATAGATCTTAACATGCCACTCTCAGGAATAGATCATCCAAGCAGAAAATCAATAAAGAAACAAGAGTTTTGAATGACACATTGGAACAGATGGACCTCATAGATATATACAGAACATTCTACCCTAAAACAACAGAATACTCATTCTTCTCGAGTACACATGGAACTTTCTCCAGAGTAGACCACATACTGGGTCACAAATCATGGTTCATCCGATACCAAAAGATGGAGATTATTCCCTGCATATTCTCAGACTACAATGTTTTAAAACTGGTACTCAACCAAAAGAAAAAGTTTGGAAGGAATTCAAATACTTGGAAACTAAAGATCACGCTGCTAAAGAATGTTTGGATAAACCAGGAAATCAAAGAAGAACGTAAACAATTCATGGAAACCAATGAGAATGAAGACACATCAGTCCAAAACCCATAGGATATAGCAAAGGCTGTCCTAAGGGGGAAATACATAGCCATCCAAGCCTCACTCAAAAAAATTGAAAAATCCAAAATGCACCAGCTCTCTTTATCCCTTAAAGAACTGGAACATCAACAACAAATTAAGCCAAACCCATGCATAAGAAGGAAAGTAATCAAGATTAGAGTAGAGATCGATGATATAGATACTAGCGATACAGCACAACACATCAACAAAACTAGAAGCTGTGGTTTTCTTTTTTTAATTAATAAGATTGAGAAGCTGCTGGCCAAACTAATCCAAAAGAAAAGAGAGAGTACCCAAATTAATAAAATTGGGAATTAAAAGGGAAAGACCGTGACTTAACCCAATGAAATAGAAACAATCAGAAATTATTATCTACAGTTATATACCAATAAGTTAAGCAACCTACAAGAGATGGATGCATATCTGGAAACCCATACATTTCCAAGACTGAATCAGGAAGAAATTGACAATTTGAACAGACCAATATCTAGTAATGAGATTGAAGCAATGATTAAAAACCTCCCAAAAAAAGAAGAGCCTGTGACTTGACAGATTCCCTGGGGAATTCTACCCAACATTCAAAGAAGAAATAATACCTATTCTCCTGAAGCTGTTTCAAAATATAGAAACATGGGTGGAGGAATCAAGATGGCAGAGGAGTAGCAGACTGAGATGACATCAGGTCACAGGAGTTCAGCTAGATAGTTATCAAACCGTTGTAACAACTACAAACCCAACAAGAGATCAAAGAGAAGAAGAACAGCAATTTGAGAAACAGAAAATCAACCACCTTCTGAAATGTAGGATGTGTGAAGTGAATCCAAAGGGACAGGAAGGTAGACTGCGGTGGGGAAGGGCCAGCTCCTGGCAAGTGGTGGAGCAACAGAGCACAAAATTCAAACTTGTAAAAGTTTGCTCCAATGAGGGGCATTGCTGCCGAATCTAATGGGGGGGGATCCCTTGTGGGGACAGTGTGGTCTCAGGTCCCATGATGTCACAGAAGGATCACGTGTGTCTGAGTGTAGCAGAGCTCCCAGGTATTAGAGCAGGGAAGCTGTCTACAGAGATGGAGCCAAGGAGAGAGCTCTCAGCTCGGGGTTACATTTAACTGTGATCTGTGACACAGGCAGACCACTTCTCTTACAGCAGGTACCCACAAGTGGAAGATCGAGGGAGACCAACCTTCATCCACCAGAAGAGCAGAGTGGCAGGATCTGCTGGGTTTGAAGAGTCCAAACAGGGCTGTGTGCCAGAGACAGAAGTGCTCTGTCAAAGGTTGGGTGAGTTCAGAGAGCAGCAGGAGACCAGGGAGATGGAAATGATTGAGCACTTTTCTCTGAGGGCACACTGAGGAGTGGGACTCTGAGCTCTCTGCTCCTCAAGGCCAGAGATTGGGATGCTGCCACTTTACATTCCCATCCTCCAGAGCACTACAGAAAGCATTCAGGGAAAAAAGGCTCCCAAAAATGAACACGAGAAGATTACTTAGCCCAGACCCTGGAAACAGCAGGGCAATTCCACCTTGGACAAAGTCATTTGAGAATCACTACAACAGGCTCCTCCTCCAGAAGATCAGCAAGAACATCCAGCCAAGACCAAGCTCACTAATCAAGGAGAACAGCAGAATTCCAGAGGAAGGAAAAGCAAAACAGGGACTTCCTGGCTTTCTCCCCATGATCCTTTAGTTTTGTAAGTTAATTAAATTTGTAAAATATATATATATATATATATTTTAATTTTTTAAACTTCTTTTTACACCCTTTCTACTCCCCCTGATTTGGGGTCTCTTCTGATTGGTTAGTGTACATTTTCTAGGGTCCCTGCCACCCTTTTAGTATTTTATTCTCTTGCTCATATATTCTTATCTAGATAAAATGACAAGGTGGAAAAACTCACCACCAAAAAAAGAACAAGAGGGAGTACCGAAGGCTAGGGACTTGATCAGTATGGACATTGGTAATATGTCAGATCTAGTTCAGAATGACGATTCTCAAGATGCTATATGGGCTCGAAAAAGGCATGAAAGATATTAGAAAATCAATGTCTAGAGAAATAAAAGCCCTTTCTGGAGAAATAAAAGAACTAAAGTCTAACCAAGTTGAAATTTTTTTAAAAAGTTATCAATGAGGTGCAGTAAAAAATAGAGGCTCTTACTGCTAGGATAAATGAAGCAGAAGAGAGAATTAGTGATATAGAGGAACAAATGATGGAGAATAAAGAAGCTGAGCAAAAGAGAGACAAATTACTGGACCATGAGGGAAAAATTCGAGAGATAAGTGATACCATAAGACAATACAATATTAGAATAATTGGGATTCTAGAAGAAGAAGAAAGAGGGAGGGGAGCAGAAGGTATATTGGAGAGAATTATTGTACAGAATTTCCCTGATATGGCAAAGGGAATGAGCATCAAAATCCAGGAGGTGCAGAGAACACCCCTGAAAATCAATAAGAATAGGTCCACACCATGTCATCTAACAGTAAAATTTACAAGTCGTAGCGACAAAGAGAAAATCCCCAAAAGCAGCTGGGGAAAAGAAGTCTGTAATGTACAATGGTAAAAATACTAGATTGGCAGCAGGCTTATCTGCAGAGACATAGTAGGCCAGAAAGAACTGGCATGATATATTCAGAGCACTGAACAAAAAAAAAAAAAAAAAAAGGCAGCCAAGAATACTATACCCAGCTAGGCTATCACTGAAAATAGTAGGAGAGATAAAAAGCTTCCAGGACAAACAAACACTAAAAGAATTTGTAAACACCAAGCCGGGAAATATTGAAATACAGTAAATATTAAAAGGGGTCCTCTAAGCAAAGAGAGACACTAAAAGTAGTAGACCAGAAAGGAACAGAGACAATATACATTAACTGTCACCTGATGGGCTACAGAATGGCACTAAACTTATATCTTTTAATAGTTACCATGAACGTAAATGGATTAAATGCTCCAATCAAAAAACATAGGGTATCAGAATGAATAAAAAAATAATAACCATTGATATGCTGTCTGCAAGAAACTTATTTT